>NW_005842393.1:111772-138537 GCF_000455745.1 Alligator sinensis
GGAAAAAGAAAGTTGGCCGTTTTTGAAAAAAAATGGTAAATACAAGTAGTTGGAGGGTTTGACAAAGCATTCAAGGTTGCATGCTAACATGAAAAAAACTGTTCGAAGATTTGACTCATAGCTTCCCTGCACATTCCTTATGTAAAGTGATTGTTCTGTATTTGAAATGGATAACTGCTGCACACCACTGTCACTTGATGTTTTGAAACTGTTTCTGATAAATTCCACTGGCAATGATCTTCCTGGCTGCTACAAACAGGCACAGTGTGAGCATGAGGCTCTTCTCTGTATTCCCCATCTTGTTTCCTAGGCAGTGCATGGAGCAATTAGGCACATCTTCACAGAATCCAAGGAACAGCCTAATTTCTGCAGGTTCATTATGCTGCTAGCCCAGTAGAAAAATACCAAGGGCAAAGCCAACTTTTAAATACTACCCCTCAAATGTTTTACTCAGAGCTACAGGGAGGTTTGTTCATCAACTCAAGATCCCTGCTTAAATCTCTCTCCTGAAGATAAGCACCTACACCCTTTTTCTCAAAGAACTCAAGAGAGCTTATTTTTAATGGTGTGGAGGGAGGAAAAAAGGAAGATGACCCAACCTATTAACCTAATAATTATGGCACTTCTGAGACAGAATCAGAACCCATCTCCCATGACTGTTTGTATATTTTATTTAAAGATGATTTAATACAGAATGCATAAACAGTCCAAGACAGGGACTAGAATCTGGCCCATCCTTTTCCCAGGCAGTTACCCCAACTGTGTGGCAATACATTCATGCTCCTTTTTTTTTTTTTTTTTTTTAAATTGTTCATAAGGGGAAGACACTTGGTCAAAATGAATTCTCAAAGCTGGTACAGTATAACACCTTCTATTGAGCACACACAACATGACAGTGTATTGGTTAGTGTCATGAACTAAAGTATCCAGTTAGTTCAGCAAGGAACTTACCTGCCTTGAGAAGGTCCACTAAGGATGTACCAGTCAAGCCCATTCTGTTTGGACACCTCTGATTCCTCATTTTTAACCTGATAGCAGGCCTGTTATGTAACCAGCTATGACCCTAGTATGTAACTGCTTACTCATAAGCACATCCTCTGTCAGAGTCAATTTAGTTTTCTTCTTAGCAATATTAACTTTAGCAACATTGTAATGGTGTAGAACAAACTACTGGCAGGTAGACTAAGCAGGAGCAAACCTTGCTTCTGTAATGCCAACTCTGGTGAAATTATCAGAGGAGTCATGATTTCCAAGTAAAATTAGGTCTGACTCATGATACAATTCTCAAATCTTGGGATTGTTTCTTCTGGCACATCTCATGTGAGACTTGTACAGCTTTCCAGGGCAGGGCCAAATGGGGGAAAAGTTTTGGGGCGGGCCTGAGGTGGAGCCCAACCAAGCCAGAACAAATGGCAAAGTCCCCAAGCGGGGATGGAGCCCAGGCAGGGCCCAGCCATGAGAAGGTGCAGGGAACCCCGCCAGGTCAGCAGTGAGCCCAGGGTGCAATGGGCAGGAGTGCTGCTCAGGATGCCTGTGTAAGGAGATGGGGGGAGATGGGGTTACAACAAAGCATCTCATGTTCTACATATGAAATCTCTTGATTTTTAAGGGTTTGTCTCTTGATTTTTGACACAGTGGATTTGACGATAGTGATGTTTTCCCAACATGCTGGTAGTTATCCCAACTTCTAGTTTTCTTTCTAAGGGCAATTGATCCTGATGTAACAGGAGTATCTATTTTAGGTAGCCTGCTAAGGGCATTTTTACCCCATGGTACTTTTGAACTCTCTCTTTCTCTGACCCAATGAAACTTGATTTTTTTGTTATGCACAGTGGCCCAGCACAGAGGCATCCCCATGCAGAATAGTCCATAACTTGGTGGTTAGAACACTCTCCTAGGAAATGAAAGATGGGGATTTGAATACACTCATTGAATTAAAGTGTCTCCTTCCTGTATGAATTCTTTAGTCACTTTCTCCTGAGTACCACTCAGGTTTTTGCAAGAATGATTGTATATGGTCTATAGATCTTGAGTGAATTATGGTGTTGCCCTGCAACCTTGAATGAGGTGCCTAAAAATCCTATGCCTATCCATTTTGTTGCTTCTATGACTTTTCCTGTCTGTGAATCATCCATGAAGAGTTTAAGTATTTTCAAAATGTGTTCATTTTGTAAAACTGTACCTCATACACCATGTTCACAGAAAGTGTAGGCTATACTCAACCTCCATGGAGCCTGTTTGATTAGGAAGAAACTTCTTCTATGAATGGAACAGTCCATACTAGTTGCTAACTGTCAGAGACAATATTTTGATCCACTGATGTGATTCAGAATAGAAATCCCTATGTTTGTAAGAATTACATACAACAGCCACCATGTTGGTCGAACCCAAGGAACAAACTAGAGATATCCAGAGCTGTAAGTGTCACTACAGCTTGACCAAAAGACCAGGCCCTCTCTACTTTAAGGACTGTAACCGATTCACATCTTCTGTGAATCAAGCACTTGGGAATATGTAACAGACATTGATATACGGAGAAGTTAATTGGAAGATCATTTTGAATTATACAGTTGAAGAAAAAGCAATCTGCTTACTGACTGCTCATGACCAGAATACACAAAATTATCTGGTGAAATGTGCTGATTAAATTATTTGCACATACAATTTGCCCTATGCTTAGGCTATCCATGTATACATACATTCTATGAATATACTCTGCTAATCATACTTATGCACCTTATGTTGGCTTCTTATGCTCTAGTTCACACATATCAACTATGCTCTTTTATATTATAAAATTTTCCCTTGTAATGCCCCTCTTTCTTGTATCTCTGTGATAATGGCCTTGTCTACAGCGCCTTCCTATTGAACCCCGAATCACTGCTGAGGAAACAAAGCCTTCCTACTTGTTCTCCTTCCAGTGCATCTAAGCCTATAGATACCTCAAAGTGTCCCCAAGCACCCCTGAGGACACACTTCAGCACCACACACTCCTTCTCTGGCTGGCATGTGCACTCACAGCTTCCCTAAATTGCTCAGGACTGCTCCTAATTTTCTGCTCCAGGGACATCCAACTTCTGAATGGCTGTGGGCCCCCCATCACACTGCGGGCCCTGGCTTGCAAACTGCATGGGCTCCCCAGGATCCCTGCTGTGAAGTCAATACAACCCCCTCAATATGTGGACAGCATGAGCCCTGTCTTTGCCACCATGCAGGCAGCATAAGCCCCTCCCATTGCCACTGCCACCATATAGGCAGTGCAATCCCCATCTTACAAGTACAGATCTTAACCCTTTGCTGGCTGGATACAGGCCACAGGACCCCTCTTGGACAGCCCTGGGTCTACTTAATTGTGGGACATGGATGTGCTGAAGCAAAATCACCAGCTCTTATTTCCTTGGCAACAGACCCAAAGAGCATATAGGTAGATTAATCAGGTCTCCTACAGCACAGCTATAACTATAAGGTGCCTATACTGGAGCAGCTTCTCTGCTCATATGCGCTGGAATTCCAGTGTGATGAAGCAGACTCAGTTAATCGAGTCTGCTGGAGTATGGCAATTACTGCACTTCAGCAGCTTCCCGCGTCTCGTGTATCAGCTTTTCCCCATTTAATGAATATTAAATAAAGCGCCCCCATCTCCATTTTGAAGAGCAGGGATATGCTGATACACAAGACACTCTAGGCACTCCAATTAAAATCCCTGCCCCCCCCCCCCCCCCCCCCCCTATATTGCCTCAATTCATAGATTCATAGATTGTTAGGGGCTGGAAGGGACCTCGTAGATCATCGGGTCCAGTCCCCCTGCACTAGGCAGGAAAAGACAACTGGGGTCAAGGGACCCCAGTGAGGTGACTGTCCAGTCTCCTTTTGAAGATTTCCAGGGTAGGTGACTGCACCACCACTGGAGGGAGTTTATTCCACAGTCTGGACACCCTGACTATGAAGGAGTTTTTCCTGAAGTTGTGCCTGAAGTTGTGTCCTGAAGTTGTGCCTTCCAGGAGTTTGTATCCATTGCTCCTGGTCTTCCCCAGGGGTACCCTGGTGAACAGCTGTTCACTGAGGTCTTGATGTATTCCCCTGATATAGCAGTAAGCCACTACCAAGTCCCCTCTCAGCCTTCTCTTCTGTAGGCTGAAGAAGCCAAAGTCCCTCAGCCTCTTCTTATATGGCTTGTCTTGCCAGTCCCTGATCATACGGGTGGCTCTTCTCTGGATCCTCTCAAGTTTTTCCACATCCTTGTTGAAGTGTGGCACCCAGAACTGGGCACAGTAGTTCAGCTGCGGTCTCACCAGTGCGGAGTACAGTGGGCATATCACTTCCTTAGTTTTGCACGAGATGCAACAGTTAATACATAGCAGCATGTTGTTTGCCCTGCTGGCCACAGCATCGTCCTGCCAGCTAACATTCATGCAATGGTCGATGACTACCTGTAGGTCCCTTTCAGCTGTGGTACAAATCAAATTGTCACCACTGAGCCTGTAGGTGTGTTGGGGATTGCTTGCCCCCAGATGGAGCACCTTCCACTTCTGAGTGTTAAACTTCATCTGGACCCAGTCCACCCAACTCTCCAGCCTGTATCTGCAATCTATCTTCTGGCATGACCATGCTCTCCCATAACTTGGTGTCATCTGCAAACTGGGCCAGTAAGCTTTTCATCCCCACATCCAAATCATTGATAAAGGTGTTAAAAAGCACCAGTCCAAGCACAGACCCCTGAGGGACACCACTGGCCACTTCTCGCCAGGACGACATAGATCTGTTCACAAGGTTATCCCAGAAAACAAATTCACAGAAGACTACCTACACTGTTTCCTTTTCTTTCAATGGATCTACATGTGAACAAAATGCTTGAGAGGTTTGCAGGATCAAGGCCAATAGGTCATTTTTATAATCAAGCACAAATGTCAGTTAGGCCATCAAGTGATAAACTGTGGCAGCCTTCTAAGATAACTGAGATTCTCTCTCTTTGTGTCATCCAAGTTTTGTATTCCATGTTCCTTTGCATGGAGCGGAAAGGGGGAAAATGGAGCAGGGGAGGGAAAGTATATGCCAAAATAGCATGATATTTTATGTTCCAGTTTCACTACTAAATGTTCACCCTCTATTGTTTAATTAAGTTCACAATTTAGCCAGTACTCTCCCCCACCTCCAACTGAATGAAACCAACAGTTGCAGCTGATCCCTCTTACTCTATTCCTACCCACACATTAATAATCCAGAAAGGTTATCCCACAGCTTTGTGAAGCTGTTAGCAGAAGGGTAGTCAATGTGATTTAAAGCAAGCTGAGAGACATTGTGTTCATAATACCACCATTATTTGATGAGCTGGTGAATTGTGTGTCAGTCACAGCATATCAGACAGTATTTAGCAGAAGCAGGTCATAAGGAATATGGAATTAAATGACCAACATTACTTAGAATCTCATCAATTCTAGATTCATTCTTTCTGATAATTTGTATTACCTCATTTGGCATTTGGTTTTTGGATAGGTTGTATCCTGTTTATGGACCATTACAAATAATGAGTCTTGAAAACACTCATGTAAAGCATAGGAAATGCAGCAGAGAAATTATTCTTAAAAAACAGTTCTAATGCCTGATCATTTACATGAGCTACAACAGCTGTCATTTATCTCTATTACTAAATATTATTCCTTGAGGTAAGGAGCAAACTTTAGTAAAGACAGTTTCAAGATTATTATATTTCACCATATAAAACACAATTTCCTGCAACTTTCCTTTACTCTTCAACAGTGTTTGAAAAACCCTTGTATACATGAGAATGACCAAAATATATTTCTGCTTCTGATATGCTTTTGAAAAATGCTGAATGGAATTGGGTCCATTTTGTTTGATTACTTTATTACAAAGTTATGCTTTGGCCTAATGCAGACCAACTTGTAAAAATTGTGTTTCATTAATAAGAAAAAAAGAAAAGCACAGTTCACTGTGATTTATAAAGGTCATATTTTTCAGTTTTTCAGAAATCCAAGGATGAAAATCCTGAAATATCCCCAAAGTTTCCCCAGATTCTATGATTTGTTGTTCATACTGTCAGAGCTGATTTGGATCAGTGCCTCGACACAGTGGAACTTTCCAGCACAAGGCACGGTAAGGCAGGGGAAGTCTCGGCATGGTGAAGAGTTCCCGCCGAGGAAATGCAGATTTGCATAACACGATTGGCCGATGTTAAATTATTCCCACATGGCAGCTGGCAATTGGCTCGCTAGCCGTATAAAAGGTTAGGTGCGTTTCCTTGCTTGGCATTTGCCTTACAGAATCCAAATAGTCCGCAAACTCCTTCCATGCTGCTGGCCAAACCCTGCTTCTAACATGCAGTTAGCTGGCCAAAAGAACATTGTTAAAACCTGGTCAATATCTGGGAGAACTCAACACGCAACATAAATTCAACCGAAATGGTGGGAACATGCACTGCTCCAATGCAATTTTGAAGCAGAATGCTCAGGACTGCACAAAACCAGAAGGTAAAGTGCACACAGAGTTCTGGTAACAGCCAAGCTCTCTGCAGAACTGAACGAGGCACTTGCCATAATTCCATTTTTCCCCTGGGCTCCTACTTCTCAAGGATGAAGTTAAGGATACTGCCAGAGGGGTCTCCGGATGCAAGAATGATTATAACATCTCAACCCACTATGAAACAGGAGCTACCTCTTCACCAAGCTGTTCCCCCAAATATCCTGAGAGAATTTTCTTGGTACACATTTGACAGCAAACCTGCAGGTGCCTCAGCAGGGCAGAATCCTAAGAAGCCAGAATTTCAGCCCAGAATACCCATAACACCAGGAGGTCAGGCATTAAGCAGGCCCCTCCCTGGTGTTCCTTTTGAAACCAAACCACTTCTCCCTTGTATTTAATAGTCATTGGATAAAATGGATAGAGAGTAGTGTGGTGGGAAGTTTCTGCTACAGTTATTCAAAGCTTCAGTTGCCGATTCAAGTCAGCGGAGATTTGGCCGGATTCAGTGGCCGAATCTCTGAATCAAAAAAAGTCAAGAAACCCTTTAATCTCTCTGAATTGAAATTGGAACCCTCCAAAATCGATATGGAGAGATTCAATGATTCAGACAGACACAGCTTTAAAATGTTTTATCTACATACCGCAAGGTACCAGGTGGCTCATGAATGCTGAGATGCTGGGGCAGATGGAACTTCACACAGGAGCACGGGGGCTCCCCAGCATGCTGAGCAGCAGACCCAGAAGCACTTCCAGATCCACCTTGGAGCATGCTGGGGGCCTTCTCTTGTTCCTCCCCAGCTCAGCAACTGGTGCCTCCTGGGGCTGGGGGGGCACACAGTGTCCTCCCACAGCTGATCACTGAGCCAGGGGAGCATGGGTGGGGCCCTCCTGTACACTTGGCAGTGGACCCAGGAGTGGATTGGAAGTGCTTCCAGGTTCACTGCCAAGCATGCAGGCCCCACCCCCCCACTCCTATGGGATGCTCCATCCACCCCACCATTGCAGCATTCACGAGCCATGCCTGGTACCTCAAGGTATGTAGAAAAAGCATTTAAAGCTGTGTCTATGGTCGAATTGCTCATTCTCTGAATCAGCATTGAATCTTCAGACTCGGATTCAGCTGAATAAAATTGGGACAGTAATCCGAATCAAATTACTGTACCCAATTCAGGCCGAATCCGAATCGAATATGGCCCATTTCGTGCACCCCTAGTTTCTGCCTCTTTTCTAGAGCACAAGGCCTGCTCCCTTCCACGACAGAGGCTATCTAAGGCAACACCCTTCTACTTGTTCTTTCCCACTTGATCCCACATATCTCTTGACTACCTAGGAGAGCAGATTCAGAAGTAGCACTGGAAAGGGTACCAGGTAACATCTATTCTGTTGTTTAGTAGTTGTAACATTATATTAGGCAACCAAACAGATATGGGTTCAAACCCCCTTTAGTTGTGTGGGTGCCCTAGGTCTCCTGCTTCCTAGAAAAGTGGTCTTGGTCTTCTGTTTCTGGGGCAAATATCCTTACCATTAGGCTACTGGGTTGCAAGGTGAGAGAGTCCTCTTCCTTCCTCCTTTAGTCATTAGTCATGTTTTTTCTCTAACCAAAGTTTTTGAGACTTACAGGGAATGAACATATACATATCCAGGTGATTCTCTTTTGCCTCAGAGCCTGCACTACCAGAGTGAGACCTTCTGACTATGTTCAGAATGCAAGTATATTGAAACACAACTCCACAAGTGGAAATAAAATTCACAATTTACCCAAGTGCCAAAAGTGCATTTATTTCATGCATAAACATAAACAGGATTTGGTGCTTGGACCATAATCACTAGAATCTCCAGTAGATCTGTGCTTATTTCACATTGCTATGAAACCAAGCAGCGTGTTGGGCTAGTAAAACTACATACTATATTGAGATAAAATAATTTCCAACATAGAACTGTTAAGACACACTGCCCAAAAAATGCACCACAGACTAAGACATAGAAAGGATCTGCTTTGAATATCACCAAGGAACCTAGCTATATACTGGCACAAATTCTAGCACCATACATGAGATCTAGGAAACAGTGTAGATGTGTGGAAGTGTGGTTTGGAGCACATGATAAAAACATGGAGGGCAAAAGGGGTTATCTTGCTTGAACTGAGCTTGCAGGATGAACCATGGAGCACACTGTATATCAGTGGGTGCTTCTACACGAGATGTTACTGCACAGTGGTTATTAGCAACTACTAAATAAATGTGCAGTAACCAGTTACTGCACAGTAGCACTGGCAAACATCCATTAAGTGAAGCTACTGTGCAGTAGCCTAATAATACTCTGCAGTAGTGGATTAGCACCGTCTGTGCTGTGACATGCTACTGCGTAGTATTATTCGGCTACTGAGCAGTCAGCGTCTCGTGTAGACACGACCAGTGTAAACACACTCAGGAACTAGTTAGGCAAAGCTATTTGACAAAAACCTTTTGAATACACCTAAAGAAAAAGAAAAAAAAAAAAAAAAAAAAAACACTAAACTAAAGCTGTACAATTATAGCACACATAATCCATGACCACCTCTTCAGCCAACAGTGTTTTTCAGACATATACTGAAATTCATAGGCTTTTGCATATTTCATCTGCTGAATTTCAAATGTAATACACCAAGTTTTAATGAAGCCTATTACCGCTTAAAGACAATATTGAGCAGATGTACAAAAGGTGACAAGTTATCTTTATTGCACTGCTATGCTAGTCACTCATGCCAATTAGTCTTCACTAGATACATTTGGTGCAGTAATACAAAGTGCGTGGCAGGGAGCATATGAAGCCTATCTTTCAGACACAGTTCAGAAAGTCCTTATTATTTTCCTAATAACATTTCAGATAATGTCATGAACATCATTATTAGCAGAATCTCAGAGATGGAACATATAAATGATTTTGTTTTTAATCTTTCTAGCTTAGAGTTTAGGAATAACCGTATTTTGAAGAAAAAGGGATTCAGAAAATAAGGAGGAACACTAGATCATGTTGATTGCCAGTCAGAGTGTTCATGGAAGCCACTGATTGTGTCAAATGACTCACACAACTGTCAGGTATGCTACATTAGCCCACAGAAAGTCTTTGGTACATGTTGTGTCCCAGAAAAATTGCTTTATCTCTTGGTGTCAATCATGCTGATGGATGGGCCCAAAGTGTTAATGAGCAAGCTTAAAAAAATATATATATATTTATGCTCTGCCAAAATCGCTCCATTACATCAATAGGTTCAAAGACTAGGTAGTTAGAAACAGCAAAACACTGGGAAAGGCCACCACTTTGTGACATAAAAAACATGGCTTAAACTGTTTTGTTGCAATCATCCCATAGCCCTTTGTGATTTTTATAAACATGATTTAATTTGCTTCAAGTAAATGATACTGTACTGTTAAGTCCATACTTCCGCGTTTATTCTTGCCTTTATATTTTGCCATACATAAAAGCTAAAAATCAACAAGTCCTAGTTATTCCAAGTTCTCTCAGAGTAACCTTGACAAGTGTCTTGACACATTCCATTTAGCATGGATTTTAATATGCTGCAGCAATACAAAAATAAAGAACTTCATTTTGGGAGTAAAAATTTGCTGTTTTGGAAATATCAAATACAGATTTAGAAGTTTCCAGTTTCTAAACTAGAAAGGACATTATCATAATTTAATTTGACTTTCTAAATAAAGCAAGCCATAGGCTTTCACCCAGCAATTGCTACAACCCCAAGTCTTGTTGATGAGCTAAAGTATATAGTCTATCTTTTTGAAATATCTCAAGACTATTTGCCAAATAATAAAGTATTTATCACAGTACTAGAGAAGTTGTTTGTTCCAATGATTAATTACTATTAATTTATAAGTTGTAGTTTATTTCCAGTTTGAATGTGTCAAGTTTCAGTTTCTAGCCATTACATTTTATAATGCTTCTGAAAGTTGAGAGCCCTCTATTACCAGTTATCTATACAAAGGATTTATTTTCTTTTTTTATTCTGAATTTTCCCTTTTCTTAGGTCAATTTGAAGCTTCTATACTTAGTTTTGCAGTTTATTAAAAATAAGAGGTTCTCAAAAAAAAATAATTCAGAAAAATACTCTTTTGGATGACTATTTCAAAGCTTTTCTGTGAGTTTTAATAAATATTGAAAACAATATTTGACACTTTCTACTATATTAAAAATTCAAATGTAATCTTATTATATTACTAAAACCCAATCTTGCAAGGATTTATACATGGGTTTAACTTTGCATTCTCTTAAATAAGAGAACTGATAGGTGTATGTCTTTACCAAACTGGAACCCGAGAGAGAACCTTAACTAACTTCAGGTACTCCTAAGCTAGTTCATTGGTATTCTACACAACTTGCATACCAGCTAATACCTAAAATAAATGCATTTGTGAAATCTTTACTTAATCCAAAAGTAATGCTGATAAACCTGTCTTTATTATAACTATTCAGAATCCATAGTTCTTTGTGGGGTTATACACATGCTTAGAATATGTGCAGACAGCTTATGACCCAAGGTATATACTATTCAGAGAGCAAGAAATCATTAATTCTAACTTGAATCATGTTACATCAGGTTCCTCTGACATATTACAATCAGAATATTTCTTTGTACCAAAGTAACTGGAAAAGAAAATCACTTTTTTCTAGCAAACTGAAGATTTACTATAAGCAGAATAATTCCAAAAGGTAAAATACTTTTAATTGTGGATTAAAACATTCCTAAAATCTAAAATTATTTTTGTCCTAGCAGCTGGATCTTTTCCTTCAACCACAAACATCTTATATTTTAAGATAAAGCAAATCTAATTCAATTATAAAGGCGTTCTTGAAAATCAAGTATATATTCAGTTCTGTACTCTCTCATATGTAGGTAGTTAGACCAAGTACTCCTAATGGTTGCTTCTGCCTTTAAAATCTATTCATCACCTCACTGGAAATGGTTTTCCCATCTTGGAAAAAAATTCTAAGTTTGTAAACATTTTCCCTGTTTTGAATTGGGATAAAAAAAAACAAACCAGAAACTGAACTTTTATGAACTGATGACCTGAAATAAAGGTAGTGTAGTCAATTGACATTAAGGTTTTGTTCCTATTACAAGCTCTATTTTCTATTATAAATTAACTTAATTTTCTAAATAAAATATTAATTCTCATTTTAAAATATCAACCAAGTTTCTAATTTGAAATTTTGCCCCCCAATTTCTTAAAAATAAGTATGGTCAAAACTTAAACAGAATCAAATGGTTATTAACAGTTTGTAATGCAGCCCCAACCCCATTACTAGAATGGGAAGTGGATCCAGAGGTACCTGGCTCTTCTTTTCCTTCAGCCCCCTCCCTCCACCTTTTCCTTTCTTACCTTTTGTGCGTTTGACAGTGCCTTCTTTTATTAATAGAGGTCCCTTGCCCCTTGTGACAGGGGACCTCCTCGGGGCCGAGCTCTGTGGCCCGCCCACCTGTCACTGTGGGCAACCGCCCGCCTATCTCGCCCGTCAGGCCTTTGATGATAATTGATTCAATCAGATGTCAATTAAGCGGGAGGCTGCCCATCTAGCACCCCAATGCCAGGGGGCGCTCTCTGTGGCTCCTACCTCCCCAATACTGCAGCCCAAGCCTCGCAGATGGCATCTTGGTGTTCACATAATCACCGGCCCCACACGGGGTCCCAGAATCATCCCCACAGGACCCCTCTATGATCCTCTCCTATCAGGCGGCCACTCCGCCGTCATCCAGGCTACCTAGCTCCCCCGAAGCCATGTTCCCCTCTCGGGTGTGGTCCCCCCCAGGACCTTAGGCTAACTGGCCCTGGCCCACCTCCAGGCCAGTCGGGACCCCAGGCCCCCGGCTCTTGGGCGTCCCTCACGGTGGGCCCCTGGCCCTTTTGACTCCCATAGTCCTGGCCCCAGCTTGGGCCAGTTGCGGGTACTCTCCCCTTCAGGCTGGGTCTCTAGCCGCTCACTCGCATCCTCGGGCCTCACCGTGCCACTACTCCCTTTCTCCTAGGGGCAACCGCAGCACCACGCCCTGTACTTCATCACGCTCTTGGGGTCCGCCCTCTCTGGGCCCGTCACAACACTGGCCCTCAGGGCCCCCCAACAAACACAAGGGTAACCCACCCGGTGGTGGTGGGAGCTAGGGGTTAAGGTGCCCCGACCCGCCTTTCACAGGGGTGGTAACTGGCCTGGCATTTCCTGGGGGCTCCCGCGCCACTGAGAGCCCCACCAGGCCACCCACTCCCAGCAGGGTGCAGTTTCAGGTCATGCCCAGGAGCCTCCTTACCATCCCCTTGCAGCTCCCCCTTACCTCTGGGTCGTTCACAGCAGCCCTACGGCCAGGCGATGTTGCTGCCTGCCTCCTGCAGCCAAACTGCCTTGTTTATATAGGCAGCCCTTGCCTCAAAATGGCTGGCCTTGTCAGGCACCTGGAGGCTGCCAGTTCCAAAAATGGCTGCCCTTGTCAGGCACCTGGAGGCTGCCAGTTCCAGGCCCTTAAAGTGGCAGACACACCCTGTGCTCTGCCATACCCCTGGTTTCCTAGTTACGTGGATTCTGCCCCTCTTCCCTTTTGCTTCCTTCCCCTTCACCTCTTCTGCCTGTGCTCCAGTGCTGACTCCAGAGGCAAACTCATAGGCAAGGGAAGCAAAGTGGCCACCAGGTCCATGTGGAGGCATATGACCAAGGGAACATTTTTTAAGCCCAAGTTTATGGCTATGGAAGCCATCATAGTTGGAACTTTCTCTGAGAGGTATGAGGACTGGAGCTCAGACTGCAGTGAGAGGACTCAGGAGGCAGCCCCGAGTGAAAAGAAGCTGGGTACCTGCATAGGAAGCAATTTGTGACAGAGGGCCATCCTGAGGCTGACCTCTGCATCAACCTACCCACCTATCTTGGGCAGCTATTGTCCACCAATTTTTCTGCCACGCCTTGTTAGTAAGTAATGAAGTTGTTCATTAGGCAGGAGACTGCCCTTCATGCACCCAGCTATACTGGTGCATACACACTCCAGTCTCCTCTACACATGTCCCATGCCTTGCAAGTGTTACTACAATGTCAACTCTGTATGCCCCAGCACTGAGCCCTCTGGCTCCTGTCTCTCTGCAACACAGGCCCTGAGTTCTCTAGTGACTGGCTTTCTGTGCTTCTCTCTCCGATGCCTGGCTCTATGCCTTTCTCCCAGACACCTGGTTCTGCACCCCCTTAGCTGCACCAACCCTGTACCTGCATCCCCCTGGTGAGATGGGCTCACTGAGCCCTTCTGGCTATGCCCCTCTGGTGCTCTGGGCTCACTGCGCCCCTGTAGCTGCACCCTTCTGGTGCTCTATTCACTATTTCTGACACTGAGCTCTACCAAATCATATGCCCTCTCCCCCCAGACACTAATGAGGCCTCCAAACCTCCCCTTCTAGCCTCATCCCAATCCAGCAGGGTAAACATGAACACAAACACAAGCCCCTAGGCTATAACTTAAATACTAACAATAATAACCCTGCTATGCCCCTTTAAGGGAACAAACTTCCACTCAGAGTAACATACCACTATCTAGGTACCTGGGAGACTCCCTGTAGGCATGTAGCACCCAGATAGCAAAGCAGACAGTAGCAGGGAGAGCTAGGCAGGCAGCACCAGGTCTCAAGTAGCTTCAGCAGGCAAGAGCTTCCTCCCCATCAGCCACCAGGGAGAGAGTGTGTGTCTGCTACCTACATCCTGGGCTTATATATCCCAGAACCCTACCTCCAGCCAGTCAGATGATGTCCGAAGGTGTGGCCAATTATTCCCTTAGGTTGTTACCCCAGCAACCTGCAGCTGGGGAGCACTGTTTGGCCTGCAGAGCTCCCTGGCCCGGCTTCTTCAGGTTTACAGAGCAGGCATGTCTTAGTGCCCTGCTACACAGTCTAAGTACCCCAGGGCATTTTCTATTTTCTTTTCCTTTCTACTTGGAGCCCACCACCAAGGGGTGTGGTGAACCTCATGTGAGACATTCCTTTGAACCGGGACTGGGGCTTGCATTTTTTGGTTTTCACTTTCTCCCAGAGGGCCAGATTGTGGCTGTAGGAGAGGCAGAGACCACTAAAAGGGGGTGACTGGGGTACCCCAAACTTGAATTTGCACTGAGTGGACAGATAATAAGGACTAGAGTTGTGTTCTGTGGCTGAATGAAGCTGAGCTTTCCCAGACTGTAAAGCCAGAGGGTTAAAATATGTTCTGCAGCCACATGAGGCCAAGTTTGCTTGGACTATAAGGCAGAAGGTGGTAGAGGAAAAACAGGACTCAAGGCCCCTAGCTGCCTGTGTAGCAGGTATTGTGGGTGCTGGAACCTGACGTCACGGGTAATGACCAGAACTGATTCAGGAGCTTGTGGTCCTGAACATTGGGCCCTGAGTTACAGGGCTCAGCAAGAGTAAAACTGGGACAAGGCTATGGGGAAGCCTCATACCAGACAAGTCCTGCCTCTTCAAAAGCATGCATTCCCCTCTGTGCAGCCTCCCATACTAATTTTAACATCAAGACAAGGTGGGTGAGATTACTGAATAGGGGAGAGACCAGAGGGTGTAGGAGCTAGTAGGACTCTAGAGTCAGCCTCATAAGCAGCCTACAATTTAAATTTCAATAAAACAATTTTCTAGTAAGTAAAGACAAAAAAATTCTTGACCATCTATGCTTTGAATTCCCAAATCAATAGTTAAATATTTTGATGGGCTGAAAAAAGGAACAGATTACCCTTTTCTGAAGAGCAAATAGCCTGAATGTTCTGTAACTGACAGCAGCTTTGGTCAAAAGATGTCCCCCAAAACACATTTTTTCCAGTATATACCTAAAGCAATCAAACAAAAGGTCCTGGCTACATATTAACACTAACAGGATGGAAGGAAGGACAAAAAAATGTTTGGATCAGATTCTCAGCTAGTAAAATCTGGTGCAACACTGTGGACTTCCTGTTCACATTCTTCTTTTTCTTCAGTATTGTTTATACCGATGTGTGAGCTAAGGTTTTACCTGGATTTCCCTAAGGAGTGTGGAAACCTTTAAGCAATGTACAAAATTCTAAGCAATAACATAAGTAAAAGCTAGTCGTTAAATCATAGAATTTGATTTTGACAGGAAATTGAAGTAAGTCCTTATTTGGTGCAAGCTGGCCTAGCTCTTTTGAAGTAAATAAAAGGTATACGTCATTGTATCTGTGAATGCTTTTGGTGGAAGAGCAGAAACTTCCTAGATGATTTATGTCAAAACTTCTGAATCCTCATTCTCTTTCATGTTACATAAGTGTAATTACAAAAGTAGCACAACTTAAATCAATAAAGTTACATCAGTGTAAAACTTCTGTGAATCTATATCCAAACCACAAACTTAACATGCCTGGCAGCAGCACCCTTAAATATATGTCCATTCTGTTCTACATGGGCTGCCTGCTGATTAACCTGATGGCAGACATGTGTGCACTAATTCTGGGCCAGCAGGCAGCCTGCAAAGAACAACATGGCTTGCTACTGCTAGTTGAAAATAAGTTTTCAACCTAGACATGGTCTAAATGGAGGGACTATCAGACCCAAGAAATCTGGGAACTGCTGCGTAAACTTTCCTTTTTCATGTTCTCGTGACAAAGTATTCAGCAGAATTCACACATTCATTGGAATCTGACAAGGCCACACCACGAGCGCTTCTGCTATGGCCTCAAACTAGTGACTTCTGTGCTGTCAACTGTGCAGCTTAGCACCTACACATCTAAATTGCACCAGCCCCACTACCTAAACTAAAAGGAGTGTAGCCAAATCCATCTTCTAAAGGTGCATACACACTTAGGGTGTGTCTAGTCATCTGTTGCATTTGGTCTATATTCATGCAGCTCATTTTAAGTCACATGAACATACACCAGGAATGGCATGTACAAGTGTTCCCTGGTACCAGGAGCTGTGTGGTGACCTGGAGCAAGTAATATAGGGTGCGGGAGAGTAACGGGAATTAGCGGAGTGGGGCTGGTAGGTCTGCAGGGGGTTGTCTGTCCAGGAGTGGGGAGACTCTAAAAATAGCCCCATCAGGTGTGTGTGTGGGTTGGTGGGGGAAGAGATTGGAAGAGAACAGCCCTGGGGCTGGGGTGAGTAGCTGGGCTTTCCCAGCCCTGGAGCTGCACTCCAAATATGTACAGGAGTTCAATAGAACAGGTTTACCCATTCCCAATCCATGTTAGTTCACCTCCTTGGGTGAACTAATTTAGATTGGAACCGTAATTTTTTGCCTTATTTCCCCACTCTGAATGCCTATGCTATTAGGCATCTAGATCAACCTAGGTCTAGTCACATTGATCTAAATGTAACTTTTGTATGTACCCTAAGAATAATGTCATTGGGCTTTTCAGTGCAGTCTCCTTGGATATATGGGTATAGGTTGTAGCCATGCCCATCTAAGGACATAGGCAGACAAAGTTATTTGGGTAGATCTGATATCTTTTATTAGACCAACTTAAACAGTTGGAAAAAATCTTCTTTGCAAGCCTATGGGTACAAATACCCTTTCTCAGCCTGATACAACTGAATACATGTAACTTTCAGAAATTGCCAAAGGCTGAGATTCTTCCCTTGCTAAAGAGAAAAAAAAATGGTAGTATCTTTGACAACTCCTCAGCTATCATTCGTCACTGTGGCTGAAATGCCACTGACTTTGCTGAAGTTTACAGAAAAGTTCTGTTAACCTTTCTCTAGAAAATAACACTCTTTGCTTGACTGATAGCAGCAGTATCCTAATAAGGCTAGAAGTGCCTTCTCTCCCATGGTAATTTGAATTCTAATTGCATGTCTACAAACTACAACTGTCTAATTGCATGTCTTCAAATTGCATGGTGGTTCTGTTTACAGTGAACCTGCAGGTAAGATGTGTAAAAAATTAAGAAAGCAATTGCAGCACAATATCTGAAAGATACAGAGCGATTGTTTTATAACATTATTTTGTTCCCAGTCTGCATAAATCTCATTCTTGCTTGTGTTTGTTCTTGCAAAGTTTTCTAATCATATAGAAATACCAAATGAAATGCAAGCCAGAGACAGCAGAAAGAACCACATCCTCTGGAAAGAGGAATGGGTCATCTTTTAAAAGCTAATAAAATAGTATTTTAAAAAACAATCCAAAAAAATAATAAAAAAGAGACCCCAAAGCAGTTAAACTAGAAGTGTCATTGTAAACAAGGGGCCAGACAGTGGTCATTCTAAAACACTTCTCCAAGACAAAGAATATTACTTAAATGTCACTCATTTAAAAGTGCGGAGGTAGATGCTCAGATGAATTTCAAGAGGCATGTGTACATGTGCCATTAGGGGCAGCTATAAACTGTGAAACCTATTGCTCCACAGTTTATTGCTCCTGGAAAACTCCTGGGTGCATGTCTGCATGTGTGCCCAGACAGTAGCACATTGAGCCAGGTCACAGCAGCCCCAGCTGCAGGGGATCTGGTGGGTCCCCCTGCCAAACTAGGGCTTCCCTGACCTTGCTCAATATGCTGTGTAGGGGCTGGCCAGCCCTGGCTCTGAAGCATCTTCATGCCCCAGCCAGCTAGTCAGTATCTACACACGTGTTTCTGTGCATGAAAACTCCACAATGGGGTAGGACTTGTATTTACAAGTACTACCTTGCTGTGGAGTTTATTAGTTTCATGCAGCCTAAGAGGGGCACATGTGTAGGCACAGAAATATTTACTGCACATTTAATGAGTCAACTGCACAGCAAAAGTCTCGTGTAGATGCACCTAGCGGGAAGTAAATTTTACCATGTTGCTCCCAGTGCAGCATGATCACCTGCCAATTTAAAATGCAAAGGTGGCATCACATAAAACAAAAGCTCTGGAATGTGACCAGGCTTTATACCATTAAGGGATTAGAAAATTCAAGTGCCAATTTAAAAATCAGTCCCTTTTGCAGGCAGTCAATATACGTAAAAAGAATGGTGAAATATGACTCCCTAGTAAGGAAATGTATGACTGCACTCTGAACATGTAGCAAATGACATAGATGCTCAACAAGAATTCCCATTTTGAAGGAATTATTATATTCATGACCTCTACTGGATTCATGGCAGTACTGGATGGGATATGAACAGTAGGGCTGGAGTGCTGTTGTAGTTATGTTGGTCTAGGAAATATAAGTGAGGTAAGGATTTTTGGTGATATCTTTTAGTGGACAAATTGTATGGTTGGGAGAGATGTTAGACAAGCTTTCAAGCACAAAGTTCTTCCTTGGATCTGCTGAGACTGACCTGAGGAAGGGCACTTTGCACTTATCTAACATCTTTCCTGACTATACAGTTGACCCAATAAAAGAATTTGTCTCATTATCTTGTGACATCTTTTAGTTTTGATGTCTTGTGAACACCCATTCTGTATCACTGAAAATCTAGGAATCTTGGCTTCCCAATTATATGACTGAACTTTTACTAGCATTTGGTATATGATATACGGAACTTTTTATTTCATGTCATTGAAATTACTCACTGGAGAGATGCTTTGGAAAACAGCTCAAACTGGTCAGAAGTTTTAAAAGTATTTTTAAAGCCATGCTTACATATGGAAACCTTTATTAAAAGGTAGGCCCAGAAATTATGTTCTTGTAATGAAGACCCCAGATTAAGTCTGGTAATCTCAGTTGCTATCCCTAACTCTACCCAAACCTGCTGAATGTCAGTATTTCATCTATGCTGACAATCTCTGAATTACCACACAGCAGAATTTGAGGACACAGAGAAGATCCTGGAAAGGGCACTGAACGAGATGTCAAATTATTACCTAAATATTTATCTCAAATTCAACCCTAATAAAACCCAAGTCTGTGCTTTCCATCGGAGGATGGAAAATGACACGGGATGTGGAATGACACCTGAATGTCACCTGACATGACCAGAGTCTTGAACATCAGAAACACAGTCTACATAGGGATAACACTGGACCATACACTTTGTTACGAAAAGCACATATTAAATACCAAAGCAAAAGGCAATACACAAAACAACATTCTGTGTAAGCCTGTAAATTCCAAGTGGGAGCACATCTATCCATCCTACACACTACTGCCTTAGCGCTTTGTTTCTCTGTGGCTGAATCTGCCTGCACCACCTGGGAATGCTCAAGTCACAGTAAACATATTGACACCACCCTAAATGATACATGCAGAATTATAACAGGCTGCCTAAAACCCATTCTTGTTCCCTGCCTATATGCACTATCTAGCATAATGCCCCCTTACATAAGGAGGAAAGTAGCAGGCAACATTGACCAGCAGGTACAAGTCAGACAACCACCACCCGCTATACGGCCATCAACCAATGCACCGTCGTCTCTCATTGAGAAATATCTTTTTGTCTTCTACCACACCACTGACCACATCACCAGAATCAGCCAATACTACCCTCTGGCAAAGGGAATGGGAGAAACTAGGTGACAAAGCTGTTGAATGGAGCTGGTGAGGAATTAGCCCCAGTGAGGTGTTAGCATCTGGCTCCAGCTACAAATGGCATACATGGCAGAACCTGAACAGATTGAGAGTGGGTCTCAGAAGATGCAACTTTCTCATGAAATCATGGGGCAGCTATGCAACCAACCAATGTGTTTGTCCAGAGAAGCAAACCATAGATCATCTCCTGAGATATTTTGTAGCACCACAATGCACCATACAAGATCTGTCAACACCAGCACGAAGCAGTGGTCTGCGCAGAATATTAGGAGCAGACCATATAGGAGGGTTGGATTGGAGACACAATGAAGAAGAAGACTATCACAGACTTCATATATTAAACAAATTACTTAGAGCCTGATCATTCACCACAAAAGTGAATGAGAACTGTTCAGATACTACAGTGAAGCTTGTAAATGTACTGAATGAAGCAAGAAAGATCAATTTAAAGGAAATAGGGTTAAATATTTTATCATCTGAACATTCAAGATTTTTATGTAAACAGTTATTGGTACAGTAAAGTGATACTATTAATGAAAAAACAATTGAAATGAAGAAAACAAACCAAAGTTGTTAGTCTGTGACTTTCTGCTTTGCATTTGGGAATGCCTCAAGAAAAAGAAATGATTGAGTAGTATGTGATAGTGTATTCTGTATGTAAAAGTGGTAGTTAAGATTTAGTGGTAAAAAATCAAAAGTAACAAACTATCTATGTTAAAGGGAAAAAAAGATCAAATGTCTATAGCAGTGCTTCCCAAACTTTTCCTTGGCATGACCCCATGGGTGCAGAAATCTCAGGAAGCACATGCTCCACCCACCATGTTGCCTTGGCCTCCTCACCCCGCTCTGCCATGTTGCCTGTGCTCTCCCCCCCCCACCACGCCCCCCACAGCGTGTCACCTGTACCTCTTCCTCTTCTGCCACCATTGACTTAGCTGGAGGTAGTGCAGGAGCTGCTCTCCACTGCTGCTTGGGTGTCATGTGGATCTGTGATTTTTCTTCTTTGAAGGAGAAAATCTATGTTTTTTCCTTGTTTTTCCACAGTGAATGGAAAACCTGGATCCCTGTTTATTGCAACCCCATCTGCTGATGTTGTGACCCCATTTGAGGTTGCAACCCACAGTTTGGAGACCACTGATCTATAAGCTGAACACCACAATATGGGGCAAATTCAAGTCACGTATAAGCACATTGAATTCCATTTCTGCCAATGAAGGGGTTCAAATTGGTGCACTTTATTTTAACATTTTCATTATGAAATAGTTATTGTCAGATGCACTAAATCAAATGATAAAGGAACCCCTAATCAAGTATTCGAATATCTCCAATAAAACACATGGAGTGGGCAGCTTTACTGGAGACGTGCTTGTGATGTAAATTGCTTTAGGATATATGTGCTGATTCAAAAATTGCTATCAATTAGGGTTGCCAAATTAAGTGATAAAAAAATCAACGGACAAGAAAAGCATATGGGAGCCAAGGAAATATAGTTTCTGCTAAAAATACATGAAAAGCTATAAAAGTGTCATGACAAAGTACCTAATTGTAATGTTTATTGTGTCCCCATCCACTGATGTTGTGACCCCATTTGGGGTTGTGACCCACAGATTCGGAACCACAAACAGAGAAACAGTGAACAGTTTTCTCATCATTCTGCATCTATGAATATATAAGCTTTTAAAGAACTTAACAGTCTTTTAATTTCCCAGAGCTAATGATGGATAAAGTATTTGGACACAATACAGAATGGTTTGCTATAATGTTGAATTTTGGTAATAACAATGCTATAGAACTTGTTGTGTGCATGCCTAATATTTGATAACTAGGCATCTTACAGTAGTATATTGAGAGTAGTTGCTATCAGCCTAAAAGCCGTGATTATGAACTCTTCATTTAGCAGCTTCCTGAAGAATGGGCCTTCATTACAACAGGTTCAGTTCCTCAAGAATAAAGTCCTCATTCACCTCATGACTGTAGTACATACAATGGCTTGACATAAATTTAGATTGTTCTGCACATTTCTACCATTGGAAGCTAGCTCCCTTATGACAAAATCCTCTAATAATAGCAGAATCTTTCAAAAAATTCCAAGGTCTTTATTGTTTAGGTTTCCATTCACTGAGTCATTTTTAAAATCCTTAGGCTTTACCCTCCAATCCCGCAAAGACTTACCTAAATGCTTAAAGTATGTTAAATAACATAACCATTTAAATATCAGAGCTGACCTGTACACGTACGCTTTTTGGGCCAGGGACTGCATTCTCATGGTATGTATGTGTAGCAGCATTAAAAATGGACCCATCTAAAGGAATAGGAAGGGCTGCTCTGCAGAGGAACAGAGTGCAACGAGACAGAGTTTGTCCCAGTAGGGACACCATTTGCCCTGAGTGAAGCTGTTTTGGAGGTAGCCCGAATGGAAGTGGGAGGAGTGATGTAACCCCAGCAGGATTTGAACAAGAGACATTAGCAAAAGCTGGGGAAAAGTCCTGGCCTGGGATTGGCTGAGAGGCTTCGTTAAAAGAGGAGAGCAGTTTTCCCTGGGTGGAGAGAACACAGGAGAGAATGAGGGGGGGTGAGAGACAGGCTAGAGAAAGGACCTCCCCACGGCCACCCCTCTGAGAGCCCCTGTCAGAGTCCTGTAAAAGTAGCAGTGAGAGGATACACCAAGAGTGCTGCACTATATCCGTTCTCCCTCCCTTCCCCTTGGAGCCCTGCTGGGGCAGGACAAGAAAGGAGCTGCCTGTGAGGAGAGTCCAAGCCTAAGAAGACCTCTTGCAAGCCCCTGTATGGCTGGGTGAGCACAGCAGGGGAGGGGGACACAGGGCCAGGGGGAGACTCCTGGAGACTGCCCTGGTTTTTCCCCTGTGAGTGAGAAAGCAGCAGGGAGGGGCAGGCTCAGGGTGCTGGAGGGCTGGGCTATAGGGACAGGGACAGGGACTGCTCCAGCTACCAGAAGCCCCAGGCCAGGCAGGGCCCAGGGAGGGACTGCATGTGTCAGGTGCTGTGAGGCTGTGCTGGACAGGGAAACTGTTACAACCTGCATCCCAGACACTGCTCCCTGCTGAGCCAGGAAAGAAGTCTGGGCAGGAATCTGCTCATGTGAGGGATGCCAGCACCAAGGACTGCCCACAGCTCCTATGCCAGGGTCACAGATGCAGTCCTGCTCCCTGAGACACCCAGCCAGGGGCTGTGTACTCAGGGTCCTCAGTACAGTGTTGAAGTTATAGAATGGGTAAGTTCTTGATGGTTTATCAATGTATTTATTTATTGGTTAATTATTTATTGTGGGTAATTTGTATACCTTCCTCTAGTGTAATGTGTATCCAAGACGCATTAACCCTTAAGCCACCATCACCAGGTCATGCAGTGTAACATTTGTTCTATTGCATTGTGTGGTGCCCTCAGATGGTGCTGTGGGTATCCCCCTGCTCCCTGGGTCAGGCCCCCAACTTTCCTGTCACAACTTGATGGAATTTGTAACTAAAAGGAAGGGTTCAGTGATGTTCTCATCCCTGGCCCAGAGATGGGGTTACTCACAAATTCATTGTGGTTGGTCCTGGGGCTCCACCTCCCCTACACCCCATCCACTCTCCAACCGTCAGTTGCATTGAGCTGCTGTGCCAGCTGCTGGCCCAGATTCTTGTATCCATCCATTGGATCTTTAACTCCCTAGTCTCCACTCAAAGTGCAAGCTAGAGACTGCAGCCTGCCCTTCACTCCTGTTTCTTCTCCTGGCTCTGCCGCAGAGCTGGGTCTGTGTCTGCAGGACCCACTGCCAGCTTGGGGCTGAATATGCCCGGCGTGGGCTCCAGGGATGATGACCAACCCCAATCTCCTTCCCGTGGAGCTTGGGATAGGGATGCCTCGCCTGGCTCCCAACTGCTGCTGCCACCCATTCTCAACAGGGCAGCATCGTGTGAGGGTTCGGCTTGGCCAGGTTACTCTTCAGCAAGCACGATATCTCACCTCCTGCCTTCTCCTCTGCACCCAGCTTCTGCTGGGGATTTTAAATCTCCCACAGCAGCAGTCACAGCTGATGTCATCAGCTAGCTGCTGCCCAGCTTGATTGACAGCCACTTGAAAATCCAGCACAATGCCAGCTCATGCAACTCCTTCCCATTCCTGTCTTGCCTCTCTGGTAAGTTTTGAGTGGGGCCAGGGTCCCTGAGCCCTCCACCAGGAGCATCAAGATCTGTCCCTCGAGCTTCCAGCCCCTGGGGGTGGCCCCCACTGCCACACATTGATTATATATTACCTTGTAAATAATTAAATCCTGTAAATAGTTTTGTAACAGTCTTCAAGGTTGTTTGATTGTAAGTGGAGGCTCTCCACTCGGGGACCCTGCAGCAGCTACCCAGCTCAGCAGCGCCACTGGCTACCAGGTACCCCAGGATCCCAATATTCAGGTGAGGACACAGGTTGTGTCACACCCAGGTTTACATATATATAATGCTTAGCACAAATGAGACCCCAATTTCTGAGTCTCTAGCCTCTATACTAGCCTCTAGCTTCTAGTGTAGGAGAAACAATTAATTGTCATGCTAATACTGTCTGTTAACCGGCAATTTTTGGAATAATGAGTTATCAAAGGAACTATTTTTTTTTCCATATAAGCAGTTTATCTTCATCTATGATAATGTACATCTGTCTTCTACTATGCTGTTTGCAGAATTTCTGTAAATGAGCTGTGTCTTATTATGAGTAAATTGGATCATGAAATACAACATTTTTTCTCAGTTTTATGAATTATCCTTTATAAAGGGTCAAAATGAGGCTATGCTCAATTGCCATGTATGGCACAGCACATATCTACACATCCTAAAGGCAGTCCATAGAAGGAATTGTTACTCAGAGAATTCTTGTACCTTCCATGGCCCCATATTTTGTGCAAGAAGAAAATCACCTAATATAGACTATTTCCCCTTCCTGTGTCAACTGAGCTGTTGTCTGGCACTAAGGGGTCAGAGTCAAAACTCCCCTGATTCCTTGCATGTCTGTGAGGGATGAGGGAAAAGGAAAGCAGTACCAGGTGGGTAGATGCTATTCTCCACTATAAAGAAGACCCAAGGTCCAGGAGGGACCACATAGTAGTGTGTACATCTAGAGTCTGCACTTTCTTATGCTCTTGTAAATCAGATAAATCTAAACAACAAACTGACCCTAAATTCTCAATTAGCAGCATGTGATTATAGAAAAAATGCTAACAGACTGATAGCAGCAAATCTGCACTGTATCAGAAAACAGCTTTTAAAGTTTCCCTTTGATTTGATGCATGACACCTGTCATGACCCACCGCTGAATGGCTAACGACTTTAAGTACATAATATGTCTTTGGAATGTTTCAGTAACAACAAACTACCATATACTGAAGAGCAAGTGTTCATAGTTTCTTCTTTGAGAATTTTTAAAGTTGCCAGTGGCAACTAAGCTGCCTTTGATTGCCTTTATTTCCTACGTTGATTCCCATTAATAGCTAAGTGAAATAACCAGATAATTTGATCTCACTCAAAGGAATCTCCTCTGATTTTGGATCAAAGACATGTTTAACAATAACCATAGTCCTCATACGTCCACACCACACATTTTTATGTACTCATCATCAATCATATGCCTTCTTGATTAATTTGAATCATTATGAGAAATGTCTGTAACTGCAGTCCTGTCATGAATAATTATTGTTCTGCCCCCTGCCGAGATAACTCATTTCTGACTAAGATCTGCAATTTGATAAAAAGGATCAAAACAGGATAGTTGAATAGAGCTGCATAGATTATTAGTGGTCTGTCCAGCACTCGCATAATAAAAGCTTTTTAACATTCTAGAGACTGATATCCGCCTCATGAGAGGAAAATATGAGACATACTTATATACATAAATATAAGACAGAAAACCATCATATTCCTCTCACAAGGTACAGCGTTTATCTGCCCAATGAAGGAACTGGAGGTTTGTCTCCAGGATATGTTAATGCCTTGAATTCTACCTACAAGTCCTGAAGTCCCTTCTGTCCCTCTTCAGTTCCTAGGAAACATGACTACATGCTCCATTTCCAACACTTCCTCTAATATCAAATCTCCCAAAAGCGCAGTGTACCCGCCTCCGCTCGACCAGGAGTTCACGCGTCGCCTTCGCCAGGGCCCAAGATCTCGCACACCCGGGCTTTGCTACTGCACCCCGGAGTTTACCCCGACTGGTATCAAGGAGGACCCCAGAACTCACCTGCCACGACTTTGATGACGCCTTCAGTGGGGGGTCTTCCCTTGGGGTATCCCCCGGTGCTGGTGCATTCCTCCGCGGGTAATCCCGGGCCCCCGCCCCCCCCTCCCCCCCAGCCACTCGCCACCTTAGGGTCTTCCTATTCTGGCCTCTACTCCGTTCTTGCCTCGCACTCTCTTGCCTCAATCCACTGGCCGTCTACAGCGGTCTTCAGACCAGGCATACCCCCAGTAGGGATGCCAAGTTGGTCCCTCCTTCCCCGGGATGCGGCTGGCCTCTCTGCTGCTCCTATAGGTTACACCGCGGTTACCCTCACCGTCGGCTCTGTGGTGTGGGGTCCAGTCAGCCCCTCCCTTGGTGCTGCTGCCGGCTCTGCTGCCGGCTTTCCCCCCTGGCGGCTGTGTCCCAACTCACGGAGCTGGCTCTTCCCCTCCTCGTGCTGCTCCCAGCTGCTCCGCCGCGTCGCTTGCGGCCGTCTTTGTCTCCTTCTCCCTCCGTCCTGCACTCAGTGGGTGGCGGCTGATTCCCCGCTTGCTGGGGCTCCAAGCTCCAGCTCTCTCCTCTCAGCCACCCTGTTGCCTCGGCGGGGCCACCTTTTGTTTCTCCCGGCAGGCGGGCGCTGCC
>NW_005842393.1:138600-143882 GCF_000455745.1 Alligator sinensis
GCCGGCGCGTGGACTTCCTTTGGCTCCTCCAGCCCTGCGGGAGGTAAGCGGAACCCTTTGCCGCCGCAGGGGTCTCCCGGCATCCCTGCTCCCCTGGGACACGCAGGAATTCAGGATGGCATGCATAATCTGGTAGAATTCATGAAGTCTTTTTAACTCTTTGACTTGATTTTCTTCAATTTAGCATAAATTTCATCTCACTACAGAGAAATGTGCCCTGACTAGCTAAGAGTATGGCAAGGGACAGAAATTCAAAAACACTGAGCCGGAATTGATTCAAACTTTGCAGTTAGTCTAACCTGGCTAGGCTAAATCAGTTTGTAACTGCACAGACATCCCATACATGCAGGCACATGCCTATAGTGGCTCAGGCTAGAAGCCAGGGGGCACTACAGCAGCCCTCCCTTCCCTTCCATAGTGCTGAGCTGAGGGGAGCCATGGCAGGATGCTTTGATTAGGCAGGGGTTCCCCCACCACCCTCCTGACTAGCCCAGCAGGAAATTGATAACACAGTGTTTATCACCCCTAACTCAGTGTTTATCACTCTATTAAGAAAGCAACAGAAGGACATTACCAGCTACCTGTTGATTCTGCCTTTGTCCTGTCTGCCACAGCATGGACTGTAGCCAGCATGTGGTCTGCTAGCTAATGCTGACAGGTGTCTGTGTAAGACAGACAGAACAAAGGCAGAGGGGATGGGGGAATTCCTGCTTAGCAGGGAGTGAGGAGGGGAGGGGGGCAGCAGGGAGAAGCCAGGTAGATCCCTGCAGTCTCTGCTGGAACTCTAGCCAGGGAGCAGAGGGGAGGGGCAAGCTCTGCTATGGAGCAGAGATCTCCACCCAGCCCAGAGAGCATGCCAGGATGCTGGGGGAGTCTGGTTTAACTTAAACCCACAAGGGATTTGGGACAGACATTGTTTGACCCAAATCAGTTGAGTCTAATACTACATTCAACCAGGTTTATCTCAAACTGGTTTCATTCATTTTCAAACAGGTTTATGCGCACTGAACATCAGTTCTGTTACAGGTTTAAACCAATTTCTGATCACCTAAGCCAGTTTATGTGTAATGTCTGTCCCTAGCCTATATGTCCTCAGTGTGTGTAATTCTTCAGCCAAAAATATTATGGGTTACTTAAAAAATAAAATAAAAAAGAATGGTCTGGATTTTCAATTGTTCTGATAATTTGATCTCCCAATGACTTCTCAAAATTCAGAACATTAGTTTTTAGTATTCGTGGTCATTAAGATAACTTTATAAACATTAACTAAGGGTAATATTCTTTTTTTTCTTTTGTGTATCTAAACATCAGCTTCCTACCAGTGTAGTGTCACTTGGAGAGGGTATGGAGGGGTATTGATTCTACTTCCCTATGGTATGAATACATGTGTGCACAGATAGATTGAGCATGTTCAGTACATTACAGGTTGGCTGGACACAAATGTGGCAGTGTATGCATGTCCATTGTGGATGTGTATCTGCATCTAAGTCCCAAAAGTGTAGGTGGCAGATCCCAGAGTACTTCCAAGAGCCCATTAAAGCACCTGATGCCACTCAGGAGAGTTATGTTACAGAAGCTGAGAAATGCTGGGGTTATGACAAATGCCAAGAAAAGTGTGCTAGGTAAGGAAGAAAAAATATCTGGGGTTTAGTGTAGGCAGAGGCAATTATGACCCCTTGTAGATTTCAAAGGTCCAAGCTTTGAAAGATTATTAATGGTTTACAAAAAAAGGCAGATAAGGACTTTCCTGGGACTGGCAAATTATTATTTACAGTTTATGCCAAGTTTTTTAAAATATGACAACTCCCCTCACCAAACTCATGAAGACTGGGGCACTGATAAAAATTAGGTGGATAGTAAAAATAAACCAAGTTTTTGATTAAATAAGGGAAGTCCTGTGCCTCCACCCTGTAATACTAAACCAGATTTTGAAGAACCCTTCATTTTATAGACTGACACCTCAGAAGTGGCTGTGGGGGTGGTAATAGCCCAAAGAGGGGAGGAAAACTATCCTCTAGGCAGCCCGTTCATGGTGGTAACAGACCATGCACTTTGCTTTAGCTCCAAAAATGTTTTCATTGTTCCAACAAATGAAAACAATGCATCAGTACCTGAGCCCACAGCCACACTACTATACAACTGAATGCAGATCTGGAAGAAAGAATTTAAAATGCTGATTTCTTTTTTCAAGCAAGTCAGAAGAAGAAGAACAGCCATCGGATTGACCAGACTCAGAGATAAAGAAAGTAGGGAGCACTGTGTAATAGGGAACCCTAGATCTGTTACTATGGAAAGAATGAGTCCAGGAAAAAGGGAGTGACTCCTTTTAGAAGGCAGAATATTGTAACCCAGAAGAGTGGAACACCAGGCTGGATAAATGCCTTTTAGGATCAGTGCAAGGCACAGTGGCCAAGATCTGGAAGTGGAAAGGAGCTCTCTTTAGACAGAACCTGCTATACAGTAGATCTGTGCAAAGCTTCGGTCCCTGATTTGATTCAGCAGAGATTTGGCCAGATTTGGTGGCCAAATCTCCAAATATGAATTGAATCAGAGGACCTTTTAATCTCTCGGAATCAAATTGGAACCCTCTAAGTCGAATCAGAGAGATTCAAAAAGATTCAGACATTCAGACATAAACACAGCTTTAAAAGTTTTTTCTACATACCTCTAGGTAGCAGGGGCTCATGAGTGCTGTGATGCTGGGGCAGATGGAGTGTCCCACAGCAGTGCAGGGGGCTCCCCACTGTGCTTGGCAGCAAACCTAGAAGTGGACCAGAAGCACTTCTGGTCCACTTCCGGGTCTGCCAGGGAGCACACTGGGGGGTTCCCCTGCTCCTCCCCAGCTCGGTGACTGGTGTCTCCTGGATCTGGGGGGGGCACCTAGGATTGCCCTGTGGCCAATCGCCAATCTGGAAGTTCTTCCAGTCTGCTTCCAGGTTCACTGCCAAGCACGTGGAGAGCCCCCCACCCCCCACCCCCACTCCTGTGGGATGCTCCATGTGTCCCAGCATCTCACCAATCATGAGCAGTGCCTGTTACCTCAAGGTATGTAGAAAAAACTTTTAAAGCTGTGTCTACGTCCGAATCGCTAATTATCCAAATCAGCATCGAATCTTCAGATTCAGATTTGGCTAAATTGAATCAGGGACAGTGATATGAATCAACTAATTGAATCACTGTCCCTGATTCAGGCTGAATCCAAATCGAATAGGGCCCGCTTTGCACACCCCTACTACACAGCGACAAACAGTGAGTAAGCCCTAAAGGGTGAGAATAAACAGAGGCTAGCAAGCAAGAGAAAGGAATCTCTGTGAACTGGACATTTTTTATTTGGAATTAGTTTGTAGTTTCATTTCAGGCAAGGTATATCCTGGGACTAGATGCCTTGTCACAAGGGCTTGGGATGGCTATTTAGGGTGAAGGAAAGTCACTGAACAGACTCATGGAAAGAGTGCAGCCACTGATTCTGTTAGTGTTGTGAGCCCTGATGCAACCTACCCCTGACAAAGGAGGTGGTGGGATTATTCTGAGTGGTCCTGGAGAGAAGGCTAGAAAAGTGATACTGGCTGGGCCTACATTATATTTCTCCAGCCTATTCAATGGCATTAATTGAAGGCTACCGGCAAGGAAGGAACTAAACTGACTGAGTGGAGCTCATTAAGGCTTTGCAAGACTGAACTGAGCAGAGCTCATTAGGGTTTTACAGGACTAGATTGTGATAGAGGACTTGAAGTGAGCTGGAGAAAGCCAATAAGCCTGATGAGCTGAGAAAATTAGTAAACTGGAAGAAACAGCAAGCAGTTGCTTGGAGTGGTTTACCATGCAGTGATTTTGGCTGGAACTTACTTGAAACAGCTCAGTAATGCACACTGTGAGGAGAGTCACAGGTGTGCCATTCTGGAAGAACTGAGGGCTGACTCCCAATTTGTAACAAAATATAACAACAAAGGTATGTCACGTCAGATCACGGAAGCCATCGGGACAGCCAGAGTGGGAAAGTAGGCTAGGGCAAGACCCCAGGGGCATCCTATCATTCTAATGCCAAGCCTGTTGCAATTCTCATCAATCTGCCTTAGCTAGAGGCAAGTAAGGTTGTATCCAATGTTTTCAGTTCACCATGAGTATGCCTTTTCAGGTGACAAGTTTTACCTTCTTCATATCTTTCCAGGTAGAAACCCACTTGTCTACTACTCTTAGGGCATGGACAAACATAGAGAAAGTGATCCCTTTTGTAAACATAATATTGTTCAATAGAAATAATTGTTCTAACTAATATTTACTTTAAGCTATGTCTGCTTCTTTACCAGACCTAAGGAAGGATATTTTGTCAGAGAAAGGTTCTCTAAAAACTTTTCCAGCTATATAAGATCTAATAAAAGATATTGCCAAACAAATCAGACTTCTTAAACATGGTGATGCTCCATATTACCACACGAATGCATGTATAGCAGGGCCAGTACCAAAGAGAGTTCTAAACAAGTTTCCTCAGATATTTCTCCATGGCACTATATTGTAGCTTGCCATTTTTTTTCATTCAAGTACCTTTCTTTCATATGAAGATGCCTGAGGTGACGTTCTGTTCCTTCCTAGTCACCTGAGTGGCCATTTCTTGAGTGATCTACAGAACATTTTTTAGACTTATGCACCAGAAGGAATTCTATTCCTAGATTCATAGCACTACACATGTAGTAGTACCTTACATAGTCACGCAGATTAAAGTACTTCCCCTCTTTTCCCTAAAGAGTTGAGTGGCTAGAGCAGGGTTAAGCAATGTTTTTTGACCAGAGTGCTGAAAACCACGACAATGCCTACCTTGGAAGGTGCCAGAGTGCCGGCATGCCAGAAAAACAAAATTAGGGTAGGGGGTACATGGCAGGATGCCCTGCTTGTGCCCCTTGCCCCCCACCCAAAGCCCCTACCCCCCAGCCCTGCTGACCCTTCCCCCTAGCCCTGCTGACCCTTGCCCCCCACCCAAAGCCCCTGCCTCCCAGCCCTACTGCCCCTTGCCCCCCACCCCGGGTTCTGTGGCTGTCCCCAGCTGCAGCCAGGACGCTGCAAACAGCTGCGTTGGGCTCCGGAACCCAAGCATCACCTCCATGCGGGAGCAGGGGAGAGACTGGGGCTGCGCTGCCTCAGGCCCCTCCCCTGCTGCCTGCTTTGAGGCACGCATGCACGCACCGGTACAGAGCTTATGCCCGGGCTCCGGAGTCCAGCACAGTTGTTTGCAGCCTCCCGGCTGCAGCTGGCCCCGGGGCCTGGGGGGGGACACGGCCCGCCGGGCA
>NW_005842393.1:143941-152071 GCF_000455745.1 Alligator sinensis
TACCCAGAGCCAGGGCTGGCCATGGCATGGCGTGCTGAGCAAAATGGCTTCACATGCCATGCGTGGCATGCGCCAGGGGTTGCCAACCCCTGGGCTAGAGCATTCACTGGAGAAACCAGAGGACATGGTACCTCCCACACCTAGAGTTTGAGCTAGGTTTGCTCTCCCTTCCCAGTGTGGCACTCTAATCACTGTACCACAGGCCAGTGCTTATTTTGAACCTGGCCCCTTTGCCAGAAGGAAAGGAGCAAGTCAAGGTTGTGTGACTTAGTAAGGTATCTGCCAACTTGGAAGGCGGGACCCTGAATTCTAACCTGGGCAGTGGTCCATAGCTGGCAAAAGCTTTCCTCCTATATTGCCCATCATTCTTTTTTCCCCCAATGACTATATTGGTGGCTCAACTTCAAAAGGAGAGTAGAAAAATGGAGGGGAAAATGAATGCCCTATGGCAAGGTAATTAAAAAGCTGTGCTAGGAACATATTCAGGTTTAAACCCTCTCTAGGTGGGGGTTGCCTAGAACCCAGAGTCTCCAACTTCCTAGGTGAATGCCATGGCCGCTGAGAACAAAGAATGAAAGGAAGCACACACGACTTCTTTTGGCTCCTGAAGCCAACTGAAAGGTTTTGGCCAACTGCATTTTCAGGTATCTAAGGTCACAAGGGATGCACTTTTGTGCTATGGCTGCTACTGCTCATATCCAGTGAATGTGACTGCATGGTTGCAGACAGTCATCCATGTGTGCAGGGCTATGCACCAAGGAATCTAATTCTTGGTGTAGAACTGCCAAAAAATGATCACTTAGAAACCAGGAAAGATAAGGATGTCACCTCTTGCCTCTATCATTGTTTCATTTCTTGTTCTCTTGTTTAACAGCCACATTTGGTTCGACTTTGTTCGGTCAACTAGAATAATATCAAGCAGGTAAACTTAGGCACAGATAATATTTTCTCAAGATAATTCAAGTGTCTCCCCCCTTGTCCATGTAAGTGTAAGTCATTATATTGTTACCTTCCTGACTCTGTGGAGGCATTGAATCAATAGTGCTGACTGGTATGAACTACCATTTTTATTGAAGTTGAGTGTTAAAGCTCAAACCTAAAAAGGTGAATTTTATTGTTACAACTATTTAACTACTGATTATTTTAGCAGAAAGAACCTGTGGAAATGGTCTGGACTGCCTTCCATGATTCTTCAGCTGAGGAACTGAATCTAAAAAAATAATATAAGCAATGTATATTATGTCCTATGTTATTTATTTGGTGGATTCACCGAGCTTAAGGACAAAAGAAACCATTATACTTCCCAGTTATAACCCCTATTTAACTAATGCATAATTGTTTTTTGGTCTTGATTTGATCTGAAGACATTTGAGTTAACCCTGTATTTTGTTCCAGTGATTAATCATCCTCCGCATTAAAAACTTGTCTAATTTCCAGTTTCAGTTCAGTTCCCAGCCACTGATTCTTATTAAGTCTTTCTTTAGTACATTAAAAAGCTATTTACTACCCAATATATTATCCCTATTAAAATACAAAAATTTGCCAATCAAATTGCTTCTCAATCCACTTTTTGATAAACTAATCAGACTTTAAATCTGTTATCATAAGGTTTTATTTTGATCATTTTCCAGTTTTACAATATCCTTGAATTACTAGTTTCTTATCCCATCTGGGCATACTTTGCCTGATACATCCAGGAGTTATATTGGCTTTTTTTCAGATTAATGGGTGATATTCTTCCTATGATAAACTGATATGCCCAGGTTTTTCTCATCATTGTAACTGCAACAATATTATGCCACCAGTTCTAACATGACAAGTATCAGGTGAGAAATTTCCAGCAGCGATAAGACAGTATTAATGCACAAAGTACAAGGCATTGATAAGACTTCGTCTAGAGTCCATAAAATTCAGATGACTTGCTACCAGGAAAAGTTCATTCAAAATGGAGCAAGTGGAAGAAGGTTATTAGGATAATTATGGAAATGAAGGGCCTATCTTTCAAAAGAAGATGAGAAGAGATTGGTTTGCTTGGACTTGCAGAAAGAAAATTGAGAGGAAATATAATTGCTATTCCAAAATTTATCAGGAAAGCAAACATCAGAGATGGACTATTGTTATGATCCTGAAATGATAGAGTTCAAGATCCTAAGGGCAGAAAGGAAGGAAACCATCAGACTAAAGACACTGAACTTTGAAAAAGCAGACTTTAATAAACTCAGAGGCAGGATCCTCTGAGGGGCAAGTTTGAAGGAAAAACAAGGAGAGTTAGTTGTACAATAAGTAGTTCTTCTTAAACATAAAGGAGCAAGCTATCCAAATAGGACAGAAGTATGAGAAGAGCAACAGAAGGCCAGCATGGACAGAGAGTAATATCTTCAAGAGAGTAGTATCTTCAGCTTTTGAGCTGAAACTCAAAAAAGAATCCTATAAATAGTGGGAAATGGATCATAGTTCTAGGGAAGAGTATAAGAGTATCTTGCAGGCATGCAGGGTGAAAATTAGAAAGGCCAAGGAATGATTTGAGATGCAGGTGACAAGGGACATAAGAGGTCCTAATAAAGGGATTCTACAAATATGTCAAAAGTAAGAGGAAGACCAAAGAAACCATGGCTTCCTTACTAAATGTAAAAGGCAATCTTATTATGTATGATTCAGAAAAGGCTATACTATTTATTTAATGCCTTTTTTACTCCAGTTTTCACAAAAAGGGACAGCTACCACATAACAAATGCAATTGGTAACAAAGATAGAGAAGAAGAGAAACAGCCTAGAATAATGGCAGAACAGGTTAAGGATTACTTAGAGAAGCCAGAAGCCTTCAGTTTGGCAAGGTCAGATGGGATGCACCTCAGGGCACTAAAAAGATTGGCTGAGGTCATTTTGGAGCCATTGGGTATTCTCTCTCTGAGAACTCATGGAGATTGGATGAGATCCCAGATGACTCAAAAAAGGCGAACATAGTGCCTATCTTATGAAAGAGAAGAAAGATCCAGGGAATTATGGACCAGTCAGTCTGACATTGATACCTGGAAAGATCATAGAGCAGATCCTCAAGGAATCCATTGTGAAGTACTACAGGTTAATACAGTGATCAGGAACAGCCAGCATGAATTCACCAGGAGCAAGTGATATCTGACCAACCTAATTTCTATGATCAGATAACAAGCTATGCGGATGAGGGGAGAGCAGTGGATGTGATACACTGACTTCAGCAAGAGTTTTGACACTGTCTCTCATAACATTCTCATTAACTAGCTAAGGAAATACATACTAGGAAGTACTATAAATCAGATACATAACTGGTTGCATTATCATGGTAAGCAAGTAGTCATCAATGGCTCAATGTCTAGTTGGGAGGAAGTAACAAGTGCAGTTCCCCAGGGGCCTGTCCTGGCCCCAGTATTGTTTAATATCCTCACTAATGATTTAGACAATGGGATTAGTGTATGCCTAGTGAATTTGAAGATGACACCAAGTTGGATTAAATTGCAAATAGTCTGGAGGGTAGGGCTGGGATCCAAAATGACTTGGATTGACTGGAGAAGTGGCTCACAATCAATCAGATGAGATTCAACAAGAACCTTATTGCACTTGGGACAGAACAATTTTATGCACAAATACAGACAGAAGAATGACTGGCTAGGCTACAGTACTGCAGAGAAGGACCTGGGGGTACAGAAGATCATTAGATGAATATAAGCCAACAGTGTGCTCTTGTTGCAAGAAAAGCTAACGACCTACTGGATTGCATTTATATGGAAGTGTCACTTGCAAATCAAAGGAAGTGGTTCAGCATTAGTGAGGCCTCACTTGGAGTACTGCATCCAGTTTTGGGCCCCACATTTCAAGAAGGATGTGGACAGATTGGAGCAAGTCCAACACAGAGCAACAAAAAATATTAGGGGCCTAGGAGGCAAGACTTATGAGGAAGGACTGCAAGAGCTAGAGTTATTTAGTCTGGAGCAAAGCAGACTGAGGGGAGACTGAGTCTTCAAATACCTGAGGGATGATTATAGAGAGGATTGAAATGGGCTTTTCTCTGTGACTGTATGGGACAGTACTTGGAGCAATGGCCTCAAGCTGCAGCAGGGGAAATTTAAGCTGGAAATTAGGAGGAACTTTCTGACTATGAGGGTAGTCAGACATTGGAACAGGATACCTAGAGAAGTTGTGGCATCTCCATCCTTGGAAATGTACACAAGCAGGTTAGACAGACATTCAGCTGGGAAGGGGCTACATTAAATGACCCTGTGAGGTCCCTTCCAGCCCTACATTCCTCTGATCCTCTGATTCCTCTGATGCCAGCCCTACATTGCTCTCATGTGTTAACATGAGAGCAAATAGATGTAAATTTAGGCTGGCAATCAAATATTTCAAATGATCAGAACAGCAATTTTAAGGCAGAATGTTATACAACCTTGAGCTTGGGCTCCCATGTTAGCTGCATTTAAGGGAAGCATGGCTGCCCACCCTTGCCACATGTGGAGTCTCACTCAGCAAAGTGTGCCATCCCCTCTGCTGCCATAGGCAGCACAGGCAACTTGCTCCCCCATGCCATGTGCACAACATGGGCACACTGACTTTCCTGCTGCATGTGCCGCATAGACAGCTCCCTTCTCTGCAGCTGCATGCAGCACAGACAGCCTGGCTCCCTTTTAACACATGTGTAGCATGAATAGCCCACCCTTTCCCCAGCTGTGTGTGCAGCATGGACACCCTAGTCCCCTCTCTACCTCTGTTCCCGGCAGGGTAATGGAAGCCAAGGGGGGAGGGGGAGCTCAGAGACCCTGGCCACTGCTGCATCAGAGGCACTGAGTGGCCAGTCAGGAGCCTACGGGCTACATGTTAGCCCCTTACAGTGGCATGCAGCCCATGGGCCATCAGTTATACAGACGTGTTCCAAAGAAAAACTTAGGGACCTACTGAAATTACAATCACACTATTTTCATGGAAACCACAATTTTAGGCAGGCTCTGCAAAAAATCACAGGCTCCGTGAATCTGTGGCAATCTGCAGGGAGGAGCAGGACTGCTGGGGCTCCTCAGCCAGAGGCATTGGGGAGCCCTCTGCACTCAGCCCATGAAAGTGACTGCCAGCCCCGAGATCCACCCACAAAGTCAGCCAGCAGCCACCTTGAGTTCATTGGACCCCTAATAATGGGTGTCATGAAGAAAGCTAAGTGAACTGGATTCTAGCCTGCAGTTCAGGTGGAGAGAACTTTGTGGGGCTAAATGTGGGAGGGCTTTAATGTAAATAATGCTTGTAAATAGTTCCCTAAGTAGGATTTCTAGATACCCCTTTCACTCCATGGGCAGATGGCAGTCTAGGCCTGACAGCAAGCCACAGAGACTGCTCTTTGATTGGTTCCCCATGATATAATGTTTCGTTCTATTGATTAAGTGCTTTCCCTAGGTCAAGACCACAGTTTTGTAACTGTTTTGTTGCAAATGCAGGTGACTGAGCCTGAGGAGAACCAATGAAGCTCTGAGATCTGGAAGAGAAGGTCCCAAGCCAGACAGGGAGAGAAGAAATGGTCCCCGGGAGGATAAAGTCCAAGTGAGGACACAGGGAATTAGAATGAAGCAGAATCTGTTGTGTTGTTTGGGACATTGGCACTCTGACCTCTCCTCTTTAAATAATGAAAACACCTTCATTCCCAGGAGCTGAACTAAAAAGAGCTCCCAGAGGTAGGAGTGCTACAGATCACTGGGGAAGCTAAGGACTGAGAGGAGCCAGCATCTTAAAACCAAAGGCTTGCCCCTTCTGAAGCTAGGGCTGGCTTCAGGGGGTCTTCTCAGGAGAGTGAGACCAAATAAGTCTGATTCTTGGGGGCATCCCAAGGAAGACCTTTCCCCTTCCCCTCAAAAAGGGACAGGTTGATCCTTTTTTGTGACAATAGTAAACTATACCAGGCCCAGGCAGATGCCTGGTGAACCCCACTTAATACATTCTCCCAACTAGACATTGAATCATTGATGATTACTCACTGAGCATGATGATCAAACCAAGTATGTATCCACCTTACAGTAACCTGTAGAAGTTCTCACCTTATTAATAAGAATGAGAAAGTCATAGAAGGAAATCAGGTTAGTCAGGCATGATTAATCAGATTAATTCATGTTGGCTGTCTCTGCCCACCTTGCTCTCCAGGTGCTTAGAACTAGATTCTTTAATGCCATGTTCCATAAATTTCCTGGTATTGAGATCAGACTGACTGCTCCCAGATCCTTCTCCTTGCCTTTCTTAAATATGGGCATAATATTTGCCCTTTTCCAGGAATCTGGGACCTCACCCAGCCAGGGATGGATCCAGAGGTTGCGGGGAGGGAGGTGCAGTGGCCACACTCCTTTCTGACCATACTGCAGGAGCAGGAGCAACAGTCAGGCACTTAAGTTCCAAAGAAGGTAATAATTTCCCTCCTTCCTTCTCCCCCTCCCATCCCATTTCCCTCCTCCCCAGCCTGCTGCTGCCACTGTCCTGGGATCAAGGGGAGCTCATGCTCACTCCAGTTGGGTTCAGCATCAGTGGCAGAGGTTAGTGGCAGCAGGCAGGTATATTCCCCCTCCATTCCTGGTCTCCCTGGGTATTTCCCCCAAGCCAGAAGTAGGCACAGGGAAGGGGGAACATGTCCACTCACTATTGCCACAGTCCCAGATAAATGCATCCCCCGCTAGAGTGGGAAGCAACTTCCTTCACCCCTGAGACCTTGGACACTGGCAGCAGCAGGTAGGGGAGAGGGGAATGGGACAGGAGGGGACATGGAAGGAAGGAGGGGAGCGGAGGGGATGTGCCTTTGAGCACAGAGGGGAAAGGAGGTGGGGGGGAGGGGGACTCTTAATATTCTTCGGGACTTGAGTCCCAGGCTGCTGCTCCTGTAGTGTGGTCTTCCCACCCTGATGGGGAAGAGGGGAGGGGAGCTGCGGGTTGAAGCACAGAGAAGTGGGGGGTTGCAGCTGCCCTTGCAGCAACAATTGAGCCCCCTTTGCCTTTTGTAACATCCTAGATTCATTTCTGCACCTACCCTCCAAGTGTTCTCAAAGATGATAACCAATGGCTCTTAAAGTACTTCAGTCATTAGTACTCTAGGGTGCATCCTTTCCAGCCCTGAAGACTTTAAAACATACAGCTTCTCCAAGTAATTCTTAACCTGTTCTTTCACTGCTCAGGCTGATTATGTCCTTCTTTTCTGGCCTGCCAACTGCACTTGTCATCCAGTAGCCTACCTTATTCATTTCATTGCATCCTGTTGAATAACTATTGAAGGTGTTAGGATAGATACCTTAGGATAGGTGTCCTTAAAAGTGTTAAGTCTAAATAAAATTAAAAAGGCCAAGCTTCCCAAAGGACCTAAGGGAATTACTTTAACTTATTCAATATATTATTGAAAATTATGTTTCTCTTCTAAAACAGAAACTGTCCTAGCCAATTGCTTTTTACATAGTTTAGGTGATTAGAGGTTTCTTTTATTCCCCATTTTATTTATTTACTTGCTTAAGCCTTTGCATACAAATATTTCCAGGTCCCTTTTCACCCATATTTGCTGACTATGAGAATAGTTATGGTATAGTTAATAAAATATGAAATTCAAATTTTAGGAATATAGAAAAGCAAATCATTTTGAATTCCCAAATCATGAATATCAACATAGTAGGTTGTTTCACAGTGTCAAGGTTTGAGTTCAGAAAGCAAGCAAAGATTCCCATCCTATTAATAAATTAATATTTAGAATTGGAACAAAATATAGACAAATTGTCCTCAGGTTACCAGCTCAATATTCCCATATTACATACTACATGTCTAAATTTTGAGGGCAAAATTGTCTTCTTTGAACTAAGTGTGCATTTTTGTTTGTTTTGTTTATGTTATATGTAAATTATATAAACAATTAAAATTAGATTTCTTAGTTTATGTCTAGTGCAAAACAATTGTGAATAGAAAACTGCTACATTTTCATGGTAGCTTTTACTCTATGTTCTCAGACATCCATCTAAAAGCTCCAGATGTCTCAGACTCAAAACTGAACTTTAAGACTTTTCTTTTCATAGATTCATAGATTCATAGATGTTAGGGTCGGAAGGGACCTCAATAGATCATCGAGTCCAACCCCCTGCATAGGCAGGAAAGAGT
>NW_005842393.1:153432-162894 GCF_000455745.1 Alligator sinensis
GACGTCTTATGGTGAATTCTATTATTAGGTGATCACTGTCCCCCAGATGGCTACCGATCTGTAGGTCCCCTACCATGTCATCCCCTGTTGCCAATACCAGATCCAGTATGGCATTCCCCCTAGTGGGACCATGTACCTCCTGTGTCAGGTGGAGGTCCTGTACACAGGTTAGAAACCTGCATGAACAGTGGGACTTTGCCATCTGCGTGTCCCAGCAGATGTCTGGGTAGTTTAGGGCCCCCATAACTACCGCCTCTTTAGCTTTTATGGTCTCCGAAAGCTGCCTCAGGAGCCCCGAATCTATTTCTTCCCCTTGGTGTGGGGGTCTGTAGCAGACCCCTACCACCAAATCCCTTTCTCCTTGCCCCCTTTGTAGCCTAACCCACAATCCTTCTACTTCCTCATCCTTTGATTCCATCTTAATGAGGGTCGATATATATTGCTCATTGACATAGAGCACAGCCCCTCCCCCTTTTTTCCCCACCCTGTCCTTTCTGTACAATCTATAACCCTCAGTATGTACCACCCAGTCGTTTCCTCTTGTGATCTAATAATAAACAAAACCTTGCAGTAGTGACTTTCCTTGAGATTTCTCCACACTAGTTCTTTCCCTCAGGTAATTCTATGTGGTAAGTCTGAGTAATGCCATTCATATGGTTAAAGTTTGATTCTTGACAGCTCATAGCAGCAAATGGGGGTTGCCCTTTGACTTTTAAAAGGCTCTCTTCTGTGATGCACAAGCCATTGGGTTTTTTCAATAATTTGCTTTCAAGCAAAAATGCACCAAAGAAATTGTCTTTTACCTTCTTAATATTTCTGTGAATCATTTTGTGAAACTGGTGGAAGGTATTAAAGTATATTTCATTTCTGCCGTATCTTAAATGTGAGTTAGAGACTGCAGTTAATAGCTTTTTTGGTAAAATGTTATGCACTACTGAATAGGGGTGGGGTCTTCAGAAGAGCTGTTGAAGTCCTATTTCAAAGTACTTCAGCCTAACAAGTACTTTTCCCAATTTGTATTTGTGCATTTGACTGTTCCATAGGGCTGTGTGAAATTTCACCAGCTGTTTCGATTCGACGCTGTTTCGACTCATTTCGAACTCAAAACAGCGAAATCGAATCGAAATAAAGGGCTTTGAAACATCCTCGAAACAAAATGAGGCTAGTTGAAACATTTTGAGTTTTGAAGAAGCCAGCAGTGAGCCCTGGCTCTCCCTGTGTCCCGCCACCTGGCTGCGGGAAGCTGATCGCAGCACAGGAAAACGCTGTGATTGGGCTGGGGAAACAAACTGAGCCCGATCACTCAGTTCCCCTCCCCAGCCCTACGACTGGGCTGGGGACAGGAAGTCAGCCCAGCTGGACTTACTTCCCATCCCCAGCCTACAATCAGACTCAGTTCCCTTCCCCAGTCCCAGGTGGCAGCACCAGCTTCCCTCCCTCATCTGGCAGACAGATCGGGGGTCCACATCCAGATGAGAGAGGCTGTTTTGAGCTTCCCCGTTATAGTTAATGGGCAACATTGAAACAAAACAGCTGTTTCGAATCAAAATGAAATTTGAAACAAAATACTTACTCTTCCATGGAAACTTTGAAACTCAAGTCAAAATGGAATGGTGCCATTTTGCACAGCTCTAAAGTTCCATCTTAAGTGCAGTACCTTGTACTTGCCTTATTGAATGTCATCCAATTAATTTCTGACCATTTCTCCAATTTATCAAGATTATTTTGAATTCTATCATAACTTCCACAGTGTCTGTTACTCCATCCAGTCTGGTGTCATCTTCAAACTTACTGCATGTGCACTGAATTCCACCTTCTGGTCATTAAAGGAGCTATTGATTAGGATCAGACCCAGGGCAGATTTTAGGCAACCCCACTTGATACATCCTTCCAGTCAGACATCAAGCTATTGACTATTACTATTTGAGTATCATGATCCAGCCATTTATGCATGTACCTTACAATAGTTTTGTCAAAATTATATTCCCTTAGCTCACTAGCAAGAGACAGAGTAAGGGAATAAGTGGCAAAAGCCTTGCTAAAATTAAGGTATATCACATCCATTGCTCTCTCCTCATCCAAAAAAAAACCTATCACCGCATTATAGATGGCAATCAGATGGGTCAAGCATGATATGTTCTTGACAAATCTATATTGGTTGTTCCTTGTTATCATCTAGATGCTTAGAAATAGATTCCTTGATTAAATGCTCCAGGTATCAAGGTTAGACTGACCTGTCTGTAGCTTCCTGGGATCCTCCTTTTTCTATCTTTTTTTAAGGATGGGTGCTGTATTTGCCCTCTTCAAGTCATCTGATCTCGATGAATTCTCCATGGTAATAGCCCATGGTTATGCAATTATGCAGCCAGATCCTTGATTACTCGAGGATGAATCTCATCTACCCTACTGACTTAAAAACACCCAGATTGTCCAAATAATCTTGTATCTGTTCTTTCCCTTTTATAGTCTAATTATCTCCTCTTATCCTTGCTGTAAACTATACTTGTCATTGGATAACCAACCTCTTTATGAAGACTGAAGTAAAAAAAGGGATTCTATGCCTCATCCATTTTTAACCTGGGTGGTACACAGAAAGTACCCCCTCTCCAGTCAAAGGTATGTCAGTGGGTGCATGTATGCTGTCGGGAGGAGCACACACACTTAACTGTAGGCCCACTCACTTCCCTTTCCCTGTAGGCCCACTCACTTCCCTTCCCCTACAGAGCAGAACAGAGACCCAGGACACTCAGTGACATTTAACTAAGTACAAGTTTAATTAATATAAATAATATAAAACGTATAACCATAAACTTACATACATATATCTAAATGCATTTATAGTTATACACACACACATATATACACATGTACAGATGTTATTTACAAATGTAGGTTTACACAAGCAAATGTGCTTTTCAACCTTGAACCCAGGCACAGGCCTATCCTCCATGGCCTTCTGAATAGTCTGCAGTGGGCCCTCTAGGTAGCAGGCAAAGAAGTGCTTTATAATAAAACACAGATAAATCAACAAATCAACAACAGGAATAGCTGGCAGTGATGGGACAGTAATTGAACATATATAAAATCAGGTTACATCAGAAGAGTCACAAATATATACAGATAACCAGTACAATGAATTTAAATATAAAAACAGCTTACAATCCTTTCCTAATACAACAACAAGGACATGGGTTACATCAAGAATCCCAAAAACAGGAAAAACCAAAACACCTCAATGGCACAGCAACTGTGCCCAGAGAAGAAAATGACAATCTGATCCTGTTACCTAATAGCACATCATTACCCTCTCCCAGATCACTCAACTAGGAGGGGCCCATAACCTTGAAACCACCCTCTCCTCAAGGGCTTCCCCTGGATCACCACAGTGGGGAAGGTCCCTCTTCCCCTGTGGGAATCCCCTTCCTGGAGTAACTCATGACTCCCAGCATTCTCACTCATAGGGGGGTTGACCCATCTGGTTGCTGTGCATGGCAGGAAGGCCCAAGCAGCCTCATGCAGCCCCTGGGGCCTATCAGCACTCTCTCAGTGCTCTGCACCACTCCATACACTGAGGGCTTCTGCCTCCTGCAGGGTGGGGAACCCATGCTGCCTCATATAGCCGCTGCGGGCCCTTTCAACCCTATCAGCCCCATGCACTGATCCATACACCGTGGGGACCTCTGCAGCTTGCAGTGTCAGAGACCCAAGCTGCCTCATGCAGTCCTGGAGTCCCGTCAGCTCTCCAGCCCCGTGCACTGATCTGTGCACCGTTGCTCCTGCCTCATGCAGGATTGGAGACCCACACTGCCTTGTGCAGCCACTGGATCCCTTTCAGCTCTACAAACCCCCATGCACTGCTCTGTGCACCAGAGGGGCTCCTGCCTCATGCAGGGTTGGAGACCTGCACTGCCTCGTGTAGCCGCTGGGGTCCCGTCCACTCCCAGACCTTCCATGCTTCGACCTGTGCACTGTCACTACAGTCCTTCTGCGACACCTAGAATGCAGCTGCCCACCACTTCACCACGCCAGAGGAGGCTTCAGGGCACTTCTGGGGCAACTGCTCTGCCCCTGCTGTTCAACTCAACCAGCTCTTCTACAGCCCTCGTCTTCATCATCCCTTGATGAAAAGCTCCCTATGTGCTGGGTACGCTGGCTTTTTATTCCTTTCAGAGGTTCCACATCCAGATTGGGAGCAGACCAATAGGAAAACCTGAGGGCTTAGTTCCCCCTCAGAGCCTCTTCTTTGCCTTGCCCCTAGGTCAGAGTGAGGCACACCTCTCTCCTACCTCCTCCTGATTGGTGGGAAGGGGAATGCCCCCACCAATCAGTCTCAGCCCTCTGGCTCAAGCTGGAAAGCTGGGCTGCCACCGGCAAGCCTGCCACACATTATTAGATAGCCCTCCCCCCCATAGGCAACTGGTAGGGGATACATGGGGTTGCACATGCCCCCCCGATAGGGCCGGTGCCCCCTTGATGGCCGACATTGCTGTTGTCAGTAGGGCTGGTCCCCCTCCCCCCCCCCCCCCCCCCGGTGGGGGGTTTTTTTGGGGGGGGCCCCCGGGTGGCTTCTGCGGGTGTTCCCCCAGATTCAGGACACACCAGTTACTCATGGCTCTCCCTCCATTTCAGTAAGGGTCTAAGCCTTTCCTTAGTCTTCAGGCTACCCCTAAAATACTTAGAGAATGCTTTTTTGTTGCCTATTATATCCCTTGGAGGCCATATCTCAATCTGTGCCTTGGCCTTGCTAATTTTTTTCCTGAAAGGTCTGTACATAGTTACTTTTGTTACTCCTTATTACTCCTTAGTAATTTTCCCACTTTTTGTAAGATTTCTATTTAATTTCCAAGTAACTGAAGGGCTCACGGTTCAGCCAGGCTAGTGTCTTGCTGGCTTCTTAGCCTTCCTTTCCACAGGGGTAGTATGTTTATTATTTCTTTAAGGCATAAGCTGTTTTGAATTCCTTTTTTTCCATTGGACTGGCCTCCCATGGGATTCTGCCTACTAGTTCCCTGAATTTTTAAATGTGCTGATCTGAAGTCCAAAGTTGACAGTAAATAGAGACATATTCTGAAGTACTTGCCATTACTGCACATGCTTAATTTTTAATACAATTAAAATACAACTGAAATTAGTTTTAAACTATTTCTACTCTATATAACAAGAATTTAGCCATTCAACTTATTGCCTGAAAGCCTGATTAGCCCAAAAATTTGAAGTTTGGAACAGCATAAAGCTGTCCATGATATGGCTGCAATTTACATAAACTAAGTGAACGACAACTGAAACCCAATTTTATAGTACCATTGTTTTTTTTTTCCTTCCCACCCTCTGCTATAAGTTAGGGGGTCTGACCAATTCAAGGAAGTGGCCAGCCAATTTCATAGGCAGATCATGGAGCCAGCCACCATTTTCAAGGGTTTATTATGGTGTACCCCCCCCCCATACCTCTGATTAGCCGAGGGGCCCTGGTGGCCCTGCTCCCTGCTACTGTTATGCTTCCATGTGCCCGGCCTGATAACATGTCTCTCTTTTGTCCAGTGCTGAGCCCTGGGTGGCAGCAGGAGTTGACCAAGTCCTGTCTGAAGGCAAATGCCAGTGGGCCAAGCTGGCTTCATTCACTACATGCAGCCCCTGGGTCTCAGGTGGCACCATGCCACTATAGATCTGTGCCTGCAGCGGGCTATGAGTGCCCCAATGGCCTGGCTGGTTGCTGCTGCTAGTGCCAGGGGCTGTGCACTGCAGGGGGTTGGGGGGGCAGGGAAACTGCACCTCAAACTATTCAGAGCAAAAATATAGACAGTGGAATTCTGACACACTATAACCTGCCAGACAGCTGACTCCCCAAGTACCTCTCCACTTTTACCTGTGCTGCTATATCACCTGCCCCCGCCTTCCCCCTGCCCAGCCTTTCCCTCACCCCTGACACCTCCATTTCCATTTTTACTGACTGGCTTTCTTGCCTGCATTGCATGCCAGCCTCTGGCTTCTTTACTATTTCTTTCAGCCAGGACCAGGAGACACACCAACTACAGGTGCCTCCTCAGCCTGACAGGGTTTTTCAAACTGAAAGCTGATCTTGCCTGCATTGCATGCCAGCCTCTGGCTTCTTTACTATTCCTTCCATCCACGAACAGCGCACACACCAATTGCAGGTGCTTCCTCAGCCTGGCAAAGGGTTTTTCAACCTTAAAACTGGCATCCCAGGCAGCTAAGCTGAGCTCACCTGGAGCCTCACAACTCCACTACAACCAGCAAACCTCAGGCCTGTCAAAGACCTGATGGGTCTGGGCTTTCCCCAGCCAGGACTCTGTGCATGTGTGTGGTAGCTGGATGTTATGGCACCTCCTACCCACCTTTCACCAGGGGGATCCTCAGTCCTGGCATTTCCTTGGGGCTGCCACGCTGCCAGCAGTCCCACCAGGCCTCCCTAACCCTGGCAGAGTGAAGTTTTAGTGGTCATGCCCAGGACTGGGGTCTCTTCCTTCTCCATAGCCCCAGCCCATACCTCCAAGTTCATCCTGGCATGGAAGCTCAGCGGGGACATGTTCTTCCCCTGCTGGTTGCTGATGCAGTGAGTGCCCCCTCCAGCTCTGATAGCAGGGCACTAACTGGCTTTTTAAAAATGAAAAAAGGAAATAGGTGTGGATGGAATGTGGAGGGTGACATTCACTCTGTCTGTACCTGGAGCTTGGGAATGGTGCTTGGATACACCAAACTAGGATCCAAGGAGGTATGGTGAGGTGTCACTACATCCCCAGCAATGCTGAACACTTGGAACACTGGTCAGTGGACAGAACAGGTGTTCGTGGACAACCATGGCCAGATCTGGCCACATCTGGCTGCAGCTTGCCCTGTAGGCCAAGGGGTCATACAGCAGTGGCTCCATGTCCTCACAAGATAGGCAGCCACCAAGGCCTGATACCTGCCTGATGGTAGGGTCTGGTGCCTCTGGACCCCACCATGGAAGCCATGCCCTTGGCCCACACTGGCAGTGCCTGTGATGGAGGAGAAGACTGGCTGGTGGATAGCATGCTAGCATGGGACAGTGGATCCCCCTCTTCCATGTCGTCCCCCTCCCCAGCTCTTCTGCCTCCTTGACTCTCTTCACCAGCACATCCATCCACTGATTCAGGGTTTGGCTGCTGCATATACTGCCCTTCACCCTTGCATCACACATGGCAGCCAGCACATGGACCATACTGGACTGCAAGGGATCAAGCCATTTCCTCATGACCTCCTTCAGCCACCTCACCAGTGCCTGGACATCTGGTGACAGTGGCTTGCCTGAGCCAGGAACGTTGATCCCCTGGAAGCTCTCTCCATTTGACTCTAAACTTATCTCACCATGAGGATCACCTGGCTAAGGAGGACATGGGCAGCACTGAGGGTCTTGGTGGCCTTAAGGAATGGTTTGAGGACCACTAAAATCTGGGAGTTGGTATCCTGCTTAGTTCAGTTAAGGAGGCCACTGATCCCAATCTCCCTGAGCAAGGCCATCTCATGGATGGCCTTCTGTTGCTCCACCAGCTTTTTGAGCATCAGGTATGTGGAGTTCCTGCATTTGGAAATGAGTTTGTTGGTGGTGCTGGCACCATCACCAGTAGCCTTGTCCCCCTCTAAGGTATCCCTGACAATGAGGTGAAACTTATGTGCCACACAGCAGATGCCAACAAAGTTGGCATCACGGACCACCTTGACCATATTGGCCCCATTGTTGGTGACCATGAACCTGTGGGTGAGCTCACCCCATCCAATGAGCCACCCCTGCACCAAGCAGTTCATGGCCCCATGATATCTGTTGCTGCATGGGATTCATCCAGCTTCAGGGAGAGCCCACCAATGGCCTGACTCGTCACACCAGAGCCCTGTGAGGGAGCGGTAGGCATGATCTCCACCCTGGCTACTCCAGATGTCTGAGGTGGAGTGTAAGGTGTTACGTCTCAGCTGTGTGTTCTTGGGCAACCCTGGCGCAGGATGCAGTCTGTCTGACTCACAAAGGACTCACCCCCACTCCCTCCCCTCCTCTACCTAAACGAAACTGATTAAGATGCAGTGAGAGACGCACCTAAGACCCTCAAGATAAGGGTGACAAGAGTGAACCAACTGCCCTAGGTCTCATTTACATCTGAGATGGAACCAGATGACCATTCATTTACATGAGAGATGGAGAACAGAAAGCCTGAAGCAGAAACTGCAGTGAATTCTGGGACCAGAGAAGCAGGGGACCACTGCATGATGGGGAATCTGTGCTTCAAATGTTAATCAACCCATGTTCACACACACCCAGCTCAGCATTTATCAGACCAGTTCTAATCTGGATTTACAAAGGACTTGAGTCAGAGGGGGTATGGGCAACATTTGAACAATGGTTAAGGGTTCATCACAGCATCCAGCCTGCTGGAGCCCTAATCCCAGGTGTTGTCATATCTTTCCCGAGACGACTGGTGGGAGTCCTCTCCACAAAAGGTTATGAGCACCCCAATAATTGCTTTAAGTCTGTTAAAAGACTATAGTAAGATCTGGAAAAGTCATGCTAAGCTGAGGCTTGTGCACAACAAGTAAAAATCCAAAATCCTGATGCTGCAAGCTATCTATTGTTCCTGAAGAAACCATGAGATATCCCATCAGTATATCTGCCACCCATAGGAATTTCAAGCTGGCTCCCAAGTATTTGGGTTACTCCCTAATCTTAAGTGTTTCCTGATTATCAATCAGTTTCCTGAGATGGTCCAAACCAGATAACCCCTTGTCAATAGAAAAGACAATGATTTACACTACTGAGGGTGCTTCGAAGCAGCTGAACTGAGGGTATAAAAATCTGTAAGTGTGTGTGCTGCTAGAGGGAGAAGAGGAAGAGGAAAAGGAAGGAAAAGAAGTATAAGCAGGAGGAAAGAAGGAGAAGAAGAAAACCCCTGTGCTGACACCATCCCCTGTCGTTCTTGGGACGCTGGAAGAACAGATCATCTCTCTCTTCAAGGATTGTGCTACGGACTGTGCCTGTCAGCTTTGCAGCCTGAGTACCGTGGACTAGGTGAGATCCCAGCGTTCTCTGTCTTCTTTCTAGGCATAAACTTCTGAACCTGAACTGTATCAGTTAAGCTTGAGCTAAGTTTCCCCAAATACTTAGTGAAACCAGGGTAGTATTGTCATTGTTGGTGTTTGTTTTTCTTTTGCATGTCTATTACTACTAGTACTATTATATATTTCATATGCTTAGCAATAAATAACTTTTATAGTCAAACTGGTAGTAATTGGGTATATTTTTCCTTCTCTGCTTCTCTTTCCTCCCGTGCTCTGCAGCAACGCTTCTTTTACCTATGCTAAAGATCCCTGTGAAGCCCCAAATTATTGTGGGGTCTGCTCATCAAGAGGCCAAAGATTGGGACATGCTAAGTTTGAAACACATAAAGGGATCAGCTTGTACAGGCTGATTGACCCAGGTTGACTCAGACGCGCCCTTAT
>NW_005842393.1:162961-176081 GCF_000455745.1 Alligator sinensis
TGTGTCTGACTGCATTTTATTGTTTCTCTTATGAACTGATTCTTGGCATATGAGGGTGTCAGCCTGTCCATGCTGATCAGCCCGGCCAGGTCAGGCGTCACGTTAATTTGTGTGTGTTTGTGTGTATGACTGATTTGGTGACTGGAGGAACCCAGTCCCATTGAGAGTGAGTCCTGCAAGATAGCTCCATTGGGGGTGAGGGCTTGCAGAAGGGAGAAATACAGCTCCGTATAGTAACACAAGCAGCACATTGACAGAATCACCAAGACCCTAGAAACTATCCCTAATAAATGAGCACACCCCAAAGTAATGGGCAAATCTGGTAACAAAATTGGTGGAGAATGCACAGCTCCTCCCTCAAGTACTCACTGCATGCCTCATACAGGAAGGGCACCACCTGCTGAAGGTGGTGCGTGTGGGCAATTGGTAGAATGGGGCCATGAGTGCCATCAGCCACCTGAACCCTGGCCACTCAGCCAAGGAGAAGGGCTGGCTATCGACAGCAAGCATCTCCTCAATGATCTGGGAGATCTCACTTGCTCTTGCTACGCACCCTGCTTTCTGTCCACCTTTTCCCCAGTGTTCCAAGGTGACCTGCCTCTGCTTTGGGGGGATGGGAGACTTCTCTTTGGGCACTCTCTCACTGGTGCGAGGCTCAGGAGGAACAAGGGCAAAGGAGTGGTGTCTGCAGAGATGCATTAGCATCCCTGTGGTGCTCATGTGTTTTGTTCCCTTGCCCTGGCTGGTTTTGACTCAACATAGCATATGTGGGATCATCTGCCAGCTTAAAATGAGCCCAGACCACACTACCCACTCATTTCTGGGATGTGGGTGCATGTGTGGATGCTGCACCTTCCCCCTCCTCAGCAGGCAGAGGCACAGCAACAGGAGGAGTGGACTCAGCCAAGCCATTTGCCTCCACAACCTCTATGTCAACCTCCTCCAAAGTGCCTTTTGGGGAAGGAGACCTGGCTCTAAAGGAAACTTGAGGGGTGTGGAGCACAAACTCAGATGATTCCCCCTCCTTCCCCAAAATTTCCCTTGCTAGGGCACTCAGATCCAGATCCAGATCCAGCTCTTCCTCTGTCACTGGAAGGCTCAGCAAGGGAAGTGAAATGGGGGTGGAAGAGACTGTCATGCGGGTGCTGGTGCTGCTGCTTGTTGTTGTCATGGTGGTGGGGGTGGTTATGGCTGGTGCTCATGGAGGGGATGCAGTCTCAGTCTCAAACACAGGCAGTGGCACTGGCACTAGCACTGCTCCCCTCTCCTTACTGCTTGTGGAAGCCTCATCCCTGCTACCTGGAGGAAAGAGGCTACCTATCAGTTTGGTGGGGGGGTGGAACTTACACCTCTCCCTCTACCCCCTTTTCCATTCCTCCCTGAATGCTTGCCACCACCTGCCTTTCCACCATGCTTCATGGTGTGTTTCATAATGTCTTGCTTTTATACAAATATATAAGTGTATCTGCATTCCTCTATACATTTTATAATGTGTGTGTGGCTCAAAGTAGAAATGTATAAAAAGAAATATGAATATGTCTTTCCTCCTATATAAATTCTATAATGTATGCTGCAAGCTTTAAATGTATAGAAATAAAATATAAATGTATTTTCCCTTCCTATATAAATTAAGTACTATAGGAATATCCTCTCCAATATCATTATAAAATTGAAAAGAATAAATCAATTAATATAATAATAAAATATAAGCTTCTGGAAGAAAGGAAAAGGTATTCTGGAATCCTTCTTTCTAGGCTAGGCTAGCATGTAGGAAATCTTTCAGATTAGTGCTAGTAGCCTTCATTGTCTAGCACTCCTGAGCTGCTGGAAGATAGCTCAGTATGTCACACCCCAAGGCAGAAAGCAGGGCAGTTCAAACAATGCTGCCTTTTATGCCATTTTACCATCCCTCCCCCAGAGCACTAGGATTGGAAGGGACCTCAGGGAAGGACAACAGTCACTGGCCAGCTACACGGTCAATATGACAGCAGTCCTTCCCCTCCCCCTTCGCCCCTCCCACTCCTTATTTTCTGTTTCCCTGCAGGCAAGCCCAGCTTGAGCTTTGAAACACAAAACATTCTGAAACATTTTGACTGCTCTCACTTCAGTTTTAGACTGTTTTGAAGCTCTTTGTTTTGTTTCAATTTCACTGTTTCAAATTTGAAATGAGTCAAAGCAGCATCAAAATGAAATAGCCAGCAAAATTTCACACAGCCCTACTGCGGATACCCTCTCCTTCTCGCCCATGGGGTACTTGTGACACAAGTGCCCTGGGGCACAGCATCAGAAGTATTGCAGGTCCTCCAGTATATAGAAAACCCTCACCAGAGCCCCCTGAAAAGGAATCATGAGGCACCCCTCAGCCTCCAGCTGCATTCCCGCTGCCAGCTGGATCATAACCTGGCAACGGAAAGAGTAACTGGGGAGATAACTCTCCCCATGGTTTGGAGCTGGGGGAGCAGGGCCCAATTAGGGATATAGGGAGGGACAGAGCTGAGGACCACCCTGGTCCCCAGCTCTTCTAGGGCAGTGCTTCTCAAAGTGGTGGTCTGCAGACTGGTGCCAGTCCGTGAGCCACCAGTCGCTGGTCTAATAAGCACCCCTTGTTTCAGGGGCACCTGGCTAAACCCCTAGGGACAGAAGTAGGGCTGGAAGCCATGTCCAGCAGAGATCCCTTGAACTTTTACTATGCATTTTCTACTTCAGGAACAACTCTGTGTTCTGAAAAAAAGTATTTTATCTAACCAAGGGCATAGAGTAGGTTGTTTAGGCTGGGGGAGATCGCTTGTTGCTTAGTTGTTTATAATTGCTGGCCTCGCTAGAGGAAAAGCTGTATCAACAAAGTTCCGGAGCTGGAAGGGGGGTTACTTGGTGGGGAGCTGGAAGGGGGGTTACTTGCTGGGCTTGCTACACATTTCATCACATCAGCAAGTTTAACCTGTTACGTAGCTATATAAGGCAGACGCCCACTGGGGTGGGGGGGCTTGCTTTGCGAACGATTGCCAAGCACCACTTTCTGCGCAGAAATAAAGATTAAGTTGGATCCTTCACCCCCATGTGTTTATTGGCACAAGCGCACCGGGCACGAACTCACTGTCCTTTGGGGACAACAGGTCCACAGCGAGTTGCCAGGAAAGAAAGAAATATATTTTCAGAAGCATAACATTGATATGTCATAGCACCACAGTTCATACGTTCCAACACTCCAGGTGACGTCACATTGTGCAAGGTGAGGAAAGAGAAAGAAACAGTCGGATGCACATTTGTGTAGCACTGTTACACACAGGTGCTGCCACCAGCTGAACTGGGCACCAGTCCCTGGCCCACTGGAAAAAAAATTGCCGGTCCACCACATCAGATAGTTTGAGAAGCACTGTTCTAGGGGACCAAGGGGGATATACTCACCCTCCATCATGAGCCCCCTCTCCACCACCTTTTGTGTGGCAGCCTCCAAGGAAAGGAAAAAGACTTCCTTGCCAAGAAAGCAGAAGGCCACCATGATCTTGGAGGCCCCCCACTGCCCAAGCCAGGGCCTGTACCCAAGTCTCAAAGTGCAGGTTCTTCTGCTTGTGCAGTTGGCACTTCACCATGTGCCTGCGGGTGAGTGCCAGAAAGGGGGCCACACCACCTGGTGGTGAAGGGTCCAAGCCCTGTGGCTTTGGGTCACCCTGCAGCCGCCTGTGCATTGGCTGTGTTGGTGGGGCCGGGGCTAGGGATAGGGACAGGTTGAGTGGGTGTGCTGGCTGGTGTAGCACACCTGGTCCCCTCAGGCACCAGTGGTCTAGGCTTGGGGGCAGGGTCCTTGCCCTTTCCACCCCCAGCTGTGGAGGAGGCTGAAAAGGAGCCCTTCCCATTGTCCTTGCCCTAAGTCCCTGATTGTAGGGGAGGGGGCTTGGGAACCCCTTTGGGGGGGGTGGGGATGTCCAGGGGAGACCTCCTGGCTCTGTTGGCTCCTTGCTGGTGTCCTGCCTGTCCCTGCAATGGAGGTTGCAGGCTTCTCTACCCCCAGAGGAGGTTGGTTGGACTCTGCCTCTGGGGTGGGAGCTGCAGGGGCATGCATCTCCTTGGGGGCCTCAGCTGGGATCTGCCCCCATAGTGGAAGCTGCAGGAAGCTCTATGGGGGCATCTGTCCCCCAAAAAAGGTTCCTGCCCTGCCATTGCATCACATGAGGGTGAAAACAATAAGGAAAACCAAAACATACAGTGAGGCTGGTGAATCTAATAGGGGCACTGAGGCTGTGGGGGAAATGGAGAGGGAAGGGTACTGAAGCTCACTAAGCTACAGCCCCACAGGGAAAAAAAAATGGGAGGTCTATGCTTGGAGAATGTGGGGGAGGGGAAAACCACACACAAGGGCTGGGGAGACTTAAGTTGGCTTATTCAGCCACACAACAAACACCAGGGCAGGGGGAGTGGACCACAGGACTTGCCACGCAAGGGCAAAAACACACAGGGAAGGCTGCTGAGGCAAATGTAAAAGATGCCTGGAGTGGTGGAGGGGCTTTGTTTGTTGAATCAGTCCAGGAGCCCCTCAGGCCTCCAGCTAGGCACTCAGCAGCAGAGCAGTAGGCATGAAAACAAAGCAGGATCAAATGCAGCAGGGCAGCTGTGGGGGAGTGCAGAAGTAAATCAGTCAATTAGGGAGTAATCCAGTGCAGAGGTGGTGTTCAGTGGTGCAAGGTGGTACAGCAGGAAATCTGCCTCTCTCCTGAGACAGGGCAGCAGCAGAACAGACAGCAGCAACAGCAGCAGTGGTGGTAGCAGCCATCCAGTTCAACCACTCAGGGTGTGCTTCAGCTGAAAGTGGAAGTGAAGACAGGGGTGGTCTGCCAAGGCAGCTGGGTCAGGTGAGGTTTCTTTAGGCTTCAGCAGTGATGGTGGGGGAGGGGCCCACAGGCAGTGCAGGCTTCCTCCCCAGGCTGTCCCCCAACCACGACTTGGCAGTGGGCTGGGCAGCAGGCTGGAACAGGGGTGCAGAAGCTGGGGTGTAGTGCTGGGGTGCAGTAGGCCCCTACCCAAGGGACAGCAGCAGTGTGCAGAGGACCCCCCCCCCATGGGGGGAGACAGCAGCAGCAGCACCAACAGCCCAAGGTAGGAAGGGGTACAGCCAACTTACCCCCAAATCTCTAAGAATATGCCAGCAGCTAGCAGTAGCCAAAGGCAGGAAGGGGCCTGGCTATCTTCTCCCCAGAAGCTCCTGAGACCAAGCTTACAGCAACCAGCAACCACCAGCAGCAGCAGCCTGGGGCAGGAAGGGGCATAGCCAACTTCCTCCTAGAGGCTCCTCCCGCAGAGGCTCCAGAGGGCATATAGTCCTGAGCTGCTCACCAAGGCAGCTTTTTATACTACTGGGGCCAGCACAGGTGTTGAACCCAGCCTCCAGCTCCCCCTGGCTGCAGATCCAGGAGGAGCTAGACAGGGTCAGTTTGCCCCAAGAGACACAATTTGTCCCTCACCAAAGTGCATGTTCAGGCACATGTGCCGAGGCACAAATCTCCAGCATAAATATGTGCCGCTGCTATTTGATCTGCTGCAAGCACATGTACCAGTCCATGTGTTTGTTTTGGTTTTGTTCTGTTGTGGGTTTTCCTCTCTTTTGTAGAAGATATTTCTGTGCCAGATAAATGTTTTAATATCTACAAAAGAAATATTCACTTTCCATGGATGCAATCTTTTGAATCACTTTAGGATTTGTTTGGATTATTTAAAAAAAAAAAAAAAAATCTCATGGTGTATTTGAAAATTGCAACAAACAAATCCTAATTAATTTACATACAATTCAAAGAATTAGTATTTTGCCTTGCAAATGCCCCAGTTTTTTGCATCTACAGTTTATTATTTAAGGTCTGAACACCTACACCTTTTAATTTTGCTATGAAATGTTCTGCAACTTCACTTTTCTGCTATCACCTTGTTGTGTTTCTCAGGCAGTTTATTGATTTAATTTACATGTACTCCAGCTTTTTATACTTACAGTTCTTCATTTTTCCTGGTTTTTTTACATTAATGCATTTACATCTCTAGAAAATTGAAATGCTGCACTAGTAATGATACCTGCTTCTGCATATGTCAAAAATATACTTTTATAACAGAGCACAAAAAAGACATTCAGATTATTGACATTTAACAGTGAAGAATACAAGACTGCCATTATTTACAAGTGGTTTATTACTTTCTTTTATGAAAAGGTTTAAAGAAGTTTGTTAATTATATGCTGTATGCATGCAAAAAAAAAAAAAAAAAAGCCTCTACTTATACATTTTAATGCCCCTTTTTCTATATAATTACCTTTAAAGTAAGATGAGCATTTTTACCTTGTACTGAATTTAGACTCTGGCATGTTCTTTGAATGTACTATAAATGTGAAGGGTGTTTTTATTTTTTTTTAACCTTGTTAATCTGAAACTCACTTTTTCTAGTTTCAATATTTCAGGGGTCTTTTCATTCCACACAAATCACTAGGGAGATCTAATACAGTGATCTTGAAATGACTCACTTCCATATAACAAACTTAACAACCTCATCTATAGCATGAATAAGATTTTCCAAAACATTTCTATTTTCCCTATAGTATTGTTTTGGTTCTCTGCAACACCAAACTACAAATTCCAAGGTTCAAGTGAAATACATACTATGCAGTATAGTGCCCTAAGGGCTGTACTTTATACTGTCCTGCTTCTGGGGCTTTCTGTGTCCTTTTGTATGACTGCCTTACACTGACGATAAACACTGCCAACAGGCTGAAATTATAGTAGGTGCCTAGTGGAGCATTAGGGTGTCACAGCTACTCCCCTTTCTTCCACCTGTGGAAGAGTTGTAAGGGCCTATGAAACATATGCACCAAGTGTATCTATGCATCCTGGTATATCAGTGCATCAGTGCCCCCATTGGGCCTAGGTATATTGACTCCATGTAGCTACAATCTTCCATCAGTGCAGTGCCAACCATTACGCCATGCTTGAGAATCTGGTCAAAAGAATATTAAAGTCTAATTAAGTGTCAGATCTTTTAGTTTTTAATTTATTTTCACTGTAAAGTATAACATAAGATCATCTTAACTGTCTATTTTTATTAACCATTTTAAATTATTTTACTGACATTTTGTACAATCTCTCTATGGATTCTTTAACCTTTCATGTTAAGAATTATATTCTCTGTAGGATCCCACAGAATGCCTAAAATCTAAATAGAAAATTCCTATAGAATTTAATAGAAAATTATAATATTCCTATCATTTTTAAAATTATATTATGCCATATAATGGACAACCATCCCCTCCATAAAATTTTGTAGGATAGACTTTTAGAGACACCATGAAAGAAACATAGTTGTCTATTATTTTCAGATTATTAGAGTAATTTCTGTTGAACTGTACCTAATTATATAGTACTTTACTGGCTTTATCCCTATGTGATTCTACAGGACTTTTCTATAAGTATTTTCATTTTAAATTCTATGGGTTTCTACATTACATTTCCATACCATTATATTAAATTTCTGAAGAGTGCTATGGGTTTCATGCCTTTTAAATTTCCTGTTATGATTTCCCTCTAATTGTAGGCTTTGCAGCAAAATTATTTTAGTTTATTGACTAAGACCCAGGCCCTCAAAAGAATTTAGCCATCTACCTCCTCTCAATTTCAGAGGGAATTTAAAAATATAGTTCTCATTTATTAACAGATTCAACAAGTTTATATTTTTTTTAAAAAAAGGAGAGGTGATTATCCCTTATGAAAAACTATCAAGGGCAAGAGTGGATTTTCCATCTCTCAAAATTTTCAAACCAAGATTGAATATCCTCTGGGAGAGTTCAGTTAAAAATCAAGCTATTGCAGTTCAAACAGAAGTAAATTAAATGAATTCTATTGTGGTGACACATATACCCAAGACAGACTAGCCATCCCTTCTGGCTCTAGGATCTGTGAAACTATTATTCTTTTTCCTATAGATAAGCTTAAATAGAAGTGGTGAAAATTTGAGCCAGGGCTTTTGTCTCAGCACATATGCCTGGACATGCACTTTGGTGTGGGGCAAATTGTGCCACCTGGGGCAAAATAACCCTACCTGGCTCCTTCTGGATCTGCAGCCAGGGGAAGCTAGAGCCCCGGGCTAGCACCTGTGCTGTCCCCAGCAGTATAAAAAGCTGCCCTGTCCTGGCCCCATCAGTACAAAAAGCTGCCTTGTCAAGCAGCTCAGGGCTACCCACTCTCAGGAGCTTCTGGGGCCCAGCCAATTGGTACCTGGGGACACTACCCCTTGTGCCAGCTGGACTGCTGCAGCAGCCCTGAGAGTTCCCTGTACCCTTTATCCACTGTGTAGCAAACCCCCCCAGTTTCTCTTTTAAAATACATTCCCTCCCCTTGCCCAACCATTTCTGACTTTCTCTCTGCACTCTCTATCCCTTATAAGTGATTACAAGTAGTACTAGGTAAGCTAAGTTCTCCTCTGTTATGTTTGTATTGATTTTTACTGTTTTATATTGTGTTATATTGCATTCCTATCATTTTTGCATTGATTTTTATTGTTTCATATTAATATTGTATGGTTTAGGCCTGTGTCTGTAAACTAATGTCAAGTTTCCATTTTGTATGTCAAGCCTCCATCTTGTGTCCCCTGCCCTATACATTATGTTGCAACTGTGACTCATACCTACCCCTCCTATGTAAATTGGTTCCTGAATGAATGGGGATGAATGAGGGTGTTCAACAACTGGACTATTGCCTTTCATTGACTCACCCAGGAACCACGGACCTTACCCAGGAACAGAACAGAAACCCAGCATTTGAAAGACAAAGACCCTATATCAAGGGTCGGCAACCCCTGGCTCATGTACCAAGCATGGTACACGATGCCATTTTCCTCAGCACACGTTGGGGCTGGGGCGGCAGCAGCTGTTTGCAGCCTCTCAGCTGCAGCAGGCCCTGGCTCTGGATAGCTTCTGCCAGCCAGGAGCCCAGGCTGCTCCCAGCAGGTGACAGAGGCTGCAAGCCCTCCATGCTATCAGCAGCTACCCAGAGCCAGGGCCAGCTGCAGCTGGGAAGCTGCAAACAACTGCTGCCTTGCCACCCCAGCCCCAATGGGCACAGTGCCAGCACGTGCTGCCTTCCTGGAGCCTGGGGCCAGAGCCAGGGCCGGAGGGCAGCAGCTGTTTGTAGCTTCCTGGCTGCAGCCAGCTCAGGCTCTGGGTAACTGCTAATAGGGGGGAGCTGGCTGGGAGGATGGAAGCCCTGCTGCAAGCTGCCCAGGCTCCATGGCTCTCAGCAGCTACCCAGAACCTGGGCCAGCTGCAAACACCTGCTGCCTTCCCCTGGGCCCTCCAGAGCACAGTGTGTGAGACCCGGAGTAACAGCGCACATACAGGGAAGCTGCCTGCTGCTCTCAGCTCTGTGTTGCTGGGTCACACATGCCCTGCATGCACAGGAGCAGCATGGGCAGCACACAGGGTAGTGCCCCTCTCTGTTGTCCCCACCTGCAGGGGAATTGTGGCCAGGGCAGCAGGGAGCTTGGAGTGGCAGGCAGCTTCCTGTGCCCCCCGCTGTGCCCTGCTGTGCCAGGTTCCACATGCTGCTCTGCTGAAGCAGCAGTGAGGGCAGCACAGCAGGGAGCATCACCTGCATCTGCTGCCTCTGCAAAGCCCAGGACCAGGGCTGGGGCTGAGAGGCAGCTGGGGCCAGGGCTGAGGCGGGGAGGCATCAGCTATTTGCATCTGGCCCAGGTTCTGGGTAGCTGCTGAGAGCCATGGAGTCTGGGCTGGGGTGCACAGGGCATGAGCAGGGCTGGGGGACATGGGGCTTTGGGTGGGGGAAAAAGGGCACAAACAGGGCATCCTGTCATGTACCCCCTGCCCTTGTTTTGTTTTTCTGTCATGCCAGCACTACAGCACCTTCCAAGGTAGGCAGTGGGGTTTTTTGGCACTCCGGCCGAAAAAAGTTGCCTACCCCTGCCCTATAGAAACCAGCAACCCCACCATTGTGCCCTACCAGACAATGAGGACACCTGGATCTGCATGTGAACATCTGAGCAGGACTGTCCTGGCCTGGACATGTCTCTCCCATAGAAGACACAGGTAGCCCACCCCTATAAAATGGGTGGTAGAGTGTGACCTCCTTGGGACACCCTCTCCATCTGGATGAGCACTATGCCACACTACCTATCCACCCAGAGGCCCTGCTGGTGACCCCCTCTGGACAACACCTTGCTGGAGAAGACCCCAACTGGCCATCGAGGATCAATTCACAACCCAGATTAGGTAGCTATCACTCACCTTCCTTCCCCAAGGAAGGAAGGACTCTGTCCCTACAAACTTTAAGGATCTGGACTCTGTCCCTACAAACTTTAACTTCAATTTCTCCACCAAGCGTGTGCGTGTACCAATAGCTTTGTAGGCTGTACAGAATACTACCTGTTTAATAAAACAGTTAATTTGGAACTCAAGTTGGGTTTTGTCTTACTGACCTCCCAGCCCTGCTCCAATTTCTGCTTTCTGCCCCTTTGATCTTCCTTCCATATCTCTCCCTCTTTGTCTTTTCCCTGATTCCTGTCTCTTTCTGCCTTCTCTCCCGATCTTTCCTGTCCCTTTCTTTGTTCTCTGGCTTCCCGCCTTCTCTCCCTGATCTCTCTCCATTTGTGTCCATTCTTAGCTTCTGTCTCTGCCCTGCCGCCTCCATCTTTTCTCTCCAATCTCTCCCTCTGTTGGTGTTCATTCCCAGCTTCCCATCTCTGCCCTGCTGCCTCCACTTTCTTTCCCCAAATGTCTCCGTGTCCCCCTCTGTTCCCACCAGCTCTGCTGCCTCCACTTTCTTTTGCCAACCTTTCCTGTCCCTCTCTTTCTGTTCTCCAGCTTCCCACCTTCTCTCCCTGATATCTCTCCATTTGTGTCAGTCTGTGCCCTGATGCCTCCATTTTCTCTCCCTGAACTTCTCTATGTCCCCCTCTATTCCTGGCTGCCCTGCTGCCTCTGCCTTCTCTCTCCGAACTTCTCTGTGTCTCCCTTTGTTCTCCAGCTTCCCATCTCTGTCCTGCTGCCTCCACCTGTTGTCTCCTATCTCTCTCTCCCTGTTGGTGTCTGTTCCCAGCTTCCCATACCTGCCCTACCACCTCCACCTTCTCTCCCCAATCTTCCACCCAGCCCCTCCCATAACCTCTACCTGTTCCTGTCTCTCTTTCCTAGCCCCCAGCACTGCCCATAGCATTCCCGATCTCCTGGCTTACCTCTGCCACCTCCAGCACCTCCTCACAGCCTCTTCCTGGAACCTGGAGCCCCTCTCTGGCATCTGCAGTCACTCCCAGCTCTCCCTGCTGCTCCCCGGCATCTCTTTGCTCTAGCTCTGGCTCCAGCTGCAGTCTCTTTGCCAGCTTCTCCCCAGCATCACTCCTTTGCTCTGCCAGCTTTTGGCATTTTCCTTTGATCAATCAACACCAGTTAACCTTAAGTTACCCTTAGCCCCATTAACCTCAATTAACCCTAGCTCCCCTCCAGTCTGCCAGTTTTAATCCCGGCCCTGGCAACTTTCATTCTCTTGTTTTTCCCCCTCTTGTTATAACCCCCATCCACCTCCCTCTTTCTGGAAATCTTTGACCCTTGACTCCCCCTCCCATAGTCACCAAGCACCCTAGGTGTATCCCAAGTACCCCAAACACACACACACACACACACACTCACACACACACACACCACACCACTCAAGTTAGGAACTCACCTGTGTGTATGTGTAGGTGTGTGTGTGAACTGGCAAATATATCATCATGTGCATGATATATGAATTAGTAATCCATGTATGTGTATTGGGTGTGTGGGTATTGACAACTGATTTTTGTCTCATTTTGGTGAGTATAGTGTGTATGTGCTTGGACTGGTGATAGGTGTGCATGTACTTAGAGTGGTATGTGTATGTGCCTGAGCTGGTAGTGTGCGTGTGTGTATGCACCTAATTGATTTTTGCATGTGTATATGTGCAATTGTGTTACACCCTCCCATCTAACAGCACAATTTTGAGATCATGAAAGTTGGCCTGCCACTACAGGACAACTGCAGCAGTCTGGCAGTGGGGCTGCTGCCTGGCTGTGACCTACTGTGCACCTGACAGACCCAGATGTGATCTGCTGTGCACCTGCCAGACCTGGATGGGGACTGCACAGCCCCTCTGGGCCAGCTGCCAGTGGGCTGTGGCTGCAGAGCTGGCCTTTGTGTGGCACTACTGCTATGTGTACCCCCTGCCCAGCTGGGCAGTTATCGCGCGGAAGATGTTCCCAGTGTGGTAGCCTGCTTTGAACTGTCTAAGCATGTCCTTCTGGGCCCAATTGGCCAGGAGGTCATTCACCTCCAGCTGGGTCCAAGGTGCCAGCTCTGATCTGGCTCCTCTGGATGAGTCCTTCCACTTGCCTGTCTAGCAGGAATTCTGGTGTTCCCTTTTTGAAAACTGAAAAATCCCTGATAAAAAAAATCCCAAAGTCACTCTGTAAAATCCGTGTTCCTCTACAAGTAAAACAAAAGGCCACTGTAGAGAGAGAGAGAGAGAGTGAGAGACAGAGACAGTGATCAGTTGGGCAATGTTTTGTTGATATATCTACAGTGTTAAAGCAATTTGGAAGCCTACCAGTGTCTCTATCATCATAATAAAATAAAATTTAAATACCTATATTTTTTGCTGTTTGCCTTTGGTTTTCTTAGCATAGAGAAGTTTGAGCTCCCTATGACCCTAACCAGGATTTGGGACAGCTTCCCATGCAGCCACAGCTCCTGCCAGCAGGTCTCATCCTGTCTGGCAGCTGGGAAAACAGGGTATGTGCTGGGGGAATGTGGGGTTTGCAGGATAGGGGGTGGAAAGGGGAATGGGAGGATGTCAGTGGCTGTGGAGGGATGTGGTGGGCTGTGGGGTGTGTGGGTAAGTGTGGGTGGATTATGGGGGGACTGTTTGAAAGGATGTGCAATAGGGTGCAGCCCACCTGCATAGCTCAAGGACTGCCCCCCCTCAGGGCTACAGCCCCACCCCAGAGGGACCACCCCCCCTCCGCAGGGCCCACATGCCCCATAACCATTTGCTTCCCCAGCCCTCCGGATTGTTGCCCTGCCTGTCCCCATCCCCTGCTGGCTCCTGAAGCCCCCCCCCCCGCCGTCCCC
>NW_005842393.1:176091-201960 GCF_000455745.1 Alligator sinensis
AAAAGCGCCGCGCTCCCGGGCAGAAGCAGGGGCTGTGGGGACTCAGGGGCCACATGGCAGAGCCCCCCTGCACAGCATGAGGCAGCAGGGTTCCCCGATCCCCACCCCACATGGCCCCACCCATGATGCCCCTCACCCTCTGCCCAGCCCCAGAAAAGAAAAGGAAAAGAGCCCTGCACTCACTGGCTGTAGCAGCTACCACTGGGGGCACTGGGACGTCAACCACCTGGCAATCACACTGCCACTGCCCCATCACGCAGGTGTGGCCAGGGTCAGCAGGGCTCTGCATGGCTCCACATGCTTTTGGGCAGCTGGGGCCACTGTGACTGTCATCTGGGCCCCATGCTGCATGGGGGAGCTCTGCCATGAAGCCCCAGTGACCCTGATGGCAGCTGCTACTGCCAGTGAGTGCAGGGTGCTTTTTTTTTTCCCCCTCCCAATTGCAAGAATGTTGGGGCCCAGTGGGGCAGCAATTGGGAAGGCTTGGGGGGTAGGCGGGGGACGGGACAAGGCAGAGCAGCGATAGTGGGGACTCAGGGAGCAGGTGGGGGATGGGGCTGAGTGGGGCAGCAATCGGGGGGTTGGGAGACTGGATGGAGAATGGGGCCAGGCAGCAATCCGGGAGGCTGGGGTAGCAGGCATGGCTGGCAGGGGTCTCTCCATGGTCCCCTCCCTCCTCCTCCAGCCCCCCTGATCCCCTACTTACCAGCAGGAGCCCGGGTCCAGGTCCCTGCAGCTTGTACTGCTGCCTGCCCAGCATTGGCTGGCAGTGTGCTTCAGCACCACGGTGAGAGCCAGCCATAGAGACACTCTGGCTGACTACCAGTGTCTCTGTGGTGGACCGAGCCTCCAGTTGCTTCAGGCCACTGTCCAGGACCGTGCCCTGCCCCGCTTCCCCTCCCCCCCCAGTTTTCTTTGACCCCTGGATAGCTTTTTCATTCCCGCATGTGCGGTTTTCTTTGACCCCCTGGAATTTTTTTCATTCCCACATGTGCCTCTTGTAGCATCTCAAAGGGCTTTGAAATGCTGCAAGATGCACATGAGCACTCGTGGATGCACCCACTGGGTGCATCTACACATGTTATTAATGTGCCTTGATGAGTCAGCTGCTTTCTGGGTGCAGCATCATCACATGTGCCGTAGCAATTCAAGCCAGGCAAGTCAGCCTCAGGGCTGGGCTCCAGGTGGTAGTGTTGGGCAGTGGAGAGGCTGGCTGGGGCATGAGGGTGCTACAGTGTGGGGCTAGGTGGCAAGCAGCCCCTGCACTGTATCACCTTCATGCCCCAGTCAGCCCCAGTCACTGCCTACATGTGCATTTAAGCGCATGTAATTACTCTGCTGTAGGATAGTACTTGTCCCATATAGTGCACATGTAAACTGTGATGCTTTACTGTGGAGCTAATTTGTCAACTCCACAGTAAAACGCATGTGCAGATGTGCCCATTCAGGAAGTCAGGATCTAATTCCTATCTTTGGCATACCCATCTCCTCTGATTTCAAGCAATTGACTTGGAATTAATTTTAACGGGAATGTAAGATGCCCCTCTACTATGAGTCTAGGGCCCTGAGGGTGCAGACAGAAATGCAGGTCCCCGCTGTAACTCAGAATGCTTTCCAGGAAGCATTCTGAGTTAAAGATCTCCAGACCAAACAAAGTTCACTGTTGTTTCTAGGGAGGAGGGGAACCTAGCTGCTGACTGGGAGACTGCAGCCAGTTTCACCTAGCAATGGCCCCTGCTCCCTCCCAGCTTGTTCTAGGGGTTCCCCAGAAAGTGCTGGAGGGTGGGGTGGGTGAATTGGAGCTTCCCACCTTAGAGGGGCTCCAATACACCTGCCCTGCCCTCCAGCGGTCTGAAAAAACCCCAGACTGAACTCCCTCTGCACCATTTGCCCCTCTCCCATTCTGAAAATAGTTACAGGCTGGCAGGCAGCACAGACACAAGTTACAGAAGACGTTCCATTTTGAAATGTCTTCATCTGAACCCTCGTGCAATTCATCCACCCCACCCTCCAACACCTTCATGCAATGAGGGTTCAAATTTTTGCCCAGTTGGCCATTTTAAGTAGTCTGCAGCCATGCACTTGTGTTTGGTCACAACTATATACCACTTTCTGTGGCAAAATCTGGCAAAAATTGTCACTTCTTTCTGTGCTCTGAATGAAGCACCTAGCGTGCCTGTACATGAGCCTGGAGGCTGCTCCAGTGCACTGTGATTACTCAGTTAATTAAGTCTTCTGGAGCATGGTAATTACTGTGCTCCAGCCAGCCTCTGCATCTCATGTACCAGCAAATGGCAGTGGGGGCACGTTAACCAAAGCTCGTTCAACAAGCTTTATCTAAAGTGCCCCTGCTGCCATTTTGAAGCACAGGAATGCTGATACACAAGACATTCTGGGCACTTTAATTAGAGTAGCTCCAAGAACTTCTCTAATTAAAGCACCCCCCCACTCCCAGTTAAAAACACCCCTAGATTCCATATACATTGGAAGGAGAGAGTTAGGGCCTTGTTACACCTCACACTGTGAGCTACACAAATACTGATCAGTGGTAGAGCTAGCTTGAGCTTGGAGTCACACTTCAGGCTGCCAGCCCTTTCCCATTCCAGGCTTCCCCCTGCCCCCTGGAACTCCCCCAGTTTCCCCCTGGGGGTCTGATGTTATCCCATCTGCTGTTTAGGCTTCAGCCCAGGGATCCCCAGAGTTAGCTGGAGATTCCTGTGCAGTCCTGAGACAAGAACCAGGACCAGGATCAAGCCCCAGGACCACAATTGATGTCATTATCTCCATGGAGCAGTCCCAACTTAACACAACACATGATTGGGAGATACTCCTTGCACAAAAAGACATAACTTTGAACCAATAAGGGAGCACTTAGCACATGTTATCCGATTTGAATGCTAAGACACTAGCTTTTTACATACAGTTAGCACATGCTAAATTTCACACGTGACAAGGCGTAACATCTCAAAACAAGATCATCATTTATTATAACATAAAAGAGGTGGAGCTTTACTATACATTAGCTGCTCTGCAGAAAGTGCTGTATTCATGCGTTTACCTCACAGTGGGCCCATCTACACAAGATGTTCACTGTGAAGATGACTAATTAGCTCCACAGTAAACCTCTCAACATCTATACATTCACCCCTACAAGGGCATAGGAAACTAATAGGCTCCACAGCAGGGAGACTTTTCATGCACAGCAGTGCTGGCTGGGGCATGACGGTGCAAGGGCTGCCTGTCAGCTAACCCTACACCAAAGCACCCTCGTGCCCCAGCCAGCCAGCCCGCAACACATTGAGCCTAGTCAGAGTGGCCCTGGCCTGGCAGGCCCCCAGCCAGCTGGGACTGCTCTAACGGAGCTCCATGTGCCGCATATGAATAAACTCCAGAGCTTATTGCTTTGGTGTTAATTGCTCCTAGGCACATGTTCAAATGGCAATAAGCTTCAGCATTTATTCATATGCACTAGTTGCACATGTAGATATGTAAGTGAAAGCTAGCCTCAACAGTTTAAGCCACTTTTACTGAGAGAGAAATTACCATGACTTATGTTTCATGAGGTAAGAACATGCACAGTTGCTAAGGACCAGCTAGCTCATAAGGAAGCTGTGACCCCTTTTACCTCATGTAAAACTGTTCATATGTCCATACCCTAAGCTAGGTCAGTCCTGGAAGAGAAAACAGTACTGGTTATAGTTTCATAGTTTCTAGGGTCAGAAGGGACCTGAACAGATCATCTAGTCCGGCCCCCTGCCCTGGGCATGAACGAATGCTGGGATCATAATACCCCAGTCAGATATCTACCCAACCTTTTCTTGAAGACCCCCAAGGTAGGGGAGAGCACCACCTCCCTTAGGAGCCCATTTCAGAGCCTGGCAACCCTAACCGTAAAGTAATGCCTCCGGATATCAAGCCTGAACCTGCTCTCAATCAGAGCAGGTTAGGTTAAGTTCTGAATCATGAAGGTGTATAAAGCATCTAAGTTCTTGGGGAGGGGGGTGATCCTTGATTGTCATAAAAATTGATGGGGGGCTGGGGTAGTGTGGGCGCTAAGGCACATAGTTGATTGCCCAGAGGTTGCACATTCGAGGTCATAGTAGAAGCGCTCACGGTGCGGCCTGTAGGGTTCCACTGAATCTCTGAATTCTGCTAAATACCTTGTCACAAAGATACAGAAAAAGGAAAAGAGATAAGATTAGATGTTCTTGTCATCCCTATGAATGTGAAATCCATTTCTGAATCTTATAACATTTGGCCTCAATGATATCATTTGGCAATGAGTTCCACAAATTAATTGTGTATTATGTTGTCACAACCCAGTTATTCAGTGCCCATGCCACTAGCAAGAGATACCATTCAAGTAGTCAACTAAGGGTTAAAAGAAATCCTTGCCAGAAACTCCTGAAACAAAATCCTGGCGGAGAGCTGTATATAATTTATGCCCACGTCACAAACAAGAAACGAAACTTAAGACTGGTCAGGGTGAAAGGGGATAGCCCTGCCATAAATCCCTGCAATTGGTCAAGAAACAAGCGTAAGCCCCTCATCATAACCTCATACATAATAGGCAGAAAACCTAACCCACTACCTTGTAACCTGATAGCAACCTGAGAGCACAGGTTTCTGCTGCTTGCCAGAAAATTAAAGATTCCACATAATGGTTCATCATTGGGTATCTCCGTCAGACACCTCCGTCTATAAATAGTTTAGCAACTTCCGCCCAAGCTGGAGAACCCTGGAAAAATCTCTGAGGAGAAACCTGAGCTCATCACCAGAGTAACTTGGCAGTCTGACAGCTGTCAATGACTCCCCGTCATCGTAAATCTTGACGTATCAAAGCCCTGCAGGCACGATAGCACGTTTTTGGCGCCACATCCGTCATTGCTTGGCTGTAACCCATACGTTTGACTGTAATCGATGCAACTGTAACGGAACAAAGGCTCAGCCTGCATCGCACGTCACTATCTGGGTGACGTAAGTAAACAATCTCCTGCAACCAACACGCGTCTGTGCCTGGTTAATTCCACCCCATCCATTAATTACCCGCCTGTCAAGGTGAAAGTTTTACTGCTCCGGTGGGGTGGGGTCAGAAAGCAGCTGCCGGTCGGCTGCTCTGATTCCCGGCATATGTGAAAACATATTTCCCTTTATGACTGAAGTTAAATTTCACTGAAAGTTTCCATATTTTGAACTATGAAAATGAATGAACAAAGTTCTCTATCTACCTCCTCTTTACCGTTCACTACTTAGTATCTCTTTATCATCTCCACTCCCATTTGTCACTTCTCTGAGGTAAATAGTTCCAATTTTGTATAAAAGTTATTTCCATGCTTAGTTCAATTATTCAGTATCTCTGTTATATTTTTCTGAAATGTGATGATCAGAGCTGAACACAATACTCCAAGAGACACCATACCACTGATTTCTATAATGCTGTTACTATATTTTCAGTCCTGGAAAGGTTAATATAGCCATTATCTTGGGATGACTACCTCCTTCAATAGCCCCTACTACATACAAACAACTAGTTTCTTCTATATAAAACACCCCAATTGATTTCATATTATGTAACTTTCTGAATGTGGCAAGTAATATTCTATTTATTCTAATAACAGATATAGCCTCTTCAGAAATACTTCCATGACTGAAAAAAAACAGAAAAACTGGAAAGAATGATAACTAGCATATGGGTATCTTCATATCAGCCCCCCACATTTGATTCCAAAATATTTTGATTACACATTCATTCTAGTCTAATAGAGTAGGGGAAAAAAATGTTGTCAGACTTTGTGAGTACAGCAGCTCATAGCCACAGAGGTGGCCATGATACCCCCTGGTGGCCATGCAGCTCCTTCTTGGCTCAGGCTGAACTGTAGCCCTCCCCTGATCACTCACCCACCACGGCTTGTTCTTACTGAAGATTTTGTAAGGGAGGCTGCCGGTGAGCTCTGAGTGAGCCCAAGTCTGTGTCAATCACCACTGGGCCCTTCCTATGTCCCCTTAGTCACAGTCCTGGTCCCCAAGCTATTAGGCCCTCCAGCCTGTCCATACCTTTGCTGGGCACCTGTAACCTTAAGTGCAAATTGTGCAGCTTTGTTTCTCCCCTACACCAGGACCCAAGCTTCACAGGCATTACCCTAATGATATTACCTTCATACATTTGTACCCCCTCTGGGCCCTCAGACCCCCTAGCCCCTCATTCAGCATTTCCTCTCAGCTTTTGGACCCCCTAGTCCCATATTTGGCCCCCTCTGGACTCCGGACCCCTGGTCCCATGTGCAGCATCTCTCTAGGGTTCCCAGACCCTTGGCCCCACATGCAGCCCCTCTCTCTGGTTTCCCAGACACCTAGTCTGGCTTGCAGGCCCTGTCAGTCTCATGGACCCTCATCCAGCTCTCACCCTGACTCTGTTGAGCTTAGCTCTCACTTACTGGGTGCATCTACAAGTAAAACTAGTGCAGATGAATAGACTCCAGAGCATTTTGCCACGTGCACCTGGGAGAAATTAACTCCAAAGCAATCAGTTCTGGAGTGTATTCATGTACGGCACGTGGAGCCCAGTTGGAGCAGCTCTGGCTGGCCAATGTGCTCTGACTGGGCTTATTGTGGTGCAGGGTGGCTGGCCGGGGTACGAGGGTGCTTCAGTGCAGGGCTAGCCAGCAGGTAGCCTTGTGCTGAATGAAGCACCCTTGTGCCCCAGCCAGCCAGGTCAACATCTACATTTGCACTGCTGTGCATGAAAAAACTCCACAGCAAAGTAATACTTGTATTTACAAGTACTATCCTGCTGCAGAGCCTATTCATTTCCTGCACCCTAATAGGGGAAAACGTGTAGATGCTGAGATATTTACCCCGGAACTAGTTAGTCAGCTCCCCAGCAAAGGTCTCAAGTAGACGCACCCACTGTGAGGTAAGAACATACATACAGCAGTTTCTGCACAGCAGCTAATGCACAGTAAAACTCCAACCCTTTTATGTTATACTTAAAGGTAATCTCATTCTGAGATGTTAGGCCTTGTTACGTGTGACATTTAGCATATGTTAACTGCATGTAAAAAGCTGGTGCTTGAGTATTCAAATGGGATAATAAGTGCTAAGTGCTCTCCTATGAACCCTCTGGTGTGACTGTCAGCAGTCACTGGCTACTGAACCTCCAGGTCCCACACTCAGGCACTCTCCATATCTTTGATCTCGCTCTCTTTCTCATCCCTGATTCATGTTCCTAGATCACCTTCCCAGCCCTTTCTGGGCCTGAGACTCATGGATCTCTGTATCCTTACTTTCTAGGCCCTTACACTCCCTGATGGATGCCGCACGCAAACACTTTTGAGCTGCCAGCCCTCTGAGTAAGCCATGCCTGCTCTTGCAGGGCTCCAAGCTAAACTGCTAGTACAATTTACTAACAAGTACCTTCCCTCTGGCAGATACTCAAGCCTTCCCTAGACTTAACATAAACCAGGGTCACCTGCCTGCATAACTAAGCCCCTCACTACTTCAGGAACCTTTCCTTGTTCCCTCTGTTGCAGAGTGGCTTTCTTCCAGTATTCAGGAGCTCTGCTGCTAGGAGCTCCTCCCAGGCTGGACTACCTGGATCACTCTGGCTCATGGGTTATATAGCTCCAGCCCAGCTTGCTGCTGGTCAGGTGAGTCCTTAATTACCTCCCCGACTTTGCCATCTTCAAGTATCAGGCACACCCCAGTGCCCACAGTGAAGATGACTGATTAGCACACAAAGTTCCATCATTAGTCTACTGTCTTTCGGCTAGAGAAAACCCTAATGAGTCTCTTAGTTCTGGTAAAACTTAATTACTCCAAATGGCAAAATGCAGAGGATGATGACCAGGAGGCAGAGACTATATCTGCATATTTTGAAAATGGAAAGACTTGCCTTTGGTATCATTCCCCAATACATAACTATTTCCTCTACCTAAAATTATAATGAGCATAAATCACAGTTTATTTGACAGACGACACTGCTGAAGAACAAGATGTATTCTTTTGTCCTACATGACACACTTATGGAGTCCCACATGGACCAAATCTTTCTCCAGTCCTAATTAGCTTCAATGTAAAGGCTAAATGACAGGAAATATGACATGGACTCAAGTTCCAGCAAAATACAGATGACACCCTTGTTACCATAAACAACTACAGCTACACCATTCCCTCCAAGTTAGCCTGCTGACCTACTGGATAAGAAACAGTTGATTCAAGGTGACTCTGAGGTGAAACAGGTGAAAAAAAGCAAGGTTTCTGAAGACCCTGCAGGTACAGTGCAGTCTCGCTGAGTTAAAAGGACACACCTATAACAGATCAATTCAGTCCTTAGCGTAGCAGTATTTCTGAATTCCTTACTGTCACTAAGGCCCAGATCCAGATTAACTTTGTAGCTGCCTCTACTTGCAATGCCTCTAAAAGATGTGCCTTGCCCTGGAGGGCAATCCAAATGACAGGATTTGGTTCCCAGGCTTCCTCTGTAGTCCATGGGGAAGGTTGGGCACCTCCAAATGGCAATCTGGAACACTTAGTTTTTAAGCATGAGCTTTAGGGAGACACATAGGGCTCCTATACCCATGCCCGATGCCTGCTATGATGTATTCAAACTAGAACACATCAGAGCTGTCTCAGTTAATTGAGTCTAATTAGCACACACCAGCAACTTTGGCATCATGTGTATTCAGCATACCTGTGATTCAAAATGGCGGTGGGGGTGCTTTGACTAAAGCTTGTCATCCAATGACTAAAGCTTTAACTAAAGCTTGTCATACAGGCTTTAGTTAAAGAGCCCCCCACTGCCATTTGAAGTACAGTGATATTTGCTGAATACACATGATGCTAAGGCTGCTGGAGTGTGCTAATCATACATACAAGCTTTAGTTAGAGTGTCCCCACTGCCATTTTGAAGTGCAGGATGCTGAATATACAAGATATTGTGGGCACATTAATTAGACTGGCTCCTGAGATCCACTCTAATTAAAATGCATCTCCCCCTCTCCCCCTCTGAGCACAACCCTAGCTCCTCCCCCACTGTCTGCCTGAGGCATGTGTGCAACTGCCACCACCATGGAGCCAGTGCTGGGGCTGCAGAGCCCATCACAGATGTTTGTAGCCTTCCAGCTGCCTGCTACAGCTGCCCAGAGCCTGGGCCGCCTGTGGAAGGCATCCAGGAGGATGCGAACAGCTGTACTGGGCTCCAGAGCCCCAGCACCAGTTACATGGTGGCAGCGGGTGCACACGTGACTCACAGCACATGGTGGGGAAGGGGCTGGGGCAGCCCAACCCTGGTTCCACCCCTGCCATCCACCCAGAGGTGCATGTGTAGCTGCCATGGACCCAGTGCCAGGGCTGTAGAGCCTGGCATAGCTGTTTGAAACCTCGCTGCCTGCTACAGGTGCCCAGAGCCCAGGCCTGCTGCAGCAGGCAGCCTAGAGGCTGCAAACAGCTGCACACAGGGCTTTCAATGAATATCAGGGAAGAGGTTGGGGCAGCACAACCCTGGACTCTCCCCCACTATCCACCCAGTCATGCATGCAGCCACCACCAGCAATGAGGATCAGGCCTCTTGGGGCTCCCCCATCTCTGGCACACCAAGTCAAGGCGTGGATGGAGGTTGGGGTGATTTTTGCACTCTGACCAAAATCATTTCTGCCCCCTGTTCTAACCCATGGGTTACACTACCTGTCTAAGAAGTTGGAGAACTGAATTCTAGGGTCTCCTCAGCCAGAAAAGCACCCTAAACATGAAGCTTTAGAATAGTTAGGATAGAGACACTCCCTTTTGGGCAACCAGAGGCACAAGATGCATAAGGCCAGAAGAGCAATTAATCAGAGCAAATACTGTAGAGCAGCAGTTTCCAAACTTTAACAGATTGCATACCACCAAATTGGTGGTACAACCTGAAGTACCACCAGCAAATTTTTCAGTTCAACCTTAAGTAACACCAGCAAATTTTATTATATAAAGTAATTATAATAAAACTGTTAATGTGTACCACTGATGGGTTGTCTGCGTACCATTGGTGATACACATACCACAGATTGGGAACCTCTGCTTTAGAGGCTAGTAGTGAGGGATTCCTTGCTGCCAGGATTGTCCATACATTTTACTCTAGATAGTCATTGGTGATTGTCATTAACTAATCCCAAAAGTAGGAATATTATGTTGTGTTCATGGAATATCATACATAGATGGTTTCCTGAATTAGATTTACTAATATATTTGAAAGGGAAGATTCTTGTGGGTGATATCTTCTGCATAGTTGGGATAGACAAAGGCAAGATTTTGGTTATCGCAGTATCCTTCCTTAGGCCTCTGGGAATATATTTACCATTTAATAATATAGTGTTTAGTCTATATTGGTAGCTAAAGTTAACCTATGTTTTGTTTTATCATTTTTATGTTTAATAGAATCATAGAAACGTAGAACTGGAAGGGACTTCCAAACGTCATCAAGTCCAACCCACTGACTGAGGCATGATCATCTCTACCCAAACCTTCCCAAGCAAATCCTTGTCTAACCTTTGTCTAAAACTATACAAGCAACCATGTGATATAACCATAAAGCATTGCACCCTAATCTGCTACAGGTAAAGCAGGGGAACAATGATGGTCAATATGCATGATTATTACATCCATTTTAGATACTGTTATTTGAGACAATGAGGCCTGGGAGTAGGAAAGATCAAAGAACCAGATTCTGATCTTATTTAAATCAGTGGCAATCTGTAGGAATTCTATTGACCTCCATGGAATTAATCTGCAAGGGTTGTTAAAATATCCTCCATCTAAAGAACCAAGCCACATCCCCTTCTACACAGGAAATCAAAAAGCCCCCAAAATTAACATTTTTCATTCTGCACACATATTTATTTCAACACATCACTCCTTTAGATGTGCTGACCATCCCACTCACCCCTATGTCTGGCATAGGGGGAGAGCACAGTCTGTACAGGAAACTGGAATTTTCATTTCTGATTTTTTGCATTTTATCAGGGACTTATATTAGCTAGTCAAGTGATTGCTGATTAGGCATCAGGATGGACAAAGGCATCTAAGAGCAATTATGTCTAGCTTGCTTAGGAAAAGCAATCACTGAGCATTCACTTGTGAAATGGCTATAGATAATAGCCTGCCAAATGGTCATATGGTTAGGTGACCCCAGACCCATCTTCAGACATAATGTGGGGTGCTTACACATCTAAGGGGAAGCCTAAACCAAGGCCAAAACCTGGAAACTGTCTTGGCAGAGACTGGTATCAATAAACTCTGAGTAGAAGTTAAAGATTATATCTATGGAAAAATTGATAGATTAGTTACATATATTTGAAGGCATGTAAATAATAGTAACCGTCAACTACCTGAAGGATGGTTCCAAAGAGGATGGAGCTACACTGTTCTCAGTGGTGGCAGATGACAGAGCAAGGAGCAATGGCCTCAAGTTGCAGCTAGGGAAGTTTAGGTTACTCATTAGGAAAAACTTTCTCACTAGATGGATAGTAAAGCACTGGAACAGGTTACTCAGGCAGGCTGTGGAGCCTCCTGGCTAGAAAGACCCAGCTAGACAAATCCTTGGCTGAGATGCTCTAGTTGGGGCTGATCCTACTTTGAGCAGGGGGTTGGACTAGATGACATCCTGAGGTCCTTTCCAACCCTAGTTTTCTATGATGCTGTGATTCTATTTCCTAGTTATAACTGGATCAGGAAAGATGCTTGACCTACCTAAGAGATATATATCCAGGGGAAGAAGTTAGATGCATAATATATGCTTCATAAGAATTCAGTAGAAATATGCAGATGAACAGATAAGAATAAATATTTTAGAGTTGGCCTGAGAGTAAAATATAGTCCAGAATAGTAAGGATCTATGAGCTTTGGATGGCTTAGTCCTTCATCTGGAGAAAGCTAAGCAGTGCAAGCTGACAGGGTCATTTGCAAGAACTTTGAGTAATCAGAAACCAACAGCTGCATTCTACTCAATAGATCAACCTAGGGTAAGATCAAAACATAGTTTGATTGCTGGAAAACTGTCATTTGGGAAGATTAAGGTGCAATAAATTCTGCCCCTAATGATTGTTTTCAAGATGAAATAATGGTGAGAAGCACCCTATTCACTCCATTTGAGACCTGAATACTTAATATTTTGTAGCCACTGAACAAGGACAATCAGGAAAACTTTCTGTCACATGACATATTTAGGTCCCTAGCTGAATGATTTGGATTTCACCCTAAGTTCTCACATGGCAGTATCCCTGACTAATGCTTTTGTAGATCTCCACTTGGTTAGGGGGCTTCTTCCCATCCAGGTGAAGGCTGACTTAGCCTCCTTCCTTTGTTATCTCCTGGCTATTTTACAAAAATGAAATATACTGGGACAAGAAGGTCTCACAGTTTAGGGATCTCTAACTAGTACAGAGTACCAACGCACATCTTTTCAGCAGGCATGTTACAACAAGCATACCAAATATGCCCAACACTTCCTATAGTAGCTTCCACAGAAAAGCAAATTAAGGTCTTGGAGTGAGATCTACAAAGGACTTTGGTGCTTTCAGTCCTAAAAACCCTTGCTCAGCTGCCACCTTCAGCTTAACCTTTAATGCAGCCCACAAACTGCCACAGAGAATCTCCTAAAGCTTCAACATGAAGACTGTATTTGATAGTTTTGTTCCTCTGACACAATATAGTCAATAATTAATAACTGTGGTATTCAACCATTTTGCCCTGCAGTCATGGCAGGGCCTAATCAGACCACATGTGCGGGGGTAGGCTGGCCCTGATCCTTCCATGCAAGGTAAGGGGGCATGGCCCAGCCCTGATCCAGCTGTGCAGAGGGAAAGCGTAGGGCCCAGCCCAAATCTAACTGTGTGTGGGAGGGAGCATGACCCGGCCCTGATCTAACTGTGTAGCTTGGGAATTTGGCAGCAGGAGAGGAATGGCAGTGTTGTTTGCCACTGCTCTCCCATCACTTAATTTCCTGACTCATGGGGAGCACCAGGGGCCTCATTCCATGTCTCTGTTGACCAGATATGGCTCAAGGGCCAGGGGTTGAGAACCCCTGATCTGAAACAAATATAAAGCTTAGTAGAGAGCACGCTGTCTCAGGGGTTATCCCAAAACTATGACTTTAACTTCAACAGGAACTAAGGGACACCACCCCTTTCATTGCTCTTCATCCCAAGTGCAAGGTGCATTTCTTTGAACTTGTCTTCTCTAATATGAGACCGTAGTAGCGCATGCAAGTGCATGTGTATAAAGATCCAAAAAAAAATACAGCATTATACATGTTTCTTACCCATATCATGGATTTAGGCACATTGCTTAGACACACAAATGCTGCATTGATGCATTGATAAACAAAAAATAAAAATCAGTATAGAACAGAACAGAGCAGAATAGAATTCATCTTTTATAAAAGTAAGTGTGATCTCATAAATCTAGTCCTTCCCACCTGCCACAGTCCAAGCTGGTCCATCACATTCAGCATAGACTAACACTGAGCAAAAAGTATATTGGCTAGGTCTGTCTAGCCAATTCTAAATACTATAATTGATATTGCTAATGTAAGAAGCACCATATTTACTCAATCAAGGCAGGAGTAAATGTAGAAGCAGGAGCCTTGGAGTTGGTTTTGCCTAAGCGATGTGTCAGTGCTGCATAACACACAAATGGAAGTCCACACTGAACTTGATTTTTTTCTACTAGAAGTAACTTGCAGGCATTCCTTCACTCAAAGCAGGACACAAAGAAATGTTAGACGCATCACACAATTTGCAGGGGGAAAAAAGTCTCTTCACCAGGAAAATCATTTGCTCAATTTCCTTCAAAACTTCTGGAGAAATCTTCTCCCTGAGGAGTAACTATACCATTTTGAAAAAAAAAAATAGAGGTAATTTTTTTATGAGGAAAGAGAGTTAAATTTTTTCGTATAATGGAATGCTGATTTCACTCTTAACTATCTAGAAATTATCAATCTATCTGTAATAGACTCTCTGGAGTATAGCTATGACCTGAGTAAGCACTTGTTTTCCTTTAGGAAATAAGAGTGATATAGTAATTTATTTACCTGACTAACTTGCTGCTACTGTGTTTGACTTTCCCTTCCTTTTTTTCTTATTCTAATGTTATTTATGATTTCATTACTTTTTACATCATGAAACATTTAATTGCAATTTCTGGGTTCCCATTATCCTGCAGATTTAAAAGAGGTAAAAAAGACAGATTATCTCTTGAGGACACCTGGATGGGAAATAAGGAGCTATTAATGGGTGAATGAATGTCACTTGGTTGAGTAAAACAGATGATCCAATCATTTCTAAACGGAATACATTCTGTTCCCAGAAAGTGCTAACAGAACTGAATAGGGCTGACCAAAAAAATGAAGGAAGAGTACATATTGGATACTTTCAACTTACCTACAGTACATTGTACTTCTGAATTCATAGCAATTTGTGATAAACTATATTCCTTTGCATTAAAAAAGCTAAAATGATCAGTATATTCTAGAAGGTATAATGGGAATTTCAACAAATGAGGTGCAGTCAGGAGAAACTATAAAGAGCTGTTGATATTAGAGGTAGATTATTTTTTTTTTAAATAAAAAAATAGATACACCAAGTGTGTGCAGGACATGAAAAGAAGGTTTGTATTATATGAGCAGTTGGAAAGAGAAAATTACATGTTCAGAAAGGTGGAGGAAAAGAATAAAATAATTGAGGACTAACAATAAAAATTAAAAGGTCCAGAGAAAATTAAAAAATAAAATAAAATAAAATGAAAAGGACTAAAATAACAGAAATGTAAATGATCTTAATAGATTTGCAATAAAGAAAATGTGATGGCAGTGATTTTACTTTAAACTATCTTACAATTATTGGTGACTATATTTATAATTTAGCCATTATTTTCTGTTTGTAATGCATTACTTCTTGGATGGATAGGTACATCTTTTAGATATAGATTGTATAAATTAATATATAACTTTAAAAAATTATATTCTATATTTGCAATTACACAAAAAACCTCAGCAAAGGAGTACACAATCAAGGGCTTAAGAATTAGGAAAAACAAAAAAAATGTTTTTCTCTGAATCCTTAATTCTAGCTCTTCCAGCATATGTATTATGATACAAACACACATTATGATAAATGATTGCAGACTATTTTTCAGTATACAGAAAGATAGGTGCTCACTTTAGCTTTTCTAAAGGATTTTAGCTCCTCGTTGATGATCAGTGTCCCTTATTTACTGCACACTATTGAAACTCTGCTCTGAAGACAGAATTTTAAATTTCCTATTGCTCTCATTGCTATAATATCTGAGCAGTTCACAAACATTAAGGAATTTATTTTCACAATGTCCCTGTGAGATGAGGGAGTATTACTATCTCCATTTTGCAAATTGGAAACTGAGACACAGAGCTAGTTATGATTAAATTATTCACTAATTTTGGATACCCAATTTGAGAAAGCCAGGGCCTGATTTTTTCAGAGTACATTGCATTATAGCGTATTTTATATGTTCAAAGCATAGATCTTATTAGCCTCAGCTCCAGCTCAGATGACTGCTCCAAAAGTCACAAATCTCACTAAGTTCAGTCATTTGGACTGTTAAATTTCGTAGTCACCTGCACTGGGCTTCCTAGAAGGCTCAGAAGCAATCCAGTTTGCAGCTAAGTACCAGATTCCCACTGAAGTTCCATTCCAATCTAGGCTGGTGCTGGGGACAAAACTAAATTCTCAAAAAGACCCGATCTACCATGTGTATTAGGAACATGCCTAACTCATATTGATAACAATTCATTCAAATATTTAAAAATACCAGTGGTAGTGGTACCCACTTTTTCTATAATAGCCTAGGATCTGGAAACTCAACCAGGAAGTGGGAGACTGGGCTTGTACTCCTTCATCGGTTTGGAATGGATTCCAGCACACATCTCTCATTTCCCAAAACAGTGTCCTAAACCCCAGGCTGTACAATAGTTTCAGAATAGCACCCTCAACCTGGACACATCTACACATGCAATTAAGGTGCAGCAATAAACTCCAGGGCTTATTATGATGGAGTTTATTGCTCCCAGGAATGACATTTGAACATGCTTCTGGGACTGCAGCAAGTTGAGCTGAGGAAGAGCAGCCCTGGCTGGTGTGGTGGGGGGGCAATGGTCAGTCTACCAGCCCAGGGCTGTTCCCCTCCACCTCAATGTGCTGTGGAGGGGCTGGCTGGGGCACGAGGGTGCTTCAGTGTCAGCCAGCCATGTCAGACTCTACACGTGTGGTGCTGTAGAGTAAAAAATTCTGCAGCAGGGTAGTATTTGTATTTACAAGTACTACTGTACTATTCAGTTTATTAGTTTATTCCAGCCTAATAGCCTTGCACATGTAGACACTGGCCACATCTATATGAGATGCTAACTGCACAGTAGCCAAAAATCACTGTGCTGTTACGTGCTGGGCATAATCTGTGCAAATATGCTACTGTGCAATAGTATTAGGCTACTGCACAGTAAGCATCACTAAAAACTCATGCACTGCTGCTACTGTGCAGTAGCATGAGTTACTGATCATTGATTTAGTACTTGGTTAACCAAATACTAAACTTAATGCACAGTAACTGTGGCACATTAATGAATATGTAGATGCACCCACTGAGATGTTTAATGCAGAGCTAGTTAAACTACTCCACAATAAACATCTCGTGTACACACACCACCTATTATTTAAATTGAGCCAGTTGGCAATAGAGAATGCCTAAATTATGGGGCTAAAAAAAAGTATAAGCAAGAGGTCCTCTGCTGACTAGTGGCTAGAGCATTCCTCTAGGGAGGATGAATAATCTAGATATATATGATCCTACCCCAGTGCAGTGGAACAAATTAGGTAATATCTGATGTCCTTTGAAGCCTTATATTTCTATTATTCTTGTTTTAGCCACAGAACTGAAAAAAGTAATTATTTTCACAGCCCTAATTCTATCCCTGACTCAGCCATGGCAGTGCAAATTCACAAATATGTTTAGGTGCATAACTCTTATTGGTCTAAACTGTTCTCACAGTGATGGAAATAGTAAAACCTCCTTAGGTGGCCCGTTCTTGTGGTTTGCCACCCTTATATTTAAAATGTTTTCCAAATACCCAAGCTAGATCTTTTTTGCTGAAAATTAAGATGACTTCTTCTTGTACTGTCCCAAATGGATAATTGATCATTATCTCTCTTGTAGCAACCTTTTATATAATGGAAGTTTCTTATGAAATCTTCTCTCACTCTTCTAAACTAAATAGACCCGACCCAATTCTTTGACCTTTCCTTTTCCATGCAAGTAATTAATGACAACATTGACTAGAAATAGAAATAGAAATAGGACAGATGCTTATGACACAGACATCCCAGTTTAGCGTTCTTTTGAGTCAAACTGCAACTAAATTTTTTCAGATTATTTCACAAATAAAATAATCGAGCTCAAGCAACAGTTTTCTTCCTCTTACTCATCAACATTTTTTTTAATTAGAAAGCAGGACTAGATTCATGAAAAAACTGATATTCCTGCCACCACAGTTTTCCTGGCCTCGCTTTTCACAATGAATTAAAAGATTTGCCTGCAATGAAGTACACCAACATGGGAAAAATCCAGCCCAGTCAGTGTTTGGCAACTGAAAAGTGTCCTAGAAAGGGAATCATCCAGCCTTTATTGAATAATAGTCCTAATACCAAGCAAATTCCTGGATGTAGGAAATTCTTCCCACTGATTTCACAACCTACATGAACCTCCCTACAACTCCTTTGCTGTTCTGTGTAGGAACCCACAGTATTTCAATAGGGACAGGGCATAACCTTGCTCACCTCCAAAACAGTCTCAGAATGGTATGCATTGGGAAATATATTGTATTAAGCTAAGGGGTGTATTTGAAAACATTCATAGTAAAAAGCTATAGTAAAGAAGCAGAATTTTTTGTTATGATGGTATGGGAAGCAATGATATTCTCCAAGATGTAGCGTAATGCCACTATGGTGATTTTTAAAATGGGATCAGCAGCCTACAGCCCACTGAGCTATTTGATCCACAGGGGACCTTTGACCTCAGGTGCTTTCTTCACCTGCCACCATGGGGAAAAGGAATAGTGACTGGGTCGTGGCACCTGCTCTTCCACCCAACTCTGCCCCAAAAATGGGTGACCCCAGTCTATAACCTAAAAATGTTGCCAACCGCTGATTTAAAGGTAAAAACAAGTCTCATTAGTAATACTGTGCTGCTCTGGTTTCCTTTCTTTTTTCTTAATTAAAACATTAGAGTTTGGATCCCATTTAGAATAGCAGAGAGTCTGGGAAAGCATACTTATATGTTCAGAAATTAAAGGATTTGAGCATCTTTCTTTGTAAGCATTGCCCTATTTCAGTAACATATTTTAATCCAAATCACTTGAAAAACTGTCTACAGTACAGTTAATGGATTTAATTAAAAAGAATACTGTTCTGACCTTTCTCCAATCTAGATGTAGGCATTTTCACTCTATAGCAACTGCCTTTTTAAAATTCACCAACGATAAATCGTTATTAATAGACAAAAGAACATTGATGATATCCATAGAACTATCTAAAGCTTTTGATTTAATCATCATGTTCCCTTGATTAAAGAAATTGCTATTCTTTTGTCAATTTATTCCTGCTATTATCTTGGGTAGATTTTCTTGGACAGTCATATAAACGTTGGAGAGACAAGTTCTAATAAAAACTGATACAGTTATGAGTTATTTGAAAATGTTGATTGACCCTTATTTGTAATGGAAAAACAAACTATGCAATAAGGAATTGTGCTTGGAATTAAATATAGAGGCCCAGGTTCTCTGCTTCAGTGAGCTACTGCTCAGTACAGCAGAACAGGGAACACATTTACACCCCCTGAGTCCAAGCACAGGTTAGAGAAACTTATCTGTTGCTCTGATGATGGCTGGCTACATTTTCAAAGAGGCCATGCATAAAACTGAGCATAACCAGAGAGCATTATAATCTGGTCATGTCAACAACATACCATTTATGCTGAGAATGAGTTGCAGGGTGGCGTAAGGCAGGGGCGGGCAAAACACAGCCCACAGGCTGCATCCAGCCTGCCAGGCCATTCTATCCAGCCCACAGGGTACCTAAAAAGTTTAGAAAATTAATATTTATCTGTTCCTGGCTGCCTGTCAAAGGTGACAGGAATCAGGGGCAGTAGGACTCAGGGGAAGCCAGAAAGACCCAGCACCAAGGCCGGCCTAGCCCCACCCCACCCTCAGCCCCCTGCCACCCCTGCCCAACCCACCTGGAGGCCTCTACTTGAGTCTGCTTTCACTGCTTCCCTGCACACCTGCCTTCCTCCAGCGCCATGTGGGCCCCAGCCGCATAGCCAGACCGTGGGAGGACAGGGACATGCTGGTACCCTGGGGCCAGGAGCAGGAGGGTGTGTGTGTGTGTGTGTGTGTGTGTGTGTGTGTGTGTGTGAAATGAGAGAGGGGGAGAGATGGGCAGAGAGAACAATGAGGGAAGGAGAGAGAGAGAGAGAGTGTGTGTAGTGAGGGAAGTACAGAGTGTGTGTGTAGTGAGAAAAGTACAGTGTGTGTGTGTAGTGAGGGAGGCATAGAGTATGTGTATGTGCAACGAGGGAGGGAGGGAGAGGGAGAGTGTATATGTGTGTGTTCATAGGGTGAATCCCACAAGCACACTCTACTATACACATGCACACACAACCCCCTTCACACTGCCATACACACAGACCCCCACCCCCACATCCCCTCACACACCCCAGCCACCCTTCCCCTCACAACCCTATACCTGCCCCCATGCCCCCACACACCACAATATACAAGAGTAAGAGTTCATTTTAAGCTATTGTGCAATCACCTCTCTGTACACTACACAAACACATGTAAATCAGGACAAAAATATTTTTTTAAATCAAATTAATGAATGTTGTAGATGTTCAATATTTAGAATATAATTTGGTATTTTTCTGGTTCTGAGATAGCAAAACTCCTTGCTGAAAGGAGTATTTCCAGGGGCAAGGGGAAGGACTTCTGGTGGCAAAGGTAGGGAGTTAGGGGGCAGGACTTCTGGTCCCAAGATGGCAACCAGAGGGTGAGGCACCTGTCAAGGGGCTACATATGCAGCCCTTGACAGCTTGCCAAAACTTAGTAAGTGGCCCTCCACCTGAAATAATTGCCCGCCCCTGGCATAAGGCACGTTATGTTAGCTCTGAGATGGATAATAGTTCTTCTCTTATAGAGAATTAAAACCTGATCAGACCTATATGTCTTCTTGGCACTACTCAGAGGGTGCAAATGGAGCAAAATCAAATGGAGAATCTATCTGGGGTCTATGAATCTTTCACTGGGTGAGAATGTGTGTCTATTTAAATCGACAGCAGAACTCTAAACTATATTTCCATATTTCACACTGGATCCTTTGTAAAAGTAGTCATATTACTTCTGTTGGGCAATAGTGAGAAAATATGCCGTTATATAGTCCAACAACTTAAGGATACAGCAGTTCTGGTTGAAAATTCTATTTGCATCCTATGGGCAGTACCCATGTGCAGACACGTGCAGTTTGCAGTGCCACAAACCTCCTTGTGATGCCACAAACTGCACATGGCAAATGTGCCCTGGTCTGCAAATTGCAGTGTGGGAACAAAATTTGCTACCAGAATTTCCCAGTAGCAATCCTCCTCCTCCCCCCACAAAAAAACCAAACAAACAAGCAAACAAACAAACAAAACAGAGCAAAAAGGAGCACAATACATGCCCTACAAGCATACACTGGCACACATGGAGGCCAGGCCATCCAGAGCAACAGTCTAGCTGGCAGCCAGGCCTCTATGCTGGCCAACCTGTATCCTTGCTGCTCCAAGCCACTAGGTAAGACTACTTTCCCTGGCTGAAAAGCCAGGAGGAAATGGGCAAAGGCAGTTTGCATGTTGCAGGACAGTTTGTCCCACAACGAAGTGAACATGTAGGGTTGTGTGCTGTGACAATTTGTCTGGATGCAGCCTACCTGTCTATATAATCTTGTTCTTTACCAGTGGAATTATAGACAATGCACAAATACTTTTCCTACTTTGAAAATCTCAGTAAGATCATATCAGGCTGTCCCTTATTCAACTAAACATTACCAGATCCAACCATCAACTCTTCCATTATGGATCTGCAGTCTTCACTTCAATATTATAAAAATATCATTGAATTAAGATAAAGTAATGAGTTTTTAGATATGTTGCATGTTTGATATTAGCAGCTGTATTTTACTGCATATTATTTAGAACAATTCTCCCAGCACCCTTTCCAAGAGCGATAATTTTTTTAATTATGATTTTTTTTTTAATTTCCTGAAATATGTACAGACTGGTAGCTCTGGATGTACTTCAAGGTGAAAGGACCACCCAAGCTTAGCCCATTGGGCTAGCATGGTTAAAGCACGCCTATTTCTGCAGCCAACAGGAGCCAGGGGAGCAACGTAGCTAGCATCCCATCCTGCTGCTTTTCACTCCCAGAACAAAATACCAGGTGCCCATTTATAGATTGGCAAATAAGAGGGAGTTTTGGGCACAAATCCAGAGGAGGTGTTGAACTCATCCCTGGAGCCATAACCCAGACATTTCAACTGCTCCGTCACTACGTTCCAATCTCCAAGGATACATCTTCTTAAGGAACAATCTGTAAAGGACAAATATCTATATTTTCCTTGGAGATAGTCAGGGGCTTTGGAACACAAGATTCAGCAGCTGGAATACAACCTACATGAGTTGGAGAATCTGAGAAGCATGCAGATTGTTGTCCTAACAGAAGGTTCTCAAAGAACCAGGCTCATCTGTTTTCATAGCAGATGACTCAGTGGCCTTGAAATCCTGAGAGTAAGCTATGCAGCCTCCACACATAACATACACAGTTCTCATCATCTCGCTGCAGTCATGCCAGGAGCAGCAAATAATCTTTGGCGTGATGTAGAAACACATAAACTGGAGATGTCAAGTGCTATTAGAATACCCATGCTATGCCCTCTGAAGTCACATTGTCTCCTACAGTACATTTTCTAGTCATTTGTTCAATGTAGTTTTAAATTCCCCAAGTGATAAATCTTTCTCTATTAATACTGTGTAAAGTATTCCAGAGTCTGGTAGATTCCACTAGGCATTCCAGCTACATCTTCCTTTTCTTAATTGTATTTCATTATACCTGTAGTACATGTCCAGTTGTGCACCTTCAAATAGTGCTCCCTTATAAGGGTTTGCATGTGTCTAAGTATGTGTAACTAGTTGCCATGGGGTTTTTTTAACATTGTTTAACCAAGCTATCTTTTTAAATCTTACTTCAGAAAAAATACTGGTAGCTTTTCCTCTGATAACAATGAAGGTTATCAACAATGGGTACCCTAAAGTAAACGTATCTTCCTTTAGGGCTGGTTGACAAACATTACACTATTAATATTGAATTTGACTTAAACTCCTGGGCTCAAGTCAAATTTAACGAAGGGAACAATTTAGGTAGTCGAGTTATGATTCTGACATTTTCCTGGCTAATAAAGACCCACACATGTTATGTTATCAGGCTTTCAAGAGTGCTGTCCAAAGTGTACCCTTTAAAACACTATGAAAAGAGGAAACATCCTGGGTGGGATTTTCTAAAGGACTTACATGAGTTAGGACCCCAGTCTCTATTTATTTCTAAAGGACTTACATGAGTTAGGACCCAGTCTCCATTTATTTCTAACAAAGCTCCATTTACTTTCAATGGGACTTTTGCTTCTAATTCATTAAGAAACCTCCTCTCCCTTTATAGGTATGTCTTTCTTTTCTATTATTTCCACAAAGAAATCAAAACATAACAAAGGAAACACACTAATAAAATGGACTACACAGCACCTGAATTACTGCAAAGTGTTAAAAGGAAGGAAGCTGAGCAAAACTTTCAAAAGCCAATTTAAAAAAAATTTGTATAGAGTGATTATGCATTTCCCCTCCAGGCATATAAGAACTTGGGCAAAAATACTGCTATCTGTTGTTTTTAGGCATCTAAACATCTCAGTCGTGCACTGAAGTCTGATAGTGCAGATACCAAACAGAGATTTAATGGAAAGAGCATCCCTGATCCCAAGCATTTATAATCTTTCCTGAGTTTATTTTCACCCCTCTCTTTTCCTCACCACTCGCTGCATTCAAAGATAATTTCAGTGACTGAATATGAAAATCTCATTCACAACAAATAGCTAATAAAAACTATTGCAAAATCAGTTCCCTGCAACTGTGATTTCCTTCATTTTTGCCTTGTTGGAATGAGATAGTTGCATGACAGGCCTCACTGTGGTCTCTGAGGGGCATATGTGCTATCCCAGCTTGCTGTCAATTCTCTCTCCCTCTTATGCCTACCAAGCCAGTTGCCATCAAGTCAGGTGCCACTACTGTCAGTCTTCTAAAACTGGAGGCTATAAGTCTGCATTGTCACGGCAACATTTGATTTGTGAGTAATTAGAGGACATCAGGTTCTACGAGCCCAGTCTGGCACTGTTACAGCACTACATTCACAGGAAATAATTAAAATAAAATCTTGGGTTTTTTTAATTAAAATAAAACTAATTGGCTTAAACAAGAAAGAGAGAGAGGCAGACAGAAAGAGAAATTTTGACTTTTTAGATCTTCATAATAAAAATCTTAAAAACAAAAAGGCAAAAAGTATATATAGCCCCAGAAGGGGCTAGACATGAAAGTATTCATCAGTCAATCTTATATCATAACCAGAACTGAAACCTTCCCCCCATTCCTTCAAAGCCATTCACATAGTCACACTTTTTGAACTAGCTGGCCATCTTCCAGCATACAGAGTACCCCCTCAGTGGCCCAGCATGACACAAATTCATCTATGTTCTGTTGTATGGCAAAGTGCCTGGACTCAAAGGAGAGATATGCCCAGACCAGGAACCCAAAGAGGCTGAGGGTATCATCAGAGCCAGTCCCAGAGAATGAGTTGCTGCAGCTTTTTAGGGTTATCATCTTGGTCTGGCCCAGCAGAAACTGGCCAGGCAGATTATGCTCCCATAGGCTGCCTGGTTGGGACAGAGAAAATGTACACAGTCCATGTCCAGTGCAGCAAAGAAAGGGATGTGGGTGGCAAAAAGATAGACTTTGAAACCTTTATTATAAAAATGTTAAAAACTAAAAGTATAAGTGCAAGGGTGCATAGCCCCCAGTGGCCTGGGCATGGAGGCATTCATCAGTAGAATACTACCATTACAACCAGAGATTGAAGCACCCCCTTCCCCCAACACTCTTCATCCAGCCACATTTTAGGACTAGCCAGCCATTTTCCACTGTGCAAAGTGCCCCTTTTGATAGCCCAGCATGATACAAACTGGGCCACATTCTGCTGCAAGGTGAAGTGTCTGAGTTCAAGGAGACATGTCCTTGGATCAGGAACTGAAAGAGATGGAGGGCACACATCAGCAGAGCCAGCTCTCAAACCAGTTTCTGACAGACAGACAGATACACACACTGCCCATTTTGGAACAACTGTTAAAAAAATTAAAACTCATCTTACACAGCATTGTTTTTAAATGTAATAAGGTAAATACAGCTCAGCAACATCCAGACACAAATTCCAAGAAGTCCTTTTCAAGACCGTGCTTTATAGTTTTGGCTTAGAACAGTGGTTTTCAATCTTTTTTTCATTTGTGGATCCCAAAAAAATTTTGAATGGAGACATGGGCCCCTTTGCAAATTTTGAATAGAGGTGCAGACCCCTTTGAATTGTAGGTGTGGCTATTCACATACTTTTGATAGATCATAGTAATCTTTCATGAATCCCTTAGATGTAGACTGAGGAGGATCTCCAGGGGTCTGTGGAACACAGTTTGAAAACCACTGGTTTAGAAGGTACAGAAGTGACAGCCCAAAATATTGAAAAGCCATAAATCAGTCCCACTAAAAAAAATCATAATCTCAGTTTAGAAATTATTTGATTTTTAAAAATCCATTTTGGGTTATTTTTGTGTGGGTGGTTCTTAAGCTTTGGGTTGACCTGGGGTAATGGTATCAAACCTGTATCAAAAATGCCTCCAGGGTTAAATTATGGTGAAACTGAAAATGCTGTCAGCATTGGATATAGTCAAAGAGTGCATAGTAAGAAAGGTCCTTTGTTGGGTTGTACCAACATTACTCCCAAGCCTTGCTTTCCTCTTATTTCAGAACTGGCTGGGAGTTCATGCCAAAAGGTTAAACTTTTCACTGTTCAGCACTTCAAACTTGAGAGTAGGGCAAGTGGGTAGAGGCAATCCTCCACTCATTTCCTGGCTATCATAGACCAACCCTACTCACATACCCTGCCATGGGATGCAAATAGATGTTCTTCAGCCTCTGTGCTGCTAGACCCAAGGTCAGACCTCTCAGTAAGTTAAGGGTGTATCAGAAACTCTTTAGGCCCCTGATAGTTGTCCAGTCTAGACTAAAGTCATGTCCTTATAGGGGCTGCAGATGGAACATTTTGTATGTTTCCCTGTGCTATATGCAATAAGAAAATGGTAGACTAGTCAATAGTTCCAGACAGCATCACAATATCAGCATTGTTAGATAACTGTTCAATGTACATGCTTTAAAAAGACCTCTCGGGAGTAAGAACTTAGCACACTTGAAAGCAAATAACTATATCTTGGTCACAACAGAAAAAACTCAGCAGAATTTGTTATAAAGGAAAAGATGTATTTTTATGGCACCTTCCATTTGGGCTCTTAGGGTTCTTAATGAAAAAATATGCACTTAAAAATACACATCAGGTTTTTTCTATCTTGTAATGTGAGCAGGGAAGCAGCTATTCAATGCAAGCTAGCTTCCAGCAAATCATTTCAAATACTGTTCCTGCTG
>NW_005842393.1:201991-221155 GCF_000455745.1 Alligator sinensis
TCAGAACAGGTAGTATATGTTTTGAACCAAGAATTTTTATAGTTATGATGTGACATGGCAAGAGAAGAGCACCAAAAAAGCAATGAGAAGGCAGGAAGGGCAAAACTGATGTAGGTGCAGTAATATTATTATAATCACAGAAGTTTTCCAAAGCACCATACACACTAGTATAGCATTCATGACCTGGTACTTAAGAAATGTCTTGCAATACATAGAGAAGTGTTTTTAAGACTGTGCATGTTAACTGCAATAGTAGAGCCAGAAATTGATACTTGTGTTAATCAGTCCAGGTCTTCCTTTAAGCACCAGTGTTTCCTTTCTATTTTTTTCTGAATTACATTCTGAATTCATAGAGTCAACCCATCAAGCACTTGTTGAATCATTTTCAAAGGTCTCAATGCAGCAAAGTAATTAAGAACCAGGATTGTTTCACTGGCTTCAGGAGACTACTGACACGCCAGGTGTTTGATCTCTTTTTTGATCAGAGTTAAATGAGTGTTCCCATCTTTTTGTACCAAAGGTACCACCAGAACTGTTAAAAGTACGCTTGTATTCTTTCAAATGCAATGATTTGTTTAGCCAGGGGGATTCCGTTAAAGGATAATATGAGTTGTTTTGTTTTACATATGCTTTCAGCTGAAAATACTGATGGGAAACCAAGGAATAGATGTAGTCATCATTGAACCTGTACTATGGATTGAACATATCCAGGGCAGATTAATCTAATGTTGCTCCAAGCTAAGTACTGTCCCTGAGTAACTACAGAATTGCTAAGGAGCCTAGTCTGTGTCATAGTTTCATAGTTTCATAGTTGGTAGGGTCAGAAGGGACCTGAGCAGATCATCAAGTCTGACCCCCTGCCTTGGCAGGAAAAAGTACTGGGGTCAAATGACCCCAGTGAGATGTGCGTCTTATAAACTTAGTGAGCTCCCTTCAAGTAAAACTACCTGTCTAAAGAAAGGATCATCCCTGGGGCTAACTATTGGTTGAACTATGAGCATGTGCACATCTGGGATGAAATGATGGCCCCATATGACATCAACAGACGCTTCAGCATTGACTTCAGTGGAGCCAAGACTTTATTCCTCATAGTTAGTCTTACAAAAAGATTTTTAATTCAAAGAGATGTTATCTCAGAATGGGTACAGCATCTGTTGAGCTGAGGGGTCCCATTTCATAGCTTGTGGCATTTGTCATATCACCAAGATAACAGGCATCACCAAAGGTAGAATTTGTGCCACAAGGGGGGAAAAAAGTTGGAGGGATAGTCACAGGGCATGGGTGTATGGCCTACAACACTGTAGAATTCTAGCATTACTGTGAGGCTGCATAAATGGGATTTCAAAATCTATATTAAAAATATTTTAAGAATACAAAGAAAATGGTTATTATTCCATTTGGTTAAGAAGGCTGTCCAAGGCTTACATAGATGAAACTTCCTAGCAGCTTTCAAGTGGCTTGTACAAAACAGTGCCAATCCTTCAACTAAAACAGTTCACTTGGATGAAATAAAGTAATGCACAGTTAAAATCTTTACAACTACTAAACTTTCCTGACTTCCTCAGAGGAGTATTAACCAGCAAAGTGATTAAAAGCAACACCTAGTAACTTTAGGTATAACTGTTAGAGGTGGGTATCACTTGCCTAGAACTAATCCTACACTTAGGTAGACCAAGCCAGCCACTGAGTTATGGTTCCATAGAGTCATGTGCTTCCTCCTGCCGGTCTCATGTTCAGGGGTGCTAAGTAGCTTTCTCATCACTGCTAGCTTCTACAATTCTCTTATAGTCTACTGCCTGAGAAGATAAAAATATTGGTACCAAGATACTTATCCAGCCTACTGACCTGGATCCAGTGGCTATGAGGAAGGTAGGACAAACAGTGGAGCTGTTTGGCTAGTCCAGCCAAATAATGTAAGTAACCTAATTATAGTACTTGATGCTTGAGCCCTGAAGTTGTGCTGCCAAAGAACAAGAATGGTGCAGCTGTGCAGAGGACAGAATCCTCCCTACAAATGTATCTGAATCTTTCCATTCAGAGTTTATAGTCACCAGGGTTTGCAGGGTTCTGACACCAAATCTTGCAGAATTTTATCCTCTACTTTCCTCTCATCATTTGTTTTCTGGGGGAAAAAAGCAGGGGGAAAGGGAAGGAAAGGTGTAGGCAGGGTAATAGGTCTCTTAATTATGCCTTCCTCATTAATTGATGGAACTTCAGATATGTCTAGGCTTCACCTCAGTCTTTTCATATACATTATGTTCCCTGTCTGCAAGGGGGAAAAAAGTGAAATCGTGTTATTTGCATTAGGAAGGGAGGAGATGATGGGCCATATTATTCATATGCAGGGCCTTGTTAAGAACTAGTGATGTTTAAACAAAACACCTTCTGTTAGTTTACTCTGAAGCTGTGTCCCTTGCATCAGCTGAACAGAACCCGATAAAATAACATGGAGAGGCCAATTACTGCAAATGAGAAACAGTTTTAAAGACTCTGATTGTAGCTGTTATTGCTTTTCCTAGCATTTCAGAACACAAAAAGAAAGCTAGACAGATACCCCAATAGCCTATGGATCCTGAAAAAAGCTAGACAAATAGGTGGTGTAAACCATAAAGGATACTAACATATGGGAAAGAAATGAGCCTTAGTATTAGGGAGCAGATGTTCATAAAGGTTTTACAGTCTATTGGAGAACTATCTTTCCAAAAGTGTCATATGCCTGAACCTGTTTTGGTTTTTTTCTTCCCCAGCTTCCTCCCTGATAGAGTCAAACTTTCCAGAACTCTTCTGCACTTTTCCATTTAAAGTAGAAGTGCAGGATTTTAACTTGGTGGAAGGAGGCAGATGAAAAAGGATTTGGACTCAAAAATGGTTCCTGCGGCACTATTGGCTGCCTTTTAGACAGAGCCTCTTCCAAATTCTCACAGATGTAGAAAATGTTCCACTCCCATTGCAAAGATCAAATCATTTTTTTCTGCAAACTGAAATCCAACCCTGGACTTGTGCTTAGCATTTGGCATTAGCTCCTGTTTCAGAGTGTTCATTTTAAAATAGTTGAAAGCTGTTTCTTTGGTACTGCCTCCATGTAATAATCAATTTATTTTTAAAAGGGAGTTTGATATCAAGCTCGCTGTATTTGTTGGGAATCTTTCCTCTGCCTGGGGTCACTTTTTCATTCCTCTGCTGTTGCCAACATCAGAAATGCTGTGACCAGTTTCTTAACCTGTGACACCGAGGGACACAATGGCTTTAGTGAAAATAAAAACTGAAAGGGGGGGCGGGGAGAATCAACCAATTCAAAGGGGACTGCGGTGAGAAAGTGTTACCTTGGCACGCTGTGTTATTCTAGTGGCAATCTCTGACACACAGAATTGTGTCCTTTGTTATTTCCCGCATCCCGATCTCGAGGTGACCCTGGTGCGTGAATGTAAGAGCCTTATTATCATCCCTGTGAAATCCCAACGTGCCTTGTATTTCTCTGACCCCGTCGGTATTCTCTGCCTGCACGGGGGAAGCAGTCGGACTGTGTCTAACAAATTAGTGAAGCTAACAAGCTTTAAGGCAGACAAATGTAGGACAGGGGAGGTTAAAAGAGGCTCTGCGCTGGGAATGGGAGCGCAGATCTGAGAACAACCTACTGGGTGGGAGAGCACGAAGCCCCGGTCCTGCATTCAGGGCAGGGGGAGAATCCCAGTCCTGTGGTGATTCCCAGTGCTCCCATTCCCCTCGGCTGCTTCGCTTCCCACTTTGAAGCACTCTCTTCATTTCTTCAAGCAGTCAGACAAGGAAACGGTGCCTATTGTGACGCTCCCGGGTCGTGGGTGTTATTTAGCTACTAACCTATTGAGCTCTTTCCTTGCTTTAAATGAATGCCACGCCTAAGAAACACGCGCGAGGAAATGAGGCGAGAAAAGGGGCTGAAAGAGCACGTGGAAGAGGAGGTTTTCGTTAAGTTCATTGATCTGTGCTCAATTTTGTTGTTGTCAGGACCCTGACTGCAGTGATCAGATGTGGCCCAAGTGCGTGGACCAGGAAAATGCCTGCTCTCTCTCGCAACCCCCTATAAGTCTATTTTGAAATCAGAACAAGGATGCTGATCAGACCTGCTCCCCGCCTCGTCCTGCCCACTGGGTCCAGAACGGATTGCAACGAAAAAAAGGGCAGGGACGGGAGAGAAATGGAGAGTGCCCGGCAAGCAGGCTGGGGCTGCAAGGAAGGACCTGCCCTGGGGGGAGGAAGGGCAGGATCCCCCTTCTGGGCACTGCGGGCGGGGATTGGGGGGCCGGAAAGCCGGACAAGGACGAACCTGATTGGAAAAGGCAGGTGTTTCGGAGACGCTGAGGACACGATGCCTAAAGGAAAAGCTGGGTCGGAGATGGTGCCTCTAGGAAAGCAGGGCTCAGGCAAGAATAGAGAGCCCTGACTTGTGTGTGCCCTGGGGAACCTGGGGGAAACCATCAACCCACTCTCGCCCTTGTCGGAAATGTCAGGGGGCAGCAGGGGAGCAAGGAGGGCTCCTTGGAGTCCAAAGCATTTGGATCCTCCTCCCATAGAAAACCCGTGAAACATTGGGCAGGAGCTGTGCTGTGGATTCATCTCAGCCAGCTGGAGGTCCTGGGAGCTGGGGGTCTCCTGAGTAGACCTGACAAGGCTGGGGGTCCTCCCTCTGAAAGGGGCTGGCTGCCAGCCAGGGGGAAGGGGTTCCCTGCACCCGACTCTAAAGTGATGGCTAGTTAGAGGCAGTGGGGAAAATTAGCATCACCTTAGGGCTGGCCTCAGAGGCTCAAGCGTCCTTTGTGTGGAGTGCTTTCCATGCGGCTCTGACTATCCCAATAGTACTGAAAGCCAAAAACAATAAAAATAAAAAAAGGTTTCCCAGTAACCAACCGATACCACCCACATCTCTAACCCCGACCTTTGAAATTTGTAAGCTCTGGCGCGTTTTAAATCCACTTATCCACCATACAGTCTTCACTCAATCACTGGGGGAGTCAAGGAGAAGTTCCCTTGGTACTGAATCCGGCTCTCCGCGTTGACTCCCAAGGGATGCTTTTGGGGGGAAAGGCCAGCGTGATTCGTCCTGTGGTGTATTGCCAAAAGGCAGGCATGTAAGGCCGTTTCTAAAATACTGCCGTGACTATATTACACTATGGGTATGTCCCTGTCCCCGATGGTCTTCTGCCTTTATTCCCTTTTGTCCCAACCGCATCAGCCCTGGTGAGATCAGACATACTTTCCCCGACGCTTAGCATCCTCCCTCTGAGGAACACAAAAGAAATTATTGTGATTCCCTTCCATTCGACAAGCCAAATGGGACCCCTCTTGAGTTATCAGTGGTTCCACAATATTTGCCTGTATCCATGGCTGCAGCACCAGGCTGCCAATATAGCAAGTTTATCAGCTGGGATATTAGACAGAAAAATCTACCTGCTGCTCGGGGAAGTGGGGACCAGGGGGTGGAGGGAGGAGAACTGGAGAGAAAAATCAAATTACACGTCTCAGCTTTTACCAGAGTTAGCTGCCAAGGGCTCCAAGCAGAGAGAACTAGGAGCCCTTGACTTCTTGCTAAAGGAATCCGTCAGCTTTCTGCATTGCAGCTAGGTCTGTCTGCAGCCAAGTGGAATATGTTCGCATTAGGTATGATGATCATAATATAACAACAACCACGATAATAATGAGAGAGAAGCACGTTTGACAGTGTTTGAGAAACTCAAATACAGCTGCAGCGGCTTTGTCTTTGGTTCAGTCACTTCCCCACATTTATTTCCCCTAGATAGACAGACAGAGAGGAGAGGGAACTGAGTGCAGCATGACAATGAGTTTTGTAAATAGCAAATGGAAGGGTTTGATTCTTCCCCCCCCCCCCCCCCCCCCCCCCCCCCCCTCCCCGCCGCCCCCCCGCCCCGTTTGGTTTCACTCGGGATCCAAATAACCTTCCTCCCAGAACGCTTCACACAAGAGACTGTGCGGGGGGGAAATCATAATTGCAGGTTCCCTTTGGAGCTGGAATTCAAACGCTGCCGGCGGGTGTTGCAGGGGAAAGGTACAGAGGCAGCCTCGGTGCAAGCTGGAGGGTGGCGGGGGCTCGTTAGCGTGCGGGTATTTACATGCAGCTCTGAAAGGCAGCCCTGGCTTCAGAGTTGCAAGGTTTGGGCCCCATTCTGCTCTGCTTCCGCTCCACAGTGCCACCCCCTTCAGGATAGGGCCCTTTAGCTGTAGCCGGCGCACCGAAAGCAAATCTAAAATCATCATTGTTGCAATCGGGGATTGCTCCGCGCTGCGCTCGTTCTTCGTACTATCAGGGTTGGATTTTTTTTTTAAAGATTTATATTTGAAAGCCAAAATCGTTTGGCTTGGGGTGACATTTTTATTTATTCATTCTTCATCTGGTCAAGTTAACAGGTGCTGGTCAAATCTTGGCTCTTTCAGCCCTGCCAATGAAAATACAACCAAGCCCTTGGGTCTTTCCTTTATCCCGCTCACTTATTCTCCAGTTTCTCTTCGTGGTCCCACACCCAGCCCTCTATGAAGCTGAGTCGAAGGGTGGAAAAGTTTCCCTGCTGTTATTGCAATGGTTTCATTGCCCTTCAGAGCTAGGTCTCCTTCCCACCTTGCCCAGCCCTTACGAGCGGTCTCCTCTCTGGCTTCAGTCCCCTGGCTGCTGCGGGTCTAGCAGCTCAGTGGCATGTTACCTGGCGCAGAAAAAGCCCCTAAACTTAGCTGCATCCCCCTATTGCCGCCGCCCTTGCTCCCAGGCAACTGAGCTGCTGAGTTTGTCTGAGCACGCCAATACCTACCTCTCCGGACTCCTTTCTCCTTTGTGTTATCCAAGGCTCATTCAAAGCACGCCCCCCGCTTTTTTTTTCTTTCTGTGTATTGCCACGTCTCCTCATGAGAAAGGACTGGACAGATGCTAAGTTTCTTGACTTGCCCTTGGCAGAGGAAGGCAATGTATACATAATATATAGGCGGAAGTGTCGTCGCCTGGGGAAATACTTTCCAGCCCCATAACTAAGCCTGCCAAATTCTTTGCAGTGAGCTTATAATAGTGGAATAAAAAAAAGTGCTTTGGGTGTTTTGTTTGCCATTAAATCGATAGACCAGATAAGGTCTGCCTCGGGGAAAAGATGGCTTGAGTTGTTAATGAGAGATGACATTAAGACTTAAATAGTATGGTTTCACTTAGGGCAAAGCGTGTCCAAATGCATGTTGGGTTGCGCGGGGGGGTGTCCCCCTCCAAGTAGCGGAAAGTGGCCGGTGCGGAGGGAGTGCAGGAGTTACAGTGATGCCACCAGTTAGTTCTCCGAGCTGGACACTCAGGTGATCCCGACAGCTGTATTTCTTCTTTGTTTCCATTCACTTCTGCCATGGGGAAAGGGGGAGCTGGAGGTCTGTGTCTAGCCTTTCCTTCCCGGTGCTTTGATTGCATCAAGAGGTCATGCCAAAAGACCCCAAGACGAGTAAAGAAAATAAATAAATACTACAGATCCCGAGGTAGGCTTAACAAACAGTTTTGCTTGTTCTGAAAACTTTGTTTTAAGGGGGGGGGGGCGCTAAATCTTGGGGAAAGCCGAGTGGGAAGCCTTTATGAGTAAATAAAAGTTTATATTCGCTCTGCAAAAGGCACGTTGCTGGATTTCCCTACCAGGTCCCTTCAGCTAAGGGTTGCCAAGCCTGCCTAGTGCCCGGGAAGGACCTGGCTCTGTACCTCGTAGCTGCACTTAGCAAAGAAAGACGGAGTGCGGCCCTTGCGGCTGCGGGGCGGGCAACGGGGACCTGCAGTTGCGCCTCTTCGTCACTAGATGTCGCTGGCGCAGTTCAGATCGGATTGTGCTCCCTGCTGAGAGCGGATCGCTAGGAGGAAAGTTTGGAGGATCTCCGCAGGGCGCAGGGACTCGGCTTGTAACGGGGACGTTGATCCCTGCGTGGGATACACGGCAAGGCTTGCGTTTGGGAAGCAGGGGCTCCTCCGGTGCTCTTCTTGGAGCTTGGTCCCTGTGCTTTAGAAACAGATGTTTTGATGCCGGGGGGCAATGGGAGAGGGTCTTTGTATGCCTTCCACGTTTAATGGCCAGGGCAGAAGCCTGTAGCAGTTCCCACATAGGGTCAGTCAATAGCAGGGACCAGAAACGTGGGAAGGAAAATGGAGACCCCATTTTCCTTCCCACGTTTCTGGTCCCTGCTATTGACTGACCCTATGTAGCAAGGTTTTTGAATAAGCTCTTGCCAAGGCCAAAGGTTGGCCACCAGAGAGCCAGGTTGGCTTCCTCTCTACACCCAGCCTCTGTTTATGGAGTGGCTCAGATCTGTGCTGCAGCTGGGGAAACCTTCACCCACCAACTGGCCTGCTTGGCATCCAGGGAGGGTCCCCACAAAAGAGAAAAAAAACACAAAAAAGTTGTCAGATTTACCCTCGCCCACCTCCCCCTGTGCCCACACCAAGAGGTCGTGTCCTGCAACTAAAGGAAGCGGTGCCCATCCCCACGGCTGGTCCCGGGAAAGCCTCCAAAGATGAGCATTTTTGTTGTGTTAAGTGGTCGACATTAGCAGCCTAAACACGTAGAAAACGCCTAACATCTGCGGTTTAATAAAATGCAGACAAGCAACGAGGGACCTGTTAGTGCAAATGGGAAGGCACTGCTCTGGCTTATCACAGAAAAGAAAGGAGGGCAACCTTCAGAGGCTCTTTGGGAGGTGGCCCCGCGTTTGCTGGGGAGCAGCCGCCCTTGTGCAGCTGTTATTGGGTGTAAAAGAGCGAATATAGCGAGGCGACCGAGTTGACGTTGCCCAGGGAGCAAACAATGGAGGGGACAGAAACAGAAGTTAAAGCAATGTTGGCATCAATATTTGAGCTCTGCGAATAATCACCCTCACGGAGAAAAGTTTCTAGACGCTTGTCGCCAAAGTTTCAAAATAGGTTCAAATCAGGGTGGAAGCCACCAATGATTTCCCCAACTTTGCTGGTTGTTTTTTGACTCTGCAATATGTACTTGAATAAATCCACACCCGCCTGAAACTCACGGACAAACCCAACCTCACTTAGAGAGGTGCTCCATCTAAAAGCAATGCTGATGCCATGTTGCCAATGGAGGGATTGATTTGGCTCTTCCAGCGGCCACGTAGACTTCTTCATTTAATAAGACTCCATCCAAAGAAGCGAAATGCATGTCAAAGCAGAAAGATAAATAAACCGAGTGCATGTCTGAACTGGGAGAAACATCAGAATTTGGAAACTCTGGAAAGTTTGCTTAAAGTCCCATAGTGCGTTGGAGGGAGGGTGTTTGGGTCATATAACTGAGGTCTTGCTTTGCAAGCTAACTCCATGGGTTTATTTGTCTGGTCAAAATATTAAGCAGCCCTGGCTCCCTTCGCTGGGTTTCTCAGCAAGGGCTCGAAACTGAGCAGACACAGCTGAGTCGTGCCCATCAGGACTGAGCAGGGTTTACTGTCTGAACAGATCGGTATGTTCCCGGGGTAGTTGGTGTTTATTTTTATATGGTCAAAGAATAAGTGGATGGAATTAAAGGTAAAGAAATACGAGTTGTGTAATGACACGGTCAGTGAACAAGCTGCCTTCAATCCCTTTGCTTTCCTGTTTTCCTGGGAGAAATCCCACCTCCGTGCTTTAGCGCAGAGAACTAGACAGAGTGACCTGCATTTGTAGCGAGCGGCCGAATAACCCTTAGAAAAAAAGGAAAAAGTTTGATTTAGGGAGACAAAATCATCTCTTCAAGTTTTTTTTTTTTACTTCCTATCTCAAGCAGAAATAAAAGGCCTTGTGTAAGTATTCTAGATCATGTCAGCTGTTAACCCACTGAATCGCGAGAAGCAATTACAAAGCAAATATTGTGATCGTTGTTCCCGGTATAATCGGAATAGGATTTAGAGAGGACTATTAACTTTGTTTTTTTCTGAGATCATCAGCGACTAAATTTGTTCTGAGCATAAAGCCCTTTTCCTGTAGATGGCGTCCTTTGGGTACTGCGTAATCAATAATAATGGAGTTATACTCAGGAGGCTGTAATAAGCGTTGGGGTTGTAAAATAATTAATATTCCTTTTTAGATATTTATTTATTGCAAGGAAAAAGTCATTGATTTCTCGTAAGCAAAAGTGTGTTTCTCCTTCACGTGGATGCAAATAAAAAACTGTTTGAATAAATAACTTGTTTCTGAACATTTTGTTGTCAAAGTGTTAAATGTCCCCGTCATTTTTATTCAAACACTAACATGATTACAGCCAATTATATATTCACCAGTGTTCTTTATTTTAGAGTAATTGTACTTGTCACTAATAAAACAGAGACATAATGGATCGCTACTGTTCTGGATTTTAAAGCAATTTTCTGTAATTTGATTGAATTATACATCGTCTCTGCTACTTTTTTTATTTCTATATTTTGGAATCCCATTTTCTTGAAAATTGCAGCTCTATTCCTGTTTTGTTGTTCCTGAAGTAACGAACCCTTCTCTAACATTTATAAATAGAGCCTCGTCCCTTTTGAAGTGTGGAAAATCATATTTTTCAGCCTTTAATACTTAAAGCTTTGCGTTTAAAAAGCTGCGAGTCCAGAGGACTGCATAGACCAAGGCACTCTGCTCAACGTGACACGAGAAGGCAGTACATAAACACAAAAAAATGTTCCATGCATAATGAGGTTTGATCACTTTATTGTAATGATTTTGTTGTGCTTCAAAACACAGGAGCATGTCGAGACAAGCAGTTCAGTTTTTTAATATTTATCAAGGGAGAATAGGTATAGACACAGTGCAACAGAAAAATATAATGCCAATTACATTCCTCCAAGCAATTAGAGCAATTAGCTGTATACTGTTCGTATGTTCTTTTTTTTATTGACAATTACGGGTCCAAGAGTGGCTTTAGTATCTTTAGGGAGGGAGATATGCATGGATGCATGCATGCATGCATGCATGCATAGATAGATAGATAGATAGATAGATGCATGGAGTCTAGCACATGGAAATAATACTTTTAGGGTTATACAGCTCTCTCGGTTATTTCGATCAGGAGTTTCTACAATAACACCCGGAAGCATACATTGAATTTAACAAATACATCAAAATTCTAACATAGAAAAGAACATGATTTGTAATATGCTATCGCATATTTTCAGGATTTTCAAAGGTGAATTTCATACTACAAAATACGTATCCACCACAGCAGCTAAAGTTGAACAGAATTTGCAAATTGTTGAAGTTTGTGAAAATGTACCTCTTACATGTTATTTGGAATGGTCAGGCCTGAAATAGATGACCATCTCCTAGGAATTTATAGTCTGGGTATTTTAATGCAAGTTATCCATTTGCATTTACTTATCACGGTCCTGTCCATTTGTGACAGAAGGTTATATTTTTAAATCTATTTATTAAGGGTCTACTGTACTGTCAGGAAGCTTACATACATCCATTAGGGGAGCAAAAGGAAATATCTTTTTCCTAAATTGATATCGCAGTATCCAATATAATGTGGGCCAGCTCCTCGACATAAGCCTTCAGACTACCCCATAACTGCTGGTGTTTGGAGACAAACATAGACTATATAAGATCTTTTTTGTTGATAATATGTTTGTCAGTAATCAAAGGGAGCTGTTTATTTGCTTGAGTTTCTGGAGCTGCAGCATCCTTTAATTGTTTTCCTGCAGTTTAGACCTGCATTAAAAATAAATAGTGTTTGCCAAAAAAACTCCCGGAGAAATACAACCAGTGTGCGCGCCCGCTCGCCATCTGAAAGGTGGGCAGGAGAAAACACACAAAAGAGAAATGTCTCAGGAGAATTGTTTCTTTCAATATTTTTCCTCTCTACATTGTCATTGCCCGGAGAGTTTGTCTGCAGTCGCTTCGCTTTGTTGGACAAATTAATGTCAAGGCAAAACTACAAACTCGGGTCTGTTCAGGAGGCACAGTCCACGCTTGGTGGGAGGGACACAAATGGGATTTAACTTGTTGCCAGTAATTTTTGTGTGTTTGTTTGTTTGTGCTGGTGCTTAGAAAAAGAACAATTCCAAAAACAAAGAGGAGGGGAAAAATCCACCCCTTCCCCCCATAGGCTCTGTCTAAAAGTCTTATCGTATTAAAAAAATAAATGAACACACCCACTGTTGCATGGGTATGAGAGAAGTCCTTCTCCAAGAAACTTATTTTAAAAAAAGTAGGAATTATGGTAACCCAACAAGCCCCTCATCCCTCCCTCCCCCCCTCCCCCTGCCAACCTCTTCTAAAGATAGGAAGAAAACACTGAGAGAGCATCCTAACCAATATAAAGTGCCCTCAAAACTGTGCCGGGAGAGCACAGGAGTCAACTCCTGCTTGCCTTACTCACGCGAGTCTGCCCAAGAGACAACCAAGGCTTGGTTCATGGACAACCTTCTTCAGGCTAGAATAAATCCTATCCTGGCACTTGTGTAACTTGCCAGTCTTACAGTTACCGTATAGCGTCTGAAATAAGCACCCAGAAGACCTACTGCTCTTTGGCTTGAACTCAAGACAGGGAGAGAGCAGCTGAAGTTTGATTTGAGAAATCAGTGCAGAAGTTATTTCCCTGCTTTGCCTTCTGCTTGTGGGTGCATGGTACTTGTATGTTTTCGGCTCGCTCTGTATTATGTTACTAGGGGGTGGGGGGGAAGGGCACCTCTAGGCCCTAAAAATCTGTGTCCAAACTCAGTTTATCCGAGTGGAATTCTATTAAGAAAAAAAAAGCCTTTCCTGTTTTCTTTGCAAAGTGTGTGTGTGTGTGTGTGTGTGTGTGTGTGTGTGTGTGTGTGCGCGCGCGCGCGCGCATTGGTAGTGGGGTGGGGGGTACAGGATAGGGGCCCTGTGTTTTCTGTTCTGCTGGCTACAGCTCCAGGAACAAACCGCATTTGTCCTTTGCAAAATATGCCAAGTGCAGACTCCACTGAACCTGGAAGCAGCGTGTTGAAAGGCTCGGAGTCTGGCTTTGTAAAAGAGCAGCTCGAAACCTCGGTGTAGAGCAGTGTGTTTGTTTGTTTGTTTGTTTGTTGTTTTTTGTCATTCTTCCTTCCTTTATTTCCCAGGGATTTAATTCGACCTGCTAACTTTGGACAGCTTTCTACAGAACAGAAGGAGAGAGAGCCTGGTGGCCAGCCACGAGCAGAGAAGTTAAGCGATTTCTTGAAAGCTGCGGCAGTGCAGACGGCTTTTCACCCCTTCTATTGCCTGTATAATCTTGTTTTCCTAAGCTACAAAGACCTGAAGGGTACATGGGTGCATCTTCCTTCTTCTGTTTCCGTGTGAAGCAGGGAGAACTTTTTGTTGCCCTCTGAGCACATGCAATGCAGGAGGCTAAGACGGTGCACCCAGACAGATCTCTACCCACTATCCTATTGGGAATTAGGAGTCTAAAAAAACAAACAAATACACAACCACGTTGAAGTTTCCTTGTAATGCAAGCGTGAGGAACATCCTTTCTCAGCTTCCAGAAGCCCAACCAATGCCAGGCTAGTTGATGAGACGGGCAAGGTGGTTTTCTCACTAGGAGGGTAGTAAAGCAGTGGAACAGGCTACCCAGAGAGGTGGTGAAGTCTCCATCCTTGGAGGTTTTTAAGACCCGGGTAGACAAAGCCTCGGCTGGGATGATCTAGTTGGGGATGGTCCTGCTTTCAGCAGGGGGTTGGACTAGGTGACCTCCTGAGGTCCCTACTAACCCTCATTTTCTATGGTTTTAACACACGTAAGCGGGGGGGACGGCTTTCTTCTAGGTTGATCGGGTTTAAATTTCTCTCTCTCCACCAGCCGTGGGAAATTCAAAACATCCTGTTTGCTCAGATGTATTTCTATCCCCCCAATTCCTTCTTGTCGCACGCTTACAATACCATGAAAGGCTTATATCCCCTGCAGCAATTGTCCACTATGTCCACTACCCCCCACAGCCTCTACTAGAAACTGAAATAAATTGAGGAGCCCTTTAAACATGATTGATGACTTTCATTTCTTTAACGGTATCTGTCCTGGAGTCCAAAGGACTCCTCCTCCAGGATACAGTGCCCTAGTCCCTGTTCGTCCTTTAGGCTGCAGTGCAGCTTATCAAAGGATGGAGAAACGAAAAGTACCTCTCCTTGCAACATTTAGCAACCGAGCAGTTAGCTGCTGAGGTAGGGGGTGGCGGGGAAGAGTAGGGAGCCTGGAAGGGCGGGGGAAAGGAGAGAAATAACACAAGTGGCCCGAAAACAACGGGGGAGGAAGGGGGAACTTTAAATGTTTGTATTTAAAGGGTGCTCGCAGGGTCTTCGGCACAATATGTGCTGCTCTCCTTAAAGGGGCACTCAGTGCCAATAACCATTAGTCATCCAGTAGGGACTTTTCATTGCAGATCTATCATTAGGGGGAGTTCCTCCGAAGGCTCCTGAAGAAACGCTGCAGTGGATTTCCAAAGGATCCAGTCTGAATCACACCCAGAGCCTACGTACCTGGTTCAGGAGAGCGGAGAGATACTCACCCGGGTCTGGAGCGCCCAGCGGGTCCTGGCAGCCTTCGTCTCTCCTGGGGAAAGAGCTCGTGCATCCGAAGTAGCTCCCAGCCTCTGTTGGAAGTTCACACGTGTGCTTCCTCCAAGAGGAGGCTCTCGCAGAGACACTTTTTCCAGGGTTTTCAAGCAAATTTCTCGGTGCCACAATGTTATGATGGAAGGATGCTGAAATGACAGGCCTCGTAGACGCTTGTAATCATCGGCTTCTTAATTTAGTTTTAGTGCTGTGGTTGTGTGTGTATGTGTGTGTGTGTGGTTGTGTGCGTGTGTGTGTTCAGTGCGCGCGTGTGCGCGCAGAAGAAGCCGCTGACAACCTGCAGCATCTTAATGAGTGACGAGGCAGGGCTGTTGCAGCAAAGTAACACTTCCCTGGTGTGAAGACCTCTTACTGGGAAGTTTAGTTCACTACTGTTCTCGCCAACCTAATCATATAACCTGTAACCAAAACCCACAGAACAAGGATGCAACATGCTAAATAGAGTAACTTCTAATCACTAAATGTTAGCACCATTACCAGCTGTTACGGATTAGATAAGAGCTGGCTAGCCAGAGGACACCTATACTTTCCTCTATGTAAGGGGCCACTACGAGTGGTGCATAGTTGTTTCTTCCTCTCTTTCTTCATCCATCCACCTACCCCTCCAGCCAGGCAGCCAGCCAGCCAGCCACCTCGCTCTCCAGTCAGCCAGCCATCTATTGGCAAATAAGTTTGGCCCTTTGTTTAGTGGACGGCTATACAAACCTTTTGAAACGCCTCATAAGCCAAAGGTATCACTATAGGATGGTTTGGGTTCGCCCTTACCTTAATTGTTCAGGTACAAAGGCTTCTAGCCAAGAGGGAAAAGAGAGATGCACTTGACTGTATTTAATATGTCATTATGGGATGTTAACATGAAGTGTTCTGACTCCTTTCATGGAAGCATGATGCCACCGAAGCGTGGTTATTAAATACCCTTTATTCATGGCTGAAGAAACTCTAATTCATTTATGAAGCTGTCATTACATTTTAACAGCTTAGCCCCTGTAAGACCCTGGGAGCAAGGAGTCCCCCCGCCCCCTTAGTTCTGATAATAATAATAATACCAAAAAACAAAACAAAACAGTTCACACCGTACCTGGGCTCTTTCGGGGTACTGGGAAGTAGGATTGTCCTTGGCCCTTTAAAGATTAAGAGTAAAGGAGAATGGCAAAAGAAAGAAAAGGAAAAAACAGAAAAAATAAAAAAAAATCAGGCCGAGGCATTGCATGGATGGAGAGTCCTGGTACATGGGAACAGTCATCCTGAGCCTGGTCTTTGTCCCCCGAGAGGAACACTGTCTCCCATGTTCCCATTCTAGCTAATGGGTCGATCTGTTCTAAACTTTGAATTGTCGTGTAGCAGGTACAGCAAGTGACTGCACCCCGAGCCAGTGCAAGCGGCTGTCTGCGAAACCCTGGTCGCACAAAGAACAGAGCCCACTCCTTGCTGATCCCCTTTGGGGATCCAGTGCAGTGCAGCGCAGGCTCCTCTCCTCTCCCACACAAGAGCCTCCAGCTCAGCCAAGGTTTCCACTCCAGGCCATCTTCCCACAGCTCTACTCAGGGTAGATATGGGGGGGGGCAGCCCCGCTAGGCGTCATCCTGCCCTGGTTTTAGGCAAAACTGCACGCCTCGACATGAATGGGAGTCCTGCCTTAGGCAGGATATGGGACCTAACTAATATACACTAGCACTTTCTGCATGCCCGAAGCAAACAGCCTGCATGCTAGAAACTGAGAATTTCCTGTTGGGAGGAGAAAACAGCAGACAGGCCTTGAAGGTTAATGTCCATCAAAATAATAATCGACGTGGTTTTTTATTACATTTCCTTTCGTGTCCTGTACAGAGTCGATAAACCGTCACGGTCTGGGAGAGACACGTAGAACATTTTGGCAGCAAAATCTCCTTTTTAGGGAAAATTGCATTGCCACGGTATTTAAAAAAAAATAAATCCTAAATTTGGGTACAGCGCTTTATTCTGCAGCCATGACAAATGGCTGGACACTAAATTTGGATTATTAGGCATTTGAAACGCACATTTCTGTCGTTCTCAGCCTCGCGATCCGAAATGCACGATGATGAAATGTTTATTTTTTCCCCTGCTACATTTTCGTCTCCGATCACAACGCAAAGTAAACGGAGCTCTGACCTAAGAAACACCTCAGAGCATTAAAATTTCAACAGGCGATGTCAGTGTTACATTAAACGAGATCTCCTCCAGTTTGCTGCAGAGCTGGGATTTGAATAAAACGTTCAATGTTAACAAACAATACACACGTTTGGTACTTTGTGTATTAAGTGGCTCAAAGAGATTTGATAAGGCACAATGCACCATTTGTACAGACCTGATTGAGTTAATATAATATCAGCAAATTTTACAGCGAAATGAATCTGTTTCTTTTCTTTGTGTTTCAAACCAGCACAGATTACAAATTTTAATGATCTGAAAATGTTTGGTATACAAAATCATGCTTATTTCAGTATTAGCAAAAACACAAGAAATTTTTCAACACAAACACCCAGCTGTGTCTATTTTAAAAGCAGTTCAATGACAGCTTGCACTTATGAGCATGCAATCAGCTAATTTCGCTTTTTTTTCTTCTGTGTTAATCAACACTTTCCTTCCTGCATATCAGAGTACAAATAGTATAGTTACTCCACATCAGTAAATGTTTACGTAACCTGTCCTTTCTCAAGAATCCGGTTACACCGAATCATTACATGCTAGACCGAGTAAGAAAACGCACTGGGCCCAGCCACTCCAACGGGATCCCAACTTACAGCCATCAGACACATTAATAAATCCTATCTACAAGAATAATGGTGATAAATAATAATAAATACATACATAAATACTTACCTTCCCTCTTACCCCATCCCATTGCAGAACCAAGCCATATTCCACATCACAAGCGCTCTGAACAATTCCAATACACTAGGTTCAGTGACGTGCATTGACATGCTTGTTAACTGACATTAAAAAAAATACAATTCTAAAAAAACTAAAAATAAAGTGTTTGTTCATTGACTTCTATCTTTTCTGTCAGTAGCGACCTGTTACAAAATAGGATAAATAAATACAATTGCGGTAAGGTCATCTGAGGTTAATCCAATGTACAGAGTTCATGGCATTCCCAATTGCAATTGTTTATTATAGGCCATTGTAATTGTTCTTATTATTTATTTTCTCTCTCCCTCTCGTTCTCTCTCTCTTTCTCTCTCTCCCCTACACACACACACACACACACACACACACACACACACACGTTGCCAACTGAGTTCTTAACCCGTTTCCATGGGATAGATGGTATACATTAGGATTGAGTTTTAGGAATAATGTCTGCTAAATCATGTTTCCCTTTAACCACCGCAGTCCTACAGAATAAGTATTAAAAAAGGATTGGGAACTTCTGCAGTGAGGTGGTGGAATAAGCTGTCTGTTGTCTTTGTATATTACTTTGCTCGTAATGGAAGCATTATATTGTTGGAGTTTGGTTGGGGTTTTTTTTTTCCGTTGCGGGTGTTTCTCCATTCTCCTTCCGCATCCAGGCGGTGTTTTTCATGTCCAGAATAAGGAAGGGTTTGGTTTGAACGATTAACCCTGAATTCCCGTCCCGAGGAAATCCTAGCCGTGAGCTCGCCTCTTTACCGTCGTATTTAAAGAACATTGGCAGGGAGGCAGTGCTGCCAGATCATTTCGTTTAACCCGGGAGGACCCGACTCATTATCCTCCCAGCTCCCCCCTCACCCCCGCCCCAACCAAGACCAAGAACCGCAGAACCACACCATGAAGTCCAAACATCACGGATCGCATCAACAAAGGCAACAAATACCGTGCGGATCCCATTGTATGCCCACACAAACATATATTTCTATACCCGCACATGGCCTGCACATACACACACCCACACGCACATTATATATACATATATACACACACATATATATGATGTATGTGTGTATGTATATATGTGCATATATATATAGTGTATACACACACACACATATATATACACTGTATACACACACGCATATATCTGTGTAGACACACACATACACACGCACGTACATATACACATACATATATACATATTATATATAATATGTATGTATATATATATATATGTATAAGTGCGTGTGTATGTATACTTTTGTGTATGTGTATATGTGTACACAATTTTTTTCTGGCTGGAAACACGCGGGGTAAGAGAGAAACCGAGCACCAAGAAGCGCCACACATGTCCTTGCTCAGAGGTTTCCTTGCACAGGCACCTGGAAGGAAGCGGTTCCCGCGGAGAAGGCAGGATCGGGACCATTTCATTTCGGGTCGCAAGCGGGACTCCCGAGTGGCGATCAGGCGCCCCGAGGGAAATCCGGGAGAGGCAGAGAGAGAAAGAGAGAGAAGGACAGGAGCGAAACCCCGCCACGTGCAGAGCCGTCGCGCCGAACAGGCTACATCACAGAGAGAGAAAGAGAGATTTTTACCTCGCCTTTATTAATATTATTATTAATATTATTATTTTCCCTTTGAACTCACATTTGGAGCGGACCCGCACGGCGGCAAGTGTCGAGCGCTGGAAGGAGGCGGCCCTCGCTTCTTCGGTGCGTCGGCCCCCGCCCCCCTCCAGATCACCTCTTGGCCCCCTTT
>NW_005842393.1:222429-231531 GCF_000455745.1 Alligator sinensis
CTGGCGGACGACAAGGACAAGGCGGCGGAAGAGAAGAAGGCAGCGGGCGACGGGGGCAAGGAGGGCGAGGGCGGCAAGGAGGGCGAGAAGAAGAACGGCAAGTACGAGAAGCCGCCGTTCAGCTACAACGCGCTCATCATGATGGCCATCCGGCAGAGCCCAGAGAAGCGCCTCACGCTGAACGGCATCTACGAGTTCATCATGAAGAACTTCCCCTACTACCGGGAGAACAAGCAGGGCTGGCAGAACTCCATCCGCCACAACCTCTCGCTCAATAAGTGCTTCGTCAAGGTGCCCCGCCACTACGACGACCCGGGCAAAGGGAACTACTGGATGTTGGACCCTTCCAGCGACGACGTCTTCATCGGGGGCACCACGGGCAAGCTCCGCCGGAGGTCCACCACGTCGCGGGCCAAGCTGGCCTTCAAGCGGGGCGCCCGCCTCACCTCCACCGGACTGACATTCATGGATAGGGCAGGATCTTTGTATTGGCCCATGTCCCCTTTCCTCTCCCTGCACCACCCCCGGGCCAGCAGCACTTTGAGTTACAATGGCACCACGTCCGCCTACCCCAGCCACCCCATGCCCTACAGTTCAGTGTTGACTCAAAACTCCTTGGGAAACAACCACTCCTTTTCCACGTCGAATGGGTTAAGTGTTGATAGACTAGTCAATGGAGAGATACCTTACGCCACTCATCACCTCACAGCAGCAGCGCTGGCCGCCTCAGTGCCATGTGGCTTGTCAGTCCCCTGCTCTGGCACCTATTCCCTGAACCCTTGCTCCGTGAACCTTCTCGCGGGCCAGACCAGTTACTTTTTCCCCCACGTCCCTCACCCTTCAATGACTTCTCAAAGCAGCACTTCAATGACGGCCAGGGCAGCCACTTCCTCCACGTCTCCGCAGGCGCCCTCCACTCTCCCCTGTGAGTCCTTAAGACCTTCTTTGCCAAGTTTTACAACGGGACTGTCCGGAGGACTTTCTGATTATTTCACACATCAAAATCAGGGGTCTTCTTCAAACCCTTTAATACATTAACCTCCATGGGAGCAGACTGTAAGTGAACATTTTACACACATTTGCATTGTACATGAGAATTAAAAGAGAGAGAGAGAGAGAGAGAGAAACAAACAAACAAAACAAAAAAACAAAACAAAAAAGTCCAGGTATTTTTTATTAAGTCCCCCATTTTCTGTACGTTTGTTCAGTCTTTAGGGTTGTTTATTATTCCAGCGAGGGGAGGAGCGTCAGCAAGGTGCAATGTGGGGAGAGGACATTGTAGACTATGAAGTTTGGAAGTCAAAATGATAGTAGAATGTGTATCTAAATAGTGACTGCTTTTGCAATTTTTATTCAGCTATGACAAGCCTATCACTAAAACCGCCAGAGTTTCCATGTTTGCAGTATTATAAGTTATCATGGATATGTTGGTGGATGCAGACCTTGGGAAGGAAAAAAAAAAAAAGCCCACTAAATTTATGAAACCCATTAAAATTCAAATGTGATTTGTATTTAAGCAGATTGAATAGTGAAAGATGCCCAAAAGCTACATTTTGGCCATTTATGATTTTGTCCTTTTCTTTAATGAACTGATTTTTATTTTTATTTTTGGTTCCGTTTTGTTTTGTTTACTTTTAGACCAAAGATTGGGTTTTAGAAAATGCACTCAGTGTACTAAGTAATTTAAAGCAACAACAACATTGTTTCAGTTTGCAGCACTGCCCGTTCAAATGAATCAGAAGGGGACAAAATTAATGATTGCCTTCAGTTTGTGTTGTGTATATTTTGATGTATGTGGTCACTAACAGGTCACCTTTATTTTTTTTCTAAATGTAGTGAAATGTTAATACCTATTGTACTTATAGGTAAACCTTGCAAATATGTAACCTGTGTTGCGCAAATGCCGCATAAATTTGAGTGATTGTTAATGTCGTCTTAAAATTTCTTGATTGTGATACTGTGGTCATATGCCCGTGTTTGTCACTTACAAAAATGTTTACTATAAACACACAGAAATAAAAAAATAGGCTAAATTCATATATACTCGATAGTTTTTTTGTCTCTTTTATTAAATAGACTTAAAAGGCTCTAGAGCTCTAGGGAGTTCAGTGCTGCATATGCAAGGCCCACATTTTTTCACGCGCTCCTTTTTTCTCTTAATTCGCGTTATAGTTGGGAAAAAAATCTGTAATTTGCATGTTAAAGGAGCAGGCTATTTAATCAAACAGGAGGGCCGTTCGCATGTCATCCTCTCCTGACCGGAACTCCCTTTGACTTGTCTGGGGAGTTCTCCTTAAAAACGTAGTGCGATCTAGCTGCCCTTACTAGAATAGGCATTAAATTAAAGACGTCCGGGATCTTACTCCTTAAATTTACGTAGTTACACCCACGGGGCTAAATGAGAGAATTTAAACCCACCTAACCTGTGATCTACATTATTCTCTGCACTTTTCAAATAAATGCCACCCCCTCTCCCCCCTTAAAGAATTACTTTTGTGTTTAAATCATTGCTAGGGCATATATATTATTTTAATAGAGAGAGGGATTTGGACAAGCTGTTTAGTTTACAGAGTCTGGCTTATAGGACTACGCCTAAGTACACAGGATACGTGTATATATACATAATCTTTTCATAAAATAACTTTCAGGGCTACCCATATTTTAATGCTGCAAACAGTTCTTGCTATTGTTAAACTGCCTCTAGTTGTCAGGCAGCAAGTATTTTTCTGGAGGCTTCCCCCCTCCCCCACCCTCCCGCTCCCCAAGATGCTGAGGATGAGCTGAAGTTGCAGTATATTACAGAGCTATTGCCGAAGTAGTCACATGATATGGTAGATTGCATAGCAGTGTGTCAGCCTCTTTTAAAAGGCAATTTTAATGATTTTAAAATGCGAAGCACTAAAATGAATCTCTTTCTCACATTTTGTCCTCCAGTGCTAAATATTTACTGAAGCCCACTAGCATATAAAAACGTACGTAAGTATCTCGCCTTGACTGGAGGAACTGATCCATTTGCTTTAAGGGGACGATGTGAGGACTCTTTAAAGAAGTATTTGATCCTAAAACTGAAGCCGTTTCTTGAGGAGTTAAAGGGACCCTATAAGAGCCACAAACTCTTGAAAGTAATTAGAAAACTTGTGCAAAAGGTTTACGAACTAATTGGATCCCGCAGTGAGTCCGTGGAGGACAAGTTGTTCATTTGTTACAGTTGTATAGTCTGAAATGTGTGTTGCAGTAATGCAATAAGCCGGTTACTTCTCACAATAGGCCCAATGAAAAATAATCTCTATCCCGGAGATGTTATCGGCAAACACTTTAAAGAGTTGATCTTTCTTAAAAAAAACAAAAAGTGGGGTGGGGGGAGGAGAAAGAAAAACAGCAAACCTCGAATTCTTAAAACATTAGAATAGTGACCACACGGGGAGAGAAAGAGGAAAAAAAATCTTCTGATAATAAGACCTACACAAACAAATGCAAGCAAATCTGCAGAGAAGAGGGAGAGTAGGGTGACGTTCAGTGAGAGATGGGATACCAGGCATTACTTCTGGGGGTAGGAGGCAGAACAATCTCTGATAGTCTTGGTTTCCACTCTAACTGTTGCAGTTCAGATTAATCATGAGTGTAAGGAAAAGGTTGCTTTGTTTTAGTGACACTACTATGAAGCTCACCTCCTACACTCCCCCCCTCCCCCCCTCAGAAAAGAAATCTTCGTCCATTAAAACTTAACATCATGCCCAAAAGAATGAATGTTCGTAACAATTGCAAATAATACTTTGATACAATCAATTTGAAAGCTAAATTTGATCAGAATTTAATGCGTGAATTTAAGTTTTTAAAATGTGGAGTCCCCATTCTGTATATTTTTACCTAAGAAATTTAAAAGAATGGCATCTGCTGCAGCTGACAAAGGAGATGATTTATTATTTAACGCTTCCAAAGGGTTGCATATTGTGGGAAATCCAATAGCACATATTTAACATATTATTCCGTTTGCAGGGTTTTTGTTTTGTTTTGCTTTTATTTTTTTAAACAAAACGTGCTGATAATATACTGGGAGAGGGAAGGAGGAGTGAATAGCCAAATTGGCTAAAGGCATAATCTCTCCAAATCAAAGTTTTACGGTGGTTAATAAGCATTAATTAGGTAAGCATGATGGATGATAATTCCTGGGGGGTGGGGTGGGGGGGAAGTGGCACTACTATATTTCTCTAGGTGCCTGTAATAGACAAGTTTTAAACAAGCTCTCCTTGGTGCTTAACTTTGGGTTCAATAACAAACTGCTGCCTAAGCATTTCAGGTGTTATTGACTTTTTTCTTCTTTCTACTGATGTGGGGGAGGGGGGAGGTGCTTGATCTGGTAAGGCAGTCAGGTTAGTATATAAATATAACCTGGGATGGAAATGATTTTGAAGAAACATGCTAAGGAATTAATATCGTGTAGCCAAACAAAAAGGACCCTGGTTTTATATTTTACTTACCTGTCTCCCACCCAACAAGCTAAAACTTTTGTTAATTCAAGATGACTTTTCACACAAACATACTGCAGTGCGTTGTGAAATTTAAGGGGATTTTTTTTTCATCAGCAAAAAAGGTGTGATTTTATGTTTGTTTCCATACACTTTGGACATGCAGGCGCCTGAAGTCGAACTTTTAAGATCTTTTACGCAATTAAAATATATATATTTATAATGTGTCAAGATATCCCAGTGGCTTTTTTCCCCTAGGGCTTCCCCTCTGATACTGTTCATTTTTAAAAATTAAGAAGCTATTGCCATCTTTTTGGCTTGTTTTTGGGACGATCCAACTGTTCCATATAGGTCATCTTCTCTATAGTTCATCTATATAGAAGATGAGGCATCAATAAACTTCTAGTTCCTAGTGCTAGGAAAAAAATTAAGTGAGCATTAATGAGCTGCTTTCTAAATTTGCAGTCGAACGTCAGACAAGCCTCTTGGTTTAATTTCTTTTATTTCCTTTATATATTTTGAACTTCCTAAATTAGCTTCACGAAAACAGCTCAGTTTATGTGAAAGACCAGCTAGATTGTTTGCATGAAAATAAACAATAATGAAATCCATCTAAATACGACCATTGGGCGGAGGAAATCTTTAAAAAAAATCTGACCACTGAAAAAGTATGGGCGGGCCTGTATTTTTCTAATTCTGACTCCTTTCTGATGATTATTAAGATTTCTATCAGAAATTATGATTCAGACAGACACCCCCTCACCACACGCTATGAGATTGAGTCGTCCCAGTCAGAACTTATGCACTGCCTACTCAAGCAAAACTCCACTTGAACTCAATAAGAGTTTTTGCTTTTGTTTTTTGCCTGGGTAAGAACTTGAATACTCATTGCTAATTTAGTGATCATATTATTTTATTGGTCACAAAAATCTGCAGGTGTGTATTATCGCCTTTATATATTTAATTCCATACTCATTACAGGCTACTTGCATATATTGCAAACATATTCTATACATAATATAATATACACAAGTATGTATCTGTGTGTGCATATGAATATGTATATATTATATGTATGTGTCTATATATATAGATACATACATATAGTATATACACATATATACATATATAATGTATATACATGTGTATATATTATATGTATATTATATATATGTAAATACATATATTTAAAGCGAATATATACACATTACACGACAGCAGAATTAAATCCATAGAAATAATATACACATTATATGTCATTTGATTGTAGAATTAGAGCTATCAAAGCGATTGTATACACCTCTAGGATTTATACACCCATGGACTTTTCCCTCCCACTAGTGTCTGGGTACATTTGAAGCTCAAATGCTCTTGTTCTGAAGACAGTTTTTTTTTTCCCCCTGTGGTGAAAGTGACTGGGTAAATGGGTCAGAAAGTGGAGAACTGGGTTAGCAAGAGGTGAAGGTGAAGATCATTAGAGGTTTTAGGGCTGGCTGTGGCTGTTTTGCTGGGTTTGTGTGACTGTGCCCAGAGGGCGGAGTTCCTGCACATTCCTACCTCACCGGAGAACCTGCCCTCAACTCCACTGCAGCTTACTCCAGAGAGATGGGACCCTCCAGAAAGAAAACCTGCCCAGCAATCCCAGCAAGCTTTCCCGCCAGCAGGGTAGGTGCACTTAAAGAAAACCTTCACTACTTCTTCTTCTCCTCGCAGGCAGATCCATGTGATGCGAATTAATATAGATGACAGACTTCTGTCTACACGTATTGTTTCCCAATACCCCAATAATAACCAGATCGCCTGTACAACTGAAGTCTATTTCAAGACACCAGTTACATTAGAACTGTTTTTGTCCCAAGTTAAGAGTGCCCCCGCCCAAGTTAAAGTTTCCCTTGTTAAGCCATTGAATTTTAACTTGTAGGTCGAACCTTTCTTCACTATTTTGTACATTCTGACAGTAAATCTATAAAGTGAATATTTTTATTTTACTTTTTTAAAGTTAAAGGCTTGCTATCAAGACATTGACACGTGTGCACTGTTTTCTTTGTCTTTTTAAGACGCTGTGAAGAATTACCTGCACCGGAAAGAAAAGAACAGAGGCTTCAGGCATGCTCGTGTTCCTCCTTCCTGGGGCTCGGTGAGTGAACCTTGTATTCATCTCCAAGCTCAAGTCATCTTAAAACAGCTTATTTTGCTCGGGGTTTTTTGTCTGGTTTATTCAGTGCAGCAACAATTACGCGTAGATCTTTCGACGTGATGCAGCTTTGCGATCAAATTTGAAACGAGAAATATTTGGAGTGAACAGCAGTAGTTTGGGGTATTTGTTTTGTTTTGGTTTTTGTCTGTTAAGAATTAAAATCGCTATTTCCCCAGTCCCCGTAACAGATACACTGCGGTGACCAAGAGTGTTTCTAAAATAAGAGATTCAAATCGCTGAATCAGCAGCGGTTCAAGCGCGGATAGGCGGTCCTGGCGACTTTCAGGGGTACAAATCATGCTATTTTTTCCTAAATTCACCAAAAAGCAACTACTACCAGCAATTCTAGGGGAGCAAAGAGAGAAGTTTTGTTTTCCTTTATTTTAGAAATTGACATCGGGGTCGCTGTGGATAAACCAGCCGGCAGAAACTTTCCCCTAGAAAATACCGCTTTAACATTTCAAACTCTGAACGAGAGGTTTTACAATATTTATTTATTTTAAAATCGACGCATTTTTTTCCTCCTCCTCCCACTGCCCACCATCCCCAGGTCTGCCGTAATTAAAATACTTACTGACGTTGTAGACCTCGACCATCCTTGTAGTATCAGGAGCTGGGGTCACTGATTTACCAAACTTGATCATATTAGTACACATGAAAAAGTCTGCATCTTAGACGGACTAAAATTCTCGTTTTTCTGCCTTTGAGCTGGTTGGGAGAGGAAAAAAAAAGAAGAAAGAAACAACAATGATTCGTGCCCCGCTCTATAAATTAATTGAATTCCCTTGTTCCCTTAATTTGTAAACTCGGGAAAATAATTAATTTTTAATCCACCAATTTAAATTACCAAAATGCTGCGAGATACGACACCCGCTGAACGTAATCAGAGCAAGTGGTAATGAAGTATTGATTGCTTTGATCTCCTCTTTCATATCCGAGTGTACAGTTCATTTTTCAGGGCAATATAGAAACGCAAAGAAATGGAGAACTCAAAGCAACGAGTCCTCTTTAGAGTAAGCTGACACGTGGCTGGCAGTCTGGCAGAAATTTGCCTATAGACTGAATCGGTTCCGTAATGAACACAGAGTAAGGTTTTACTGGATTGCTTTAACCCGGGGTCGAGTTTTAGACGTCCCTTTCTGCCTATCTGCACACTTCTCTCTTGATGGCTCTGCAGCACGCTGCTTCTGGTATATTCAGTGCAAAGCTGCTGCAGGGACAAGGGCTGGGGATGTCCGTAAAGCAGGAGATGCGGAGCAGGGCCGAGATCTGCCCTGCCTCTGCCCCTGCCTCTGCCTCTGCCTGTCCCGGGCACGCAGGCAGGAGCCGTGCGGCTGCCGGAGCCCGGAGCCTGCCTGGGCGCTGCTCTGCGAGCAGCAAGGTGAGGGCGCTCTTGTCAAGCGGGAGAGCCGCACTTCCTTGTTTGTCACACGCATGGAGCTTCGATTTTCAGGTGCCAGGGAAATTGACTCTGTAAAGCAAAGCCTTTTTTCTTTTTTTTTTAAAAAAGTCGATCCGCTGTGTTTACACAGCCTGTTTCAGATCTCAGCACTTACCTGCCAGTTGATAAAACTGTGTTTTCCCTGTGATAGATATATATTTTTTAAAGACTTTTCCCTTCCCTGCTCATCAGCAAGGGAGTAACAACTTGGAAAAGCCTCCTACAGAAATTTTGCTGATCTGCTTCTCTGGGTAGGCTTACATTTAAGTATAGATACCCGCGAAAAGATGCGTATCTTTCGCTGGCTACAGCAGGAGGCTGCTATATTTTTCTTTTGGGGACCTGACAACAATAAGAGAATAAAAATCCAAAGGGGGTGGGGAGAAAGAAAAGAAAAACAAGCAACAGCAGTAACACCGAGGCAGCTGCCTTTAGTGCCATTTAATAGAATACAAGATAATCAAACAACACGAGCTAAAGTAACGTCCTTATACCTTACAGACAGAGAACCTTTTAATGAAAAGATTAAAACATCAGACCTGGCGTGGTGGCGTATACAAATAATTATCTCTCCGAAGCTATCAGCAAGATAGGAAGCAAAAATGTTTATTATTATTAATCAGCAAGGCCCATAGGTATTGTTGGCCTTGCTGGTTAATGATCTTCGTTTCCATTTCGGTATTAGCGTTTTCATTACAGTATTATTAATTTTGTGCATAAGTGCCTGGGCACATGGAAATACCTCAAGTAAGATCCCTCCTGTTTATTTTGGGGTTTGCTTTTCTTCGAGACCCGAGTGTGGTTTTAGACTATGAAGTGCTGGGGGCGAGGGGGAGAGGAGGGGGGCATTTTTTCCATTTGCTGCCCTGTATTGAAAACATGAGTAGACAATCCCTGCAAACCTAGCTCTTCTGCGTGGAGATTCAGCTTAAATGCAGTGCTCACATAGGAGTTTTTGGCTCTTTCGAGTCGAGGGGACAGGAACCCGAGGAATAGGG
>NW_005842393.1:231562-238010 GCF_000455745.1 Alligator sinensis
GAATTTGTCATTTTGAAGGATTCCCAACGCTTTGTATTCAATGCTGCAGGGAGAATCTGAGCAGGTGAAAAAAATATTTTAACTTCGGTTTATTAGGAAAAAAGGAAGTCATGATCTATAATTTTTCCTCCTCTCCTCGAGCGTCTACCACCGAGAAACGATGAAATTATGGTGAGTTTCTCTGTTCAGTTAAACATAAAAAAGAGCAGGCAAGATTGCCCTCATTGACACAAACCTGGTAAAAGGCCGCATATAAAATAAAACCCACTGCACTTCACAGGTAAGGGGTTGTGTTTATTTGTTGTTTTTGGTTTTGTTATAAAGGTTGAAACGGTCTTAAAATAATCCCATACCCGTTAAAATTGGCGTTTCCCAATTGGATACAATACATTTGAGAATTTAGTCCGCGGACTTAACATCTTGATTGTTCTTTTATGTTAAAAAAAAAGGGCTCTCAGGGATGCTGGAGTAGAGATGGTCCTTTCCCTCCTTTCTCTCCCTCCGCCCGAGCGTGCACACAAATCCCTACATCCACACACATATACACGCACATATTTCCAAACAGGCGTGTCAGATCCAACAAGGAGACTTTTAAGTGGCTATCCCTAAGAAATGAAACCCTGAAACGGTAGCTGCCTGACAGATTATTAGATCGATCTGTGCAAAGAGCTGATTAAATGTCTTAGATAATAACTAATATTTTTTTCACAATATGGCTGGTAGCTGATTTTGAAACGAAACAGGGATTGCTAACCCTAATTTCGTGCTGCTACACTCACCTCGACCCCGTGTGTGTGCCTTGAGGTGAGAATCACGGTGACAGGCAATTGTAACTGCATTTGATTAACCAACATCAAACAAACTCATAGACATTCATAAGAAAATGCCTCTGAGCCATGAGAATTAAAAGTACATTGAGTTAAATGATTCCATAAATGTTTTTAAGGAAATATAGTTTATTCGCTTTGAAAATGTATTCTGATTGTAACTTTCTTCAGGAAAATCCTAAATAAGCATTACAGAGCCCGTTAACTATTTCCAGAGCTGCTATTGGGTTATGCATTCCCCAGATAAGCACATTTTTTGGTCCACCGTTAATATAATTTATATTCAGGCGGAAGGGTGGGAATTATGAATACTATTTTTTATTATTAAATCACTGCACGTAAAAAATACTAATAATTAAATATGGATAGCTCTGATTGCAGGTTGGAACAGAGAAATCGATTGTCTCTTCATCAATAAGACAAGTGTTGGCTAGCTTCCTATTGATTAGTGTGTTTATTTATGCAGAGCTTTAGGTATTTACTTACATATTTCGGTTTCTTTGTCTCCTGATTATTATACCAGGTTGGTTTGAAAGAAAGAGCTTATACTGGGAAACACGCTTGACAGATCCATTCTTAGCAGACCTGGTCGTGGATTATTGCAATCCAATAAATTTAACAAATTACTTATACATGCTTGCCTTTCGAGCAATTAGGAAACCATATCAGATTAAACCCTCTTGCTGCATTTAGGGGAAGCTGCATTTAAATAAATATAAGTGAATCTTAAATCCCTTTTACAATGAATAAAAAAAGCATTTGGTGAAAATGCAGGCGTTGCATGGGAATGATACTTTGGTTTATGGGCCCGACGTCTTTCCCCCGCTTCCTTTGTAAATCTAAGATACCTTCCTAGAGATACAGTGGCCTCTAGGGTTTTCTAATAGCTGAAATGTCAGAATCCCGGGTAATCAAAATATATAAACCACGTATTTGCTTTTTAAGAAGATCTGCATTAAAATACCACGCTGGTGGCTCATTCGAATATAATGCTTTCTATACCTTTCTGGCTTCGTGTTTTAGTATAGTACAAAGATCTTGCCAAGGCTAGGAGCAAAGTCTGCTCTGATCGCAAGAGGCAAGCTCTTCCAGTGGTTTGATCTGGAAGGAGAGAATTTTTTCAACTCCTACATTTTAAATGAACGGTCAAGTACAGCAGCACCTTCTGGTGCGGCCGTGTCAGGAGATTATTCTGATGTTTCAGTGATTTGTGCTATATGTTCTATAATCCAGGGACAATCAGCTATATTTATAATATAGCAATAATATAGCAATATTATTCCGCCCACAAATACTCATCTTGCTTATAGTTTAGGGAAAACTGCAAAGAGGCAGTAAAAACGCACACGCACACACACGGTCACCGCAGATGGCTCATTTCTTTTAAAACCGTCTCGTTATATTCAGGGAGAAGGAATGACTGATTTTGTACAGGCTGCGGATTTCTATTTTTCCAATACTGCGTGTCGAATTTGTCTCTAACTAAAGCTCCCATTAGCATTTATAGGGAATTTTCCTGTGTGTCAGAGTAGTCCCTGGAAGCTGGGGGTGCGAGAAGAAAGCAAGATCAGGTCCTGAAAATAAAAAAAAAGGGAGAAATTGGAAAGCAAAATAATTCACCATGTCATATTCACATTCAGCCTGGACAGAAGTTAAGCTATTACAGCAGTCAGCAAAGCAGTCCTCACCACCTTCTGCTAGCTGCAACAAAGCTCCCTCCAAAAGGGAAAACATAGCCATTTCTAAGTATTTCCATTCGTAATAAAAGCGTTTTAAGACCTTGCACTGACTGTAACGCTGCTGTATGTATTTGGACCGAGAGTCTGAGGGCAACAAAACCCCAAGCTTTCGCATGTGTAAAGGAATATGTATCTGTCACATCCTCGGTGTAAGTTTCTCATGCACAAACTTGGATGCAAGAGGTTGCATCTGTTTGGGGATTTAGTTCTCTGAAGAAACGCACTATCAAAACATTAATTATATTTGAAAGGGAGCAGATTATTTGTTTGAGGAAGAATTACGTTCTTGAATTTATATTCCACGCAGATCTCGCCTCCTGTCCACTCGCTAGTGTGCTCAATATTGTTCGAAAGCCTGAGCACCGAAGCTAGTGTGAGATAATTTGTTTAGCTGTCAAATCGCCATCTAAAAATACTAGTGTTTTTTGACTGGGAACAACTGCTTTCTTGCAACCTGTAGATGTAAGATGCCAGTGCATCAGATGATCACTGTCTCGCCCCTTCTTCTGGTATAGTTGACGGTATAGGCTTGCATCTTATAGCGCTAAGTCTTTCCTGTGAATGAACTAGAAAACACTCGACAGGTCGTGAATAATCGTTTTAATGAGTGTGTAAAGCGTGCGACGGGGTGCACGGAGCTGTCGGGTTAAACAAACAACTTGTACCCTGACGAAATCCGATTGTTAAAGTGCAAAGTGGTGTCAGTCCAATTTCCATCCCAGTCCGAAAAACCACAGATCTAAGTCGCGGGAGTCCAATTTCCCCCATTAAGGAAAAATAACAATATTTTCCGAATGTAAGTGTGATCTTCTTTAATGTTAGCCCTTGCTGAACAAAAAGACCATTTGCAAGGCACAAAGATATCAAGGTTCTTTCTTTCTTCTCTTTTTTAAAGGGCCGAGTTAACAAGTTTATTTTTGACATCTTCCTAGATACTGTCAGAGCAGTGTGATAAATATTTTCTCTTTTCCCCTCCTTTTCTGTTTGTTTGTTTGTTCACAGATCGCTGGAGGTAAACATCGAAATAATTGGATCTGAATGACTGAGGCTGGTAACTTGGTCCTGAACTAAGATTAGATCTAGCAACGTTTGCCAAGTCTTTGAGTTCCGGACAGGTTTTCAAGCAGAGGCAGGTACAGGTAACTTACGGCATTTAAGGAAAATGGAGTTACAATATCGCCCAACGTCACACACACAGAAAATATCCAACGCGTCTACTTGCACGAAGACAATGTCCATTGATGTCTTATGTAAAGATATACAGGCGTTAAGTTTAGGAGGGACATTTTGAAGGAGCTAATCTCAAAAAAGCCTACAGAAAACTTAAATCGTTCAATATTCTCCTGAGAGGTCCTGGGCTGGTCAGAGTGCTACTCTGAAAACACCCTTTCCAGGGAGAGGGTTTTGTTTGGGGGGGGGGGGGGTTGTTATGGGGTTTTACTTTTTTTTTCTTGCAGTGTTTACTCAAGTAAACCTCTCTCTGAAGTCAATTGGAGGTTTACCTTTATTGCTACTCATATTTCTTAAAGATAAGGATTTCAAACGGGCTCGATTGGTCCAGATCCTGGGGATCCCACGGAGGTAAAAATTTAGGCCTTAAGGCAGAAATACGTTTTTTCCAAAGTGTCACTAGTTTGAAAATGCTCGGAAGGGCCAGTTTTAGCTTCAGAGGAATACTTAGATCTGAGTCCTTCATCCAAAAGCAAACATACTTTTATATCCCCACTGTACAAGTTTCCATCCTAATGTTTTGAAAAATTAGATTGATGCGGATCGATAGGTCTAAAATACTAGGGGAAGGGGTGATCTTCTTCCCATTGAGATGACAGGAACTTTGCCTTTTATATTAATGGGAGCAGGATCTGGCCTCTCAATTATTCATACATACATATATATGCATATGTGTGTATACACATACATATATGTATGTATATATACAGAGAGAGAGAGAGAGAGAGAGAGAGAGAGACATACAAGAGTATCTCTTTAGTTTAGTTGAAGAAAAGTGTATTTCACATGATGACTCTAGTCTACTTCTGTATCGCAAGGCTGGACCTTTTCCAATACTGCAATTTTTTACTGCATTCAGGTAAGCTGGAGGCATAAATGCACCTCCAAGTTTGCCTTGATGTTCCTTAACACGACACAATCACCACTGGAGTCAGTGCTCAAGCTGCTCTAGGCTTCGTGGTCGCCGGCTCGAGCCCTGTTCCAGCGAGCGCACCATCTGATCCTGTAAGGCGGCATTTAGCGAACTGCATTTGAAGAGCACACTAGCGAGTGGACCCTGTTTTCACAGGCGCGTTGTCCACATTTGATGCTCCTACCAATTAACACGCCCAAACCTCACAAAAATCAAATCGCTATCAATTCTTCCCATATGTGGGTCCTGTGCTTTACTCCCTGCGCATCCCAAAGCTCCTACTGGAAGCTGGGGGTGCGAGAAGAAAGCAAGATCAGGTCCTGAAAATAAAAAAAAAGGGAGAAATCGGAAAGCAAAATAATTCACCATGTCATATTCACATTCAGCCTGGACAGAAGTTAAGCTATTACAGCAGTCAGCAAAGCAGTCCTCACCACCTTCTGCTAGCTGCAACAAAGCTCCCTCCAAAAGGGAAAACATAGCCATTTCTAAGTATTTCCATTCGTAATAAAAGCGTTTTAAGACCTTGCACTGACTGTAACGCTGCTGTATGTATTTGGACCGAGAGTCTGAGGGCAACAAAACCCCAAGCTTTCGCATGTGTAAAGGAATATGTATCTGTCACATCCTCGGTGTAAGTTTCTCATGCACAAACTTGGATGCAAGAGGTTGCATCTGTTTGGGGATTTAGTTCTCTGAAGAAACGCACTATCAAAACATTAATTATATTTGAAAGGGAGCAGATTATTTGTTTGAGGAAGAATTACGTTCTTGAATTTATATTCCACGCAGATCTCGCCTCCTGTCTGCGAAGAAGGTTGGATTTGTGAACGTTGTCTCCTGGTGATGTACCCGACCATGTAAGTAGGTGTGTCAGGCTGGAGCCCAGCGAGGTGGGAGATGTTCTGTAGGTGCTTGAGACACCTCTGTAGGACGCTGGCGAGGGAAGGTCGCAAGCACCACGACATCGTGAATGTAACACGTTCAGCTCTCAATCCCTGCTTCTCTGACAACGGGGACGCAAGCCGGAGGTTTAGCGCGGAGATGGAGGGACAGGCTGCCTTAGTTTCCCGGCCCTGTGACTCACGGGGTTTGGGCCCACCATTTCTTTGCAGTTGAAAAATGCCAAATCTGACATGCACGTCTCACTTTGGCTGGCAACTGAAACCTTACCAACTGTGTGAATCATCGGGGATCATTTAGAGAGCCCCCGCCCCTATTTACTGCTTTTGACATGATCAATAAAGTAATTAAACAGCCTTCCTCATCTCTGGGAATCTTTGCTGCAAATGGTGATGAGGAACCAGTCTTCGGAAACCCCCGGGGTGTCAGAGGTGCCCCAGACACGTCCATTTGCCATCCGCGATTGCCCCTCTCCTTCGCAGTCCCGGCAAGGCCGCTCTGCTTCCGGGGAGGCTTCAGCTCGGAGCGCTTGGCCGTGGCCGGCATTGCTGCACCCTCCTTTTTCTCTTCTGGGTTGGTCTTCAAATATCCCCGGGGAAGTGGGGCCTCGGGAGGGGATGTTTCTCTTGGGAGCAGGGTCCCGAGGCGGGCCGAGCTGGGCCAGAGCGCTCTGCGCTCTCCGGCCTGGAAGAAGGGGGAGGCTCGGAGGGGCGATAGGTGCTCGTCTGGGGGGACCAGGCCGAGACTCGAGCGAGTCCAAGGGCCACGCACGTGTGTGCGCGCTGGGGGGGCCACAGGGACTGGAGCTTCCCGCCCTGCCCCGCCAAGGAAGAGCG
>NW_005842393.1:238236-250880 GCF_000455745.1 Alligator sinensis
ATTTGACCCCGCGGCCTGGGCAGGCGGAGCAGGCACGTGCCGGCGGCGGCCTCCGGGTCCCCGCGCTGCACCGCCTGGCCCGAGCGCGGCCCTGCAGACTAGCCTCCCCAGAAGAGCCAGATGAAACTGGAAACGAGTCGCGAGGCTGCCTGGACAGGGCACCGCCGTCCCGGGAAAAAATAAATCAAATAAAAGGCTTATTTTCCAAACCGCGCTCTTCCCATTTTTTCCCAGGAAAGGCTCCTCCTGTCTTGGGCCCTCACTACATGATAACGGACTCTGCTCCCGCTCCCCACGATCCCCGGACCCAGGGCAGGGCAGGTTTCAGCGCAGGCTGAGGGCCGACTGCCCGCTCCTTCCCCTCCCGCACAGCCGCTGCCCCCGGGGCCGGGAGCGCCGCAGGCCCGGGCGCGGGGAGCCCAGCGCGCTCAGAGGGGCGAGTATTTAGGAGCCACCTAATGGCACGGCCGGCGGCTGCTATTTGTAAACTGGAGCGTTTGCGTGTAATGGCTCTCTCTCCCCGAACATATCCCTTTACAAAGGGAAAGTAAAACGTGTCATTTGATTCGGTGCCGCGCAGACAATAATATTATTAAATAAGTTTCCCATTGTACTCCCTGCCATTTCCAAGAGGCGCGTTCAAGTACTTTTAATTTACCCTTCGGGTACACGATGTCATTTGGAGCCGAGTTAAAAGTACAGGAGCTCAAAGCATTCTTCAAGATCTCCGGAGAAATCTGAGAAAACACAATCGTGCCACCCTCCTGCTCCGCATTTCCAGTTAAGCAGAAAAAACGCCCTGAAATTGATGCTCTCCTCTAATGGGAACGAAATGCTGTTTTAGACCCAGGATTAAGCAGCCCAAGACCTGGCCGCCGCGCCGGTGTCAGGAGGAAACATGAAGGAATTCATCGCTTTCCTGTTTCAGACCCAGCCCTTTCCCTGGTGCTGGGCTTTTTCCTGCCCAGGAAACGTGTAAAAGTAATCCAAGTGCTATTCTCCAAATTACCAAGATTTATTCTTTCTTGTTACACTCACTGCTCTGGCTTTCTGAAGCCGGGGCTGCACTTTCACATTGTGTCATCTTAGCTGCAGCCCCATAAATCTCGACTGAAACATTTTTATCCCGTCATCAGACACGCAAAAAGGAAAAGTAATACATTTGATCTTCTAAAGCAGAGAGAGAGGGAGAGAGAAGGCTCCGAGCTTCTCTCAAACACTTCAAGGATTAGGGGTGGAGGGGGGAAGGGGTGTGCATTAAAAATGATAAAATAAAAACATGATATGAAGATATATTTACTGTCAGCTCAGAGCCAAAACATTTACGCTCCCACGCTTTTTGGAGCAAATAGGAACTTAAGTGATGCATTTTAATTATTTTAAGAAAATAAGCAAGGGGCTCTTTTTCAGAGCCTGAATAAATAACGGAGTGTTCTGTACTGATGATGCCTGTTAGTGGTGATGCCCTCGCATATGCAGCGACTACTGTGAGCTTTGAGAACCTGGGAAGAATGGAGTGTTACTGGCAATTTATGAAAGGAACTAGCCATTGTTTGTGAGGCTGCTGAAACAAAACGTGCGAAAACCTTTCTGAGGGTCTGAGAGGTGAAAAGGGGGCCAATATTTTCCTAAAACTACAGAACAGGATGATGTGGGTCTAATCTCGCTATTGTTTTAAAACCCGGAGTGAGAAGAATTTTTCAATTTTTTTCCAAATTGTTAGTGAATGAACCCCTTTAACTAGTGGGGGAAAGGGTAGAGGTTTCCCTGATACAGGGGGAACTGCATGCCCTGCAGTCTCACAGATCAGCTTGATCTAACCTCCAACAACTTTCTTACTGCATCCCATGTGCCTCTAGTTTCCAGCAGATCTCTTTCTGCAAGATAAAGATAATCATTTTCTTAGTGAAAACTGGAAGAAGGATCCCTGAGATTTCAAGAAAGTTGTCACACAATATACAAAAATTACAAATACACACACACATTCATCTCCATAAAAGACAGCATTAGCATATAGCTAATAACCTTCTTGTGCAGAGAAATCCAATCAGTGGCAGATTTCAGCTTCAGAGACAAGTTCCCTGTGCTGGCTTTACAGACATACGCCTGGCACTTTAAGTCATCAGGGGCTACTTAACCCACAGTTTTTCCACAATATATGGCATTTTTTCCTTTCACTAAAGATCTCCCATATGTCTAGAGACCTCTCCTCCTCCCCTCTCCACTTTCCAGAAGGATAAGTTGTCTCACAAACACTGCAGCCCATTTTTTTTTTGTTAGCTTTAAATGGGCATAGTGGAAAGTAAGGAGCAGCTATAGGCTAATTCTTTCTCCTTGCAGTTCATTTTTACTGTGACTTCAAGACTTTCCCAGAGGTTTTGCATCAGATGCTGTGTGAAGAGCCAAAAGGATGCAGATACCATAGAGAAGGAAATTATGTTTAGATAGGAAATGTCAAATGATTTCAATTATTGATGCAACTGAAAAACAGGGCTATGGCAAGGAACAGAAAAAAAGAGGAAGAGGAAAGGGGAAAGATGAAAGAAATCTTAGCTGCAGTCAAAGCTAGTAGAACTGTAAGATCAAGACTGCAAAAAGGTGCTGGTCTCGAGTGTTTTCAGTCTCCATGATCAGCCCCATGGATGGAATTAGCTATAATATGTATTACCTGGTCAGGTGACAGCAGGAGCTGGTGCTGATCACTATAGGGCAGTGTCAGAGGTCTGGCCCTGTTACTCTGTAGACTCTCAACAGCCCCCTCTAAAGCTCCAGTGCTCCTGAGATTTACTGCTCACTGCCTCGTCCCTATTTCTACAACCAAGTTTAAATTATATTCAGTGATGTTGCTCAGGCTCCTTCCAGTCTAGAGATTAGAGTTTCTCCAGGTTTCCCATGAGCATTTTGTTCTTCAAACCACAGAAGAAAGATGGACACTTATACAGATAAAAGCTGGACAGCAGCAAGTCAGCAGTAGAAGGTGTTCCAAGTGCTGGAAGTCCTGCCTCATTTGTTATATTTTACTTGAGTAGCTTTTCTGTTCTTCATCCACTTTGTTCCTTCTTTGACAAGTGGCTAATCAAGTCTCTTTCCTTCTTCTCCTGTGGCACTTGCATTATCATTCCTTTTCTCATTGTTCCTGGAGACCTGGGAAAGGAAGAACATGGATTTGAGTATTCATGAAGTATTCCATGGAGACAAAAATGCATCCAGCTGTGGAAAAGTCTCCTAGGGCAAGTAGTGGATGCAGTAATTTAGTATTAGATTGGCCCAAACTCTGGAGAATCTAGTGAATAATCTTCCACTGTTGGGTAACAAACTACATGACCTAATATTATTTCCTATCTGTAACTTTTTCTATGTCAATGCTCTAACAAAGCAGAAACCAATAAGCACATTAATTGAGTGCTTATGATAAACACCCTGGCACCAGATATACGGTGGAAACAATACAGGACCTAGACAGGACGGAAATAGAATTTGCCGTGACACAGTTAACATTTTTGACATTTATAGCATGTCATCATTCAACTTCAGAAGTAACACACTCCTATGGTGAAATGGAGCATTTCAGATACTGCATCTGTTATTAAAACAAGCCCTTACTCCTATGGCTCCATCATGAAAATAAACTTTTGGCAAGCAGGCACTTTGTATAAACTTTTACTTTTCTAGGGACGACACTTCTCACAGCAACTGGAACATTTTTGTTCATGAGGTTTTTCATGAACGGCAAGCCTTTCTGGGACAGGGTTGCAAAGGTATTTAGGTGACTAAAGATGTCACCTAAAGAATTAACCTAATGCGATTTTCAGAAGTTGTCTATGCAGTTCAGCTGCCCAACTCCCACTGTTTTCAAATATTGGGTACCTAAATGCATTTGAAAATCTTGGCCTCTAACTAATTTCATCTGATGAGTTAGAGATTCTGTGTTGCTTGGTCCTGCATTACTAGATGGGCAAAAAGGCAGATGCCTCATTAACTTAACAGAACTTTTTTTTTTCCGTGTCCAGCTTGTTTATGTAAAAGCAGTTCTACCATGAGTGTGGATATGTTTTAAGCTACATGTGGACAGGAAGAAAGGGCCACGCTTGATTTCTGAGGAGATTGGCATGCATGTGGGATAGATGGCTGGGTATGAGTATTTTATATCCAGAAAGGACCAGCAAACCAAGTCACCTATTTTAAGTGGATTACATTGGGTAGACTCATGGTCCACATGTGGCTTTCAGAGGAGGCAGTGCAGAAAAAAATGTGGAAAGATGGATTTGCAAAATGCTAATGTGCAAGACAGCTTTTCCCCTCACTGTATTGGTGAACACAGTGGGGCATTCATGGAAAAAAAGGATATAATAATGATGTAAGCACTGAACTGTCTTCCAAAGCAATGAGCTAATTTAGAAATGATGGTGGTTCCATGAAGCAAGAAAAGTAGGAAATATTTCACTGACTCCTCTTGGAAATACTGACTGCTTTGAGCTTAATGCAGTGGTTCCCAATCACAGGTATTGTATATTATTTCAGTCTTTTGTTTTTAAACTCACTAAGTACACATTTACACACATACATGCGCAGAAAGACAGAAACCTTAATGAGGAACCTTTCTTCTGGGTCCCAAAGGATCATCTATTGCACCTCTGATTCAATTCTGAGTGATTTAACCTACAGTTCCATTTGGGATACTCCAAATCCCAGTCTCATTTTATTGTGAAGTGAATGCGCACAATTAAATATAAAACAGCGAAGAGCTGGTGCAGCTGAAATCTTAATCTAGTTGTTCAAGAGCCCTTAAGACACTGGGAATCATTAAACTGGTGAGTTAGGGAAATGTTTCAATATACAGGTGCCTCTGTCCAACAAATATAAGGGATAATGATAGCAACTGAGATTGCATTCTAGTTTTCCATTTGATCTCTCCATGTTCATAGAATTGTGAAATAATAGTGTTGGAAGGTATCTCAAAAGTTCAGTCTCCTGCACTGATACGCCAGACAGCTTGCCTACCCAGTGTCATCTAAAAACCTCCATTGAAGGAGATGCCACAATTTCATTGTGGCTGGTACATATTTTGAAGTGCTTGTCACCAAAAGCAGTGTCTTCTAATTTAATAAGGAGTGCTCAGGAAGTTGCTAAGCAACTTATAGAAAGCTTGCTTTTTAAGAAGTTCATTTGTTTGTTTAAATTCAAGGAGGTTGCATGTTATTATCTGCATTACATAAATCAACAAAGATATGTACACTGGAAATGGAAGAGGACATTTCAACACTTTTTGCTTTCTGTGTTTTGCAATTAAAACCACTTTAATTGTCTTGTGGAGTTTCATCAAGTATTCAACAAACATTATTTATGTATAAAACTTCAACAGATTATTGAGTAGGCAAAAAAACCAAAGGGAAAAATTAAGCAGGTTTGTCATATGGTATGTGTTTATCTTAACCTTTCTTCTTCAAAAATCTCATCTACTAAGTACTTTTATCAGACACTAATTATACTCTTTCTGAAAAGAATTTCTCCAACACCCTTCAGTGCCTACACCCTTTAATCATATCTCATTACATCTACCTAATCCATCTCTTTTTCACATTGCCAGGGCTCATTAACAGTTTTAAAAGCCAATCCTGGACATTATCATTCCCTGCTCTAGAATACAACTAGTACCAATAATATTTTATACCTAGAATTGATAGACAATTGCAATTAGCTCTAAAATTATTTGATGATGTTTAGGTATTACATAGAAAAGATAACTCTTTAATATATATTAGGCTAGCAGATTTAGGAAACTACATTAGAAAACTTCATAGCAATTTTCCCAACAAGTTATTTTTTAAGCTGTTTTAACAGTGGATCAACAATCACTTTGAAGGGAAATGATCCTTGACTAACAGTTAGCAGATATTGTGCTTCACAGATGTTTGATAGGCAATACATGTGCCACCTTGTAAACAGCATGGGTAATCCACAGAATCTCTACATGTACGTGAGTGAAAAAATAAAAGACAAGGCCAACAAATGGCCTTCCTTCATTCCTATGCTAAGTGCGTGCCTTACATCATTGCACTATGAAAAGCTTACAGAAAATGTCTTTACTGTGGTATTAACTGAAGCTCAGTGAATAATTGATTTGACAAATTTTACCTTTTTATTTTCCGTTCTCGAATTTACTGCAAACAGATTGCAAAATTCTCTGCTGTATTCATCAGTGAAAATTATTCTTAAATCACTTCACTGAATAATCCTGGGTATGCAGATCCTTCATGTTTGTTGTGAAGTTTTGCAATTTGCAACTTACACTGTATTAGCTAATTATATAAATCACAGGGCATTTTTTCTGTTTCTCTATTTCAGGAATAATACCACTAACACAGTTCACTTTATGAACTGTGACTATAACAATTAAATATAGAGGCCAGAGCAATGCCAATTTACATTAGCTGAGAATCTGGCTGATGATTCACAAAGTCTACTATATTGGTTAGTTTTACATAAGACATCCAACAAAGGAAAATTTGAAAAATATGTGTGTCTAACCAAGTCAGTGCCAATTTGGAATGGCATGTTTGATTGCAACATGTACAATCCTCATTAGTATTGTGTTAGTTCTGTAACAAAGAACTAGTTCTTTAGCCTAACTGGATCTGGACTTGCAGGGTATGTCTATACCATGACAGCAGTGTGCCCTGGGCATGACATCCCCAAGCATGCATGCAAACCAGATTGTACCCTTTAGATCCAGAAACATGCTAATGAGCCTTTCCGGGGCACTCATCTGCAGCCCCTCTCAAAACCTTGGTCTCCAGTGTGCTTGAGAGCAGGTGCTGGGATAACTCTGGACAGGCCTCACAAGCCTATTTCTGGAGCACAAGAATGGGAGCTGGTGGGTGGGGCTGGTATGGGAATGTCCCAGCTGGGTCCTGCTGCTGCTGTGGTGTAGACAGACCATAGAAATCGACACAGCATGTTTTGAACATTATAAATGTTACAATCAGAGAGACAATTTGGAATTTTATGTTATTGAATATTCATGCATGTAGGCTAAAAATTCATTTTCCTGTATACTCATGCTTGTAGTTCTGAAGTGTTTTATTGTCTGTGTGAAACAAACACAAAAGGACCATGAATTGAACTAGCCAGGAGATGGCAATTCCATTTTATGCCAGTTTGCAATGCTTCAAATTTGCTTTTGTTTTCCATCAAAACAAGAACAAAACTTTTGGAATATTTTCATGGAGTCAAATTAAGGCAAGATGTCTGATTTTGGATGGAAAGGGACAGGGTTTTGACTGGGTCTCCTCTCTTGTTTAAATAACCAGACAGTCTACCCTGGATCCTAGAAAACTTCCTATTGAAAAATTCATTGAAATAGATGCATTTTCAGGAAGCATTGTACTTTAACAAAAAGCAGATTTAGATTGAAAAAAAAGGCCTATGTAATTAAAACTTTCTAACCATTTCACTTACCAATACAGTCAAACTGAAATTCACATTCCAATCTGAGCAAATATTTCTAGGGATTTTTCCCCATCTATTGTTCAACTCTTAATAATACTAAGTAACAGCACTTCAAACAGCACTTAAAGTTGTCTACCCATCAATAAAAGATAAGTAGTTTTGTTGCATTGCAACATATTTGGGGCTCTATAGGAAGATGTGGGAGCGTTCAAGACGTTGGGAATCTAGATACTCTAGATACTCTATCTCCTGGTGCACTAGGATGCATTTAAATGTACTCAGAGTACACTGTTGGGATTTTTTTATTTTCCAATTTATCTTGATATTAAGGAATCTGGTTCAGCCACAACTCCTTTCAGTGATCTTAGACCTTTAGTTGAGGTACAATTTGTTGGTACCATTGAGCCCTAATAGAGGAGGAATGCAGTTTGTTTTCCTTCTAACTATCAACATTGGCCTATAGGTCCTTTCTCCTACCATTTAATGGCTAAAAAGGCTTTATGCATAAGATTTCTATTCATATCTAGACATTATTGAAATACGTCTTCGTGCACTTGTGAATTAGTCAAGGTCCAAAAGTGGAACATAGAAAACTATTAATGCAGGAACCTTAAAATACAATCTTATATAACCCATATATTATGTTTCTATATGTCTAATCTAAGTCACTGAGGATAATAGGTATGTGCACAGGACAATTAATATATGAGTATATAGATTTGTAACAAGGGAGATTTGAGACCTATTACCCTTTTGTTACATTTATTTATTTTGGAAATCAGTGATTTCCCCACTCAGGCATAAGGGGTATACATTCAAATTCTGCCTCATTTGTCCAGCTCCTCCTGAAGTGAAGGAAGGTATGGATGTGGGAGGGAGTAGGGTCATGTTTGAATTGCTGAGTAGCTTTATCCTCTAAGCTGATAATGTACTTTACATTTGCTGCATGGCAATGAGGTAGAAGTAAAATGGAGCGAGATTTTAAGATCAGAAAGAGATAATCAAATCCTCTTATTTGAGCAGAAATAAGTGATATCTAGAAACTTAGATACACTGCATTTGCATTAATGTAATTGATTTCTCTTTTATATTTCCTCTGAAAAATGTCTGTTTCTAAGTGTTTATAATTTCACTGGAAATTTAACTTCCCAATTGAAATTAATATTACAGTGTTTCAATCAGAAAACATAATTTAAATAAAATCCTTTTGGCCATGTTGAAGTTATAGAGGTTTAAATATAAAAAGCAATGTAATTGGTTGATTTTATATACTTCTGTCATTTTACAGAGCTATCATGTAATGCTCCTGCACTGAAAATGATCATATATTTCAAAGGACATGCATACTTGAAATGGCTGCAGGATCAGGCATTGGCAAACACATTCTTCTTATTTGTGTGTTACAGACTATTTGAGCCAGATATGGAGTGGCACATGGTACACCTATTTTAAACAGAAAGACTTTTTTCATTTTAAAATATGGCCAGTTACAAACTTTGCACATAAATTAGTCTAAGTGATCAGAAATTAATCTAAATCTGTAACCATACAGAAATTTGGCATACATAGATGGGTCTAAAATGGTGGAACTAGGTCTAAGATAGACCTAGTTTGATGTTCATTCAAATCTAATTGATTTAGGTTAGACTAGTGAATCAAACTTCTGCTCCAGATCCCCTGTCGATTCAAATTAGATCACTATCCTCCGACATCTCAGCCTCCTTTGCAGGCCCCCGCAACCTTCTCCTTATAGGGAGGTACGCTAGCCCTTGGCCCATGCTTAGCCGCTCTGGCTGAACTCCCAGTGGGCCCAACACAGACCCTCTTTCCAGTCCCACCTCCTGCCTCCCATCATTTGTCACCAGCAAGCAGGAAATGGGGGCAAGGGGGGCAGGGTGATGGGGCAGGGAGGGAGGTGTCTGTGTTCCCTGCACAAGCCCTGGGACATGGGTACCCATATCCCCAGGCCATGCTCCCACACCACATCATGAAGCATCCCACAATATACACACAAACCTGAAACTGAGCATAGGAGAACCGCTGCACTTGAGCCCAGCCCCACCGAGGCCAACCCTGACTCCTGCACACCTAGTTAGGGTCCCCCATGATCCCATGTTAGGGCATAGCCTCATGGAACCTGACCCTGGCTCCTGCACAGCCAGCCAGGGAACCCCAAGTCCCCATGCTCACGTACAGCTCCACAGAGCCCAATCCTGGGTCCCGCACACCACATCTCAGAGGCCAGAGACTGGCGCCCTGCCACCCAGACCCTAGCATTGTACCTTCCCCCACCCACCCCCTGCTGATCAGGAGCTGGTGTGGGTGGCTCGCCTCTGATGGGTTGGATTGGCAGGAGGCAGAACATCGAGACTGAGCCTGGATAGAGGTAACCCTGTAGCTTGGCCACTTCTTGCAGGTACTTGGGCTGCTATAAGGCTTTTTTGGCCTGCATCTACAGGGTCCTGGAGTACTAGGCCAGGGTGGGGGTGGAGAGTGGGGGTGTGCTTGCCAATGCCTGGCAGCCTGTAGTGCCCACAGGGTATGCTGGGAGACATGAAGGAGTGCCCCCAACCTGTAGGCGTCAGCCAGTGCAGGCAGCCCATATGGCCCCCCACCAAAGGGTGAATGTGTACACTGTTCACTACCAATCTAACATAGGCTGCTTACAGAATGCTGCATAACTTAAATCAGTTCTGCCTCAGGCTTTTTGAACGACTGTACTTAACTGTAGAGTTACAACAGAGGCAGAGTAAATTTGGGTTAGTACATTTGCACAGAACCTACTGTAATAATATCTTACATTTTTGTACAAGGCAGAAAAAGATCAGGTCCCTTCCCCAGGAATCCTACCAGACTAAATAGATGAGCAAGACAAAACCCGGGAAAAAATCCAGTCTTGGAGCTTTTTTTCAAATAAGCAAATGGCAATAATTGTACTGATATCAGTTAGTGCGTATGGCCTTTGCAGTCAATATAAGCTTTGAAGAACAGCTTCAGAAGAGAATGGTAAGTGCCTAGCACAGTGGAGTATGCATAGACTTCCAGGTAAGGGAGCAAAATAAGAAGAGGAAAGGGGAGAATTGCAGAATTTACACACCAAAAAGAGTGATTTGGGTGTGATAAAGAAGGACAAGCAGACAGGGGTAAGCAGGGGCAAAATTCTGAAGAGAGGAAGCCTTATTTAATGTGGATGATCAGATAAAGCTAATGGAAGGATTCAAAGGATCCCAGAATTAAAAAAAAAAACCACATAAAAAAGCAGGGCAGTGCTCGTGGGGGCACTATGTGCCGCCCAAATCTGGAGCTTGGCAGGCCAGAGCCACACTCTGGTTACTGGCCAGGCTCTAAGCAGCAGGATTGCCATGGCTGCACTTCTCTGAGGTCCCCAAGCCCCTAGGTAAGGCTGCTGGGGCCAGCACAGTTGCTGGCCCCAACCTCCTCATCCCCACCTGGGGTAACCTGCCATGTGCCAGAGGGCATATGGCATAGGTGTTTCCGGGGGACAAGTAGCAGTGGCACTGTTGCTTCTTGTCCCCAGGGAAACAAACATCAACGCTCATGTGGACACAGACATTGAGTAAAAAGACTGCTCAGAGCTATATCCTCTAGGTATCTGAAAGACAGTGGAGAAGGAAGGGGCATAAAAGGAGATGCACAACACATCTTTTAAAGAGATATAGTATCAGTTGCAATTTAGCTATATGCCAAAAAGTTAAAGATGGGCAGTGAGACTCCACATTGCCTCTGAATGGGCCATTGAGTGAGTACAAGAAAAGCTACTTACTTGGTGTGAGCAGACATTTACTGCACAGTTGACAAATTATCTGTGCAGTAAACTTCTCAGCATCTACATGTGCACCCCTATTAGACTGGAGTAAACTAATTTTAGTAAAAAACTCTACAACAACACACACGTTGGCTGGCTGGGGCATGAGGCTGCTTCAGTGTGGGGGCTGCCTGCCAGCTAACCCTGCACTAAAGCTCCCTCATGCCCCAGCCAGCCCCTCTACGGCACATTGAGCTGGAGGGAACAGCCCCAGGTTGGCAGGGTGATCCCCTGGACCCTCTGCCAGCTGGGGTTGTTCTGACCTGGCTTCACATGCTGTTCATGAATAAATTGTGGAGCCTATTGCTCTCGAGTTAATTGCTTCTGGGCACATGTTCAAAAGGCGTGTCCAGGAGCAATTAACTCTGGAGCAATAAGCTCCACAGTTTATTCAGGTGCCATAATTGCACGTGTAGATGCACCCACTGACTGACACTTTCTTACCATCATCTTACTTTCTCAGGGAGGTTGAGAGTCACAGATGTTAATAGACCTTATGGAGGAAATTAATTTTAATGGAGAGATTTGAAAGGGGAGAGGGAAGAAGACACTGCATATTGGGTCCCTGAGGGAGTCAGGAATAAAATGCACATGGGTGAAGGGGCTGAAGCATTGGGATAAGCAAACAAGGAGTTTGTTAATCTTGTAGCTTGTAAGAGTGAATGGGTTTAGGGTGTGAGTGGAAAGTCTTGAGAGCTGGAGAGTTACAACGCAATGAAATATTAGATGTTTCCCATTAAAAGCTTAGCAGCCTATTTCTTTATCTCTTTTATCTTCTGCAAATCAGTTGTTTTCATTTATTTATTTTAGAACTGACAGTCTGCTTGTAGAATACACAAAAATAATGATTGCCGTTGGTTTGTTGAACAGGTTTCACATTATATATTAGAAAATGTGTTGGCTTCTAGTATTAAGGTTTTCTTTATATCCTTTGTTTTCTGATGAAAGTTCAGATTGATAAATTTGGATGGGAAGTGTCACAGGAGAACTGAAGCAGACATTTTTTCTTTGGAACTTTAGAATTCTCCTTGGCCAAACAATATTCTATTTTCCAGTTGTTACTTAAATAATATTGTGAAATCTTAAGCTAAACTGTTCTCATTTTCCTTATGAGCTTCCCTCCCCAAAAAGTCCATGAGATTTCTATCTGAGTATGATGAGCAGGATATGGTCTATTATTTTAAATGTATCTGTATGAATGAGGTTTATAAGTTAGCTGGAGAGTCCCAGATCAGAGATAGTCCACATTATGCAAATGCACTCTCTATATAGACTCTTTCCATAAAGTACACTCAAAAGTTTTTCATTTTTTATTACAATTAAAATTTTAATATGTTTACAATAGTTCTTATCTCTAATTTTATTCCTG
>NW_005842393.1:250911-254338 GCF_000455745.1 Alligator sinensis
TCTGCAAGGTGTTGAACACTCTGGTCCTAAGCAAATCTTATGCTGAATTTTAAACCTAAAAAGAGTCCAATTCATTTTAATAGGCCTATTAACATGATTAAAATTAAGCACATGCTTACCTATGTAGCAGCTTAGTTAGATTGTGGCCAGAGGTCCTCACTTTACAAGACAAGGCCTTTAATAAGTCAGTTGCAATTTTTTTCCATTTTTAATAAATTGAATGGGCATCATTTCCGTGTGAGCATTAATTTTTCCAGATATTGTGGAAAAAACTATCCAAAATTCAAAAGGAGACTTTTTAATGTATATATTTGTAGAAATTATATTTGATCACTCTCTTTGGTCATTCCTTAGCTAAATCAGCAAGTGTTTTCCTTAGCATTTGAAGTCATGTCACAATGTAACTTCAAAGCTAATTAGCATTCATTGGCAAGTCATTTAAGATTGTATGCAGGTTGGCTTAAAGACATTTTCTTCCAAAACAGTTGTTACATTTTTTCCATGTTGCTGCATGGTGGATTTTGTGCTCAGCATCTGACATGTTTTCTCAACTACTGGTTTCTAACGAAAACAAGAAAGTTCTCTGGGGAATGTGATAAAAGCAAAAATCCTATGATCTCTGCAAGGTAAATGACAGCATGGAAATTGTCACATCTGGATCAAAAATAGTTCATCTGCTTACCTAAACAAACAAATGTAAACAAAGATAATTAAGATCATAACTCAATGTATGTTTCTTGTAACAGCTTCTTTCTTCTCATTAATGATTAGATTTGGTCATGATCATTTACATTGTTAATGCCGTGCTTTGTTTCAGGAAACTAATCAAGATATATGACCTTTTTTTTTAACATCATACTATTCTTCCTATTCACACCATCTGACTTGTGCATTTTCATTATAAATCATGTAATTATATTATACGATGTAATTTAACAGTGGTGTTGTTATATTTCTCCATGTTAGGTCAAATTCTGCTTGTCACACTTATGCTAGCGGACCCTTACACCAGTAGGACTTCGTATGTACATAAATCATACAAGACTTTGTCAGATTTGCTAATATGTAATTTTAAAACTGCAGTTCAGTCAGGTAAAAAGTAAATATAGAAAATTACTGTATCATCATCCCAATAAATAGTGATTAATATATTATATATTTTAATATATCATATATATGATATATTAATATATATCACATATATATGTTATATTAATATATATCATATATATATATATATATATATATACATACACACACAATTATATATATTAATTTGCCATTTTAGTCAATGAGTGGGTGGAATAAATATTAAAATAAGTCAGATTTTGTAAATGGTATTAATTAAAAAAATTAACTAAGAAACTATTTTTTATATATTTGTAAAGATAGAGAGTTAAATATTTTGTTTAAATTCTAGTCACATGTCCTGCATTGAAATTAAGATAATCATACCTCCTTGTTGAGCTGAAAATGTTTTCTTTAAAATTTGGTCACAGGTCCTGCTATTAAATTAATATAATCATACCCTCTTGTTCTGCTGAAAATAAAGTACTTGTTTAATTAAACATGCCAGTTGTTTATAATATAATGTTTCAGAAATACTTGTTGGAAAGAAAGGATAAAGATTTATATCAAACATTTCAATCTGACAAGTAAATTACATTTCCTCTACCATAAAGAGGTATAGCAGGAAAAATGGTTACAATATAAGTGTAACTTGGGTTGTTGCATTGAGGAAAAGCACACTTCTCATTACTCAGAGATATGATATGCATCAGTCTACAAAGGTGACCTTTTACACTCTGGAGATTAAAGCAATGTGTTTTGTCCCTTTTAAAACCATGATTTTTTGAAATTACTCTTGTAACTAGTTTGAAATAAGTAATTAATTAAGAAATTATATATATATATATATAATTTAAAATGAGGACAGTGTGTGGGGTGTGTATATGTATGTGTGGATAAATAGACTATAATAAAACCCTGTATTGCCTGAAGTAAGTGTAAAAGTGCTTCCTTCTCCCCTCATCCCCCAAAAATGAAGTAGTAATATTGTGCATAGGATGTCTAAAGATCAATGAAGTCAATGGAAATACTCCCTTTGACTTCATTATCAGTATTGAACTAGGCTCATAACATGAACTTTATCCCTTCCTATAGGAAGGTCTTTTGGCCTGGGTGCTGGAAAATATTTACTAGATTATGTGCTAGAATATTCCATGTCTCCTAGTAGTAACTGTATGCTGCAAAAAATCAGGGTTGTGCCCATCAAGGTTTTACCAAAATAAACAACTCGTTCTTATAAGCTATAGTATTCTTATTTAGCCCTCTTAATATGAAATATATTTTAGGAAGAAAACTGTGTTATTGGGTCAGGGTGTCATGCCAGCCCAATGCCTCCATGTCACAAATCAACATATATAATGAAACAACTGGGTATTCTGAGAGTTTGGAAGAGAATGGTAACAGTATGCAATATGATTTTTTTCCCTAAACTAAATAACTCCTATAGTTTCTTTTGGTGAGTCAGGCTAGGGATAAATGTATATACTGTAGCTGGTAACAGAAGATGCAGAAAGCCAAGTTTAGCCGCTTTCATCATGTGATTAGCTTAAAACAAAAAAGTCAACCAACAGTGTTGTTTTGGTGTAACTTCATGTTGGCATATATACTTTTTTCCTAGTGAACCACAAGAATGAAGATGGGTATGATTTTTGCAGGGGTGAAATAGGTTGTCTGTCAGTTGGGTTTAGGCGACAGTCTGTCTGCAGGCCGTAAGATGATCTGCACAGTGCCAGAGGAAAGCAGGCAGAATTCCTGGCTTGCAAGCATAGATATTGATCTACCTTAGCCACCTAAACAATGCCTCACCTGTTTGCCTTGTCCATACCTTATTTTACGCAGTCTAATGCTTGTTTTGTTTGACTTTTCTTTTATTTCTGTGGATCTGAGCTTTGATACACTTTGGGGAGTACATAAACACAGTGTTGTACTTGAACATCACCATACTGCAGAGCACTCTGGTGGCTTCAGACCACCCCTCCCCATATGAGAACAGCGCTGTTATTGAAAATTATGAGCAAGCAACTAAATAAGTAGGCCACATACACAAGTGTTTGATCTATCAGACTAGTGTCCAATGACATTGAATGTGAGATGCTACTAATTACTGCACTATGTACCCCCAGTTAAAATTTCTTAAATTGGAACTAGTAAAAGGCTCTATTTTTATTAATTCTTTCTCTGTAGCTGATAGTTAGAAGATAAGTTACTACAGCGTTTAGAATTCTATCCACTCATTTTGAAAAACAACTATGTTACTGTGTACTGCCTCAAGCAGTAACGAAATAGAAAACGACATTCATTTTCCCAGTAAACTATAATATAAATATTTTACCACCATTTATTATTAGTTTGCCATTTC
>NW_005842393.1:254369-257661 GCF_000455745.1 Alligator sinensis
ACAGCTATTCCAACTTTGCCAGCAGGCACTGGGTCTCACAATTGTATTGTGTTTGGAACAAATAAAGACAAACACAATTTCTTACAAAATAAATGAACAAAATTTGCGACAAAAAAACTCTACTGAAGCTAAATGAGCATTTCTTTTAAGTGCTGACACTTGGTATTATTTAATTTGCATACAGCACATTTCACTTTTGCTGGAAAACAATTAAGTTAACGAAGAACTAAATCATCTGTACTCTCAGGGATAATTGAACATTGCTTGATTTTAAACAGTTTCATGTTAACGCTGTGTAGGAGCAACCTACATTGTGGGAAATCTTATCAGGAGCATAAACCAATGTAATAGTTTTGGCCCACCAGCACTGATCAAAATATAACACAAAATGGCCATTGACTCTAATGAGCATTGGGTCAGGGCAATTCAAAAACACTGGAAATTAAACAGTCTGATTCTGCAAATCCTTTCTTTCATGAACAGTACTTCTCATTCTGTAGGATTACTTGCCTGAGTAAGGACTAATCAAATGAGTGAGGTTCTTTCCATGGTAAGGATATTGTTTTCCTAAACTTGAATCCAACTTTAGGTGCCGAGGAAGAATTAGTTCAGTGTGTTGAGACCTATAAAGGAAGAACTGTATAACCTGGCCAAATTCTGCTCTCAGTTACATCCATGTGAATCTGTAGTAATTCCAGTGACTCTGGGCTCACATTAGAAAACTATTTCTGCCACTGAAACAATGATGTTTTCTTAAGAACCAAAGAGTAAATAGAAACAAATCCCTACCTGTATAGATTTCTGGCATCAACCTGTAGAAAGAAGAAATACTCCAAAACAGAAATGCAAAACCTTTTGTTTTAGAACCAGTTTGTTCCAGTTTTAGAAGCGGTGTGTTAGTTCAGGGCAGCAGAGAGAGGATCCTTGAAGTATACACAGAATTGAAGGGCAAATTCTAAATGTACCTCTTCTAAGTTTGGCCTATTCATTTCTCTCTCCAGGCTGACACAATACTACAGAATCTTCATTAATTAATTGTTCCTTCCCCTACCATCCGTGAATCCATGCACAGATCATATAGATGCCATTTATTCCTGTCAAAACAGGAATAAAGTGTTCAGGATAGGAATGTTTGTGGCCAACTATACTTGGATCAGAGCAAGTACCTGCTGCCAAGCTCCTCATAGCTCTTTACAGAATTACTTTGAGAGACTCCAGTCTCTGTAAAGCTTTATGAAACAACTCTTGCTCCCATTCTGGCTTTGGATAGTCTGGCATGTTTAGGAACATGAGAGCCAGCTATGATTAGGTCCTGTATATGCTGATTGCATTGATACCAATATAGAGAAAAAGAGTCATAACTAACATAAAACAGTGTTAATAATAGGGAGAAAGGAAAATAAAAGTGATAACACCTTACTATACGTTTGCTCTACAAGTTACAGGGTGCCTGTTGAGATCACTAAGAAGTATTCTTATAAGAAGTTACTAATCTAGTGTTCATTTTCAAGTTATGAAAGTCCCTATGGAGTTTAGGTGACCATTCCATTTACTACAGTGCCTGCAATTCCCTTGTGAAAACAGGTGAAGCAAGGAAGCAACAACACAAAGGTATATAGATACGCTTCATAGTTGGATCCACACACAATTAGGCCAAGCATATTTATTTTATTTATCATGAAGGTATCTATCAAGATCAATTGAATTCAATCTTAATTCAAATCAAAATGGGAAACAGATATGAAGTCCAGTCCTATAGTCTTTACACATTGGGAAAAAATCCCATTGACTTTAATAATTGTTTTGACAGCCTTTCCTTAAAAAAATTATCCAAGATTGGGGTATCATCTAACTGACAATAAAAATAGGAAGTAAATGACGATGTAGAAATCTTTCTGGTATCAATGTATGCAAGACCATAAGGCATTTAATGTAGAACAAAGAACATATTTCAAAAGGTGGCAATATTCACTCACATCCAGTTTGAGATGATCTTCAACTGGTGATCTAGACGTATCATTTCCCACCTTTAGATAGTTATTTTTCTCATAAATGAATTTAGCACCAGATCGACAGCACTGGTAACTAACATCTTCCAGAGAACAGGTACACCCTGCCTAAGGAAGCTTCCCCAACCCAGCTTTAAACCAGAGTCCACCCCTCAGGGTGAGAGATTGGTTCAGTTTCTTTGCTGATTCATTTTTTGGCCATGTATCTGATAATACCAGTTGCAATGGTAATTCTTCTGCTTTGAATAGGTTGAAAGGGTGACAAATTATGACTGTTTCTGAGAAATTTTATAGTCAGAAAAAATGCAATTTTACAATACATTCCTTTAAAAATTTAAATAAGCAATACAATTAGCCAAGCACTTACATTTTATTAGCAATAGCAAGTAAAATTAATAAGTAAATTCAATGAAAAATGATTATGTGTCACAGTATATGGTTTTTACATTGACATTTCACATAATCTGACTTCGCTGAGAGGAGAAATCACTCGTCTGTTAAAATTACTTTTTTAAAAGCTGTCAAAATTGGAAAACCTGCTGTCAAAAATATGATGAGAAAAGTTTAAAAATGGTAAAGTATGTTGACTTAGACAAAAAATATTACCTTTAGAATGGAAAACTTGAATATTGTATCATTATCTCCTACATAGACTAAAAATGTTATCTTTTTCAAGAACTGGACATTTTTTTTCCTTTTAGAGTTATGTTTAGCATTTACATTTCATTTGAACATCAATATGAATGAATCCATTTTAAATTTGTTACTGCAGCTGAGGCTGAAAGCTGTGGACATTTGGGGCAGAAGTCTATTTCACTTTATGTGGCTAAATGGCAGTAACTCAGCCACGTAACTGCAGCTTTTTGCCACTTTTGTACAATTTTAGATTCTATTTTGCTGTCTGGCAAAACACAATTACTCTGCATATCTGTGTATGGACTGGCCAGAAGCAAATCAGACATAGAGCTTTCTCCCTTGTTTTAACTCAGTTTTAACTCAGTGAGTACTACTTGAAGGTACCAGAAAGCAGGACGCCTAGATTCTAGGCTTACCTCACTCAGATAGAAACCATGTTTCTTGCTTCTCAGAAGAGTGCTTCCACCACTAGAATTCAGGTTAGGTACTATACAGAACCCTCCTGAGTCCTCTTCTTGAAACTGGCTCACTGCCTCTTGCATTTAATAGTCATTGGATAAAGTGGATGTGGCACAGTGAGGAAATTTCTGCTCTCTTGGGAGCAAAAGACCATGAAAGGTAACAGCCCTCACACTGAATAACACACT
>NW_005842393.1:257692-268097 GCF_000455745.1 Alligator sinensis
GGCCGCACAAATCTTGCTCTTTTGGATATCCAGAATGTCAGCTTCAAGGGGTAGGCTGGGAAGTTCTCTTACTAGTGCCAGGACTGTGGCCTGGTGGTTAGGCATATCTTCTGAGATGTAGGTTCAAACCCCTTTGGGTAAGGTGGGTTGAGAATCAAGGTTTCTTGCTTTCTGGGCAAGTGTCCTAACACTTAATTATTGGCTAAGAACATGGGAGGATCCTTTTCTCTACCAACCATGAGTTTTTTTGTACCCCGACAATTTTGTGTTTGACATGTATATCCAGATGTGTGTATAGCACCTGCCCAGCCACAGTGCACCCCTGTTAAGTGTGGCCAGTGGGCACATTAATGGTAGCGTGCTGGAGCTAAATCACACATTGTAAGTGGCCTAAACTACAGTTACACAGCTGGGTAAATGCCATGCAAGCATATAAAGTGTAATAGGATTCTGCCTTTAATTTTTAATTTTGTGTGAATTTTAGTACTTGTAAAGTTATCAGATTAACAGTCCTAGAGAATTAAGTCCTTTGTGTATCCAGACTTTGATCCAGCAAATTGTTGGGCATTAACTCACCTTTGCAGATATGTGTGGTCTCATTTAGGACATGTGGGATATGGATGGGAGCAGGGTTCTGTTGTGCAGAATAACTTTCAGAATCCTGTCCTCAAAGAAGAAGTTCAATATGGCCAAAAGTAGTGCAAACTTCTTCTTACTTCTTCCGTTATATGTCTCAGACCTGTAGCAGCAATATTTAGGCAAAAAATGGTAATTCGTTCCCCATGCCCATTCAGTCCTTGGCCCCTTTGTTGAGACTGCCAACAAAGATGCCAATTAGTGCCATTCAAAAAAACCCCATATATATTCTGTTGTAATAATGAAATACAGATTTAGAAGGATACAATACAAAATCATAATTAAATGGAAATGAGACAAAACAGAATTCGCATAAGATTTGGCTAAGAAATACAGAAGTACATCACTCAATGCACATGTGACATTTATACCAGTTAATATTGCAGCAAGTTAATAAAGTCTTAATAATAATTCTTTCTCTAGAACACAAACTCTGCATGTTTATATGGAGGGGACTCACTATGAGTAAATTCTACCTGAAAGTGGCAGAGAAATTGCTGTTTCTTTTACTTCCCTCCATATTTAAAAATCCCTATCAGAAAAGTATAAAGATCAAGCACATGCAAAGATTAACTGTTCAAAGCTTACTAATGCTTTGTCAAGGACATTCTTGCAGTCTGTGAATGATCCCTGTATTTTTGTATCTTGCATATGTGACTGGTACTTTGACCAATAGTGATGTACTGCAAGTTCTTGTGTGCAATAAGTTGGGCAAGTTCTATTCTCTTCTTTTTGGCTCCGTTGCAAAATTGCTACTGAGCAGTACAGAGAGCTTAACCAATAGCAACATGTTTCCTACATGGACTTTGGCACCAGGAGAAGAGTGGACCAATGCACGGAAGAAGTAGCTGTCCATTTGTAAGTCATTTAGGCCCCATCTAGAAGTCACTTAAGGTGTGATTAACCAGTTAATCATATTGTAATTTGTGACCCAGCTACGCATTCAATCAAGTAATGACGTGCTAAAAGAACAAATAAGCCACAAAGCTATTCCAGAAAAAAATGTGTTATAACTCTACCACTGTTTTCATCATGTTCTTGATTGGATGTGTGGCTGGGAGCCCCATCAGCTGATAAAACTGGCAGGGAAATGTGTGGGATGCTGCCTTGGCAATTGAGGGACATGCATTGTTACTTGCTAGTGCAGGGGGAGCCTGGGATCATGATCCTGGGTTTCCCTTGCACCAGCAACAAGGCATGATTGGATCTGATATTGGATCCCACAATCATGCCTCCAGCCACGCATTCTATCACACTTTTGCCTGAGCATGTAGAGGGACCCTTACCAAGTCTAGGTTTGTTTGCAGAGATTCTCTGTAACTGTATGGGTCGGGAAGCCTTGCCCCCTTCAAATTCCACTGTCCTTAAATTTTCCCTTAGTTAAGAGTGTACTGTGCAGCCCTTTTAGCCTGCTTCATGGAATTTTTCTGCCTTTCCAGCCCTGTTCTGTAAGTTATACTCATTGATCTGGTCTTTTGTGACATTAATTAATGCCCTTTGTGACAGTACAAAAACAGTTTTCCTAGCTGGTCTAGTAAACAGGATTCTACAATGTCTTTAACATGCTTAGACATGGTCCACACTAACCACAGGAGTGTTTATCCATTTTTAATATCAGGTTCAGCTAACCATGATCATTTTAACTAGTGTGGCTGGGACTTTAGAGTCAGATGTGGGAGGCTGCCTTCCTTGAATGGCTCATAATCAGCCTGAAGTATGAAACTGTGACTCATTTCAGGATGTGTGGGGGCTGTTTTTTTACTTCATGAATACCACCATGCAGCAACATTAAGTACTCCTGTGCTTCACCTCGCTGTCTATTTACCGGGGCTGTTGCATCAGTGTTCTTTGACTTAGTATCAATGAGGCAATTATATTTATTCCATATCCTTTACTTTTCTGGAATGATAGTTTGTATTTGTTGTATTTTTAGCTTCAAATTGCCCAACTAGTCGAGGGATCAGTTTTGGAATTTTGGAGTTACGTGTGCTTAGGCATCCTGACACGGGACTGCACACTTAGCATCTGTTAGGCTGAACCTGTCTTTAAAAATCATATCAGCTAATACAATTTTTTGTCATGGCGGGCAGAATCCTACAGTAATCAAAACCAATGATGGGTATGAATGATCTGTTATTCATCTATGGTATTACTTCCCATGTGAACCATGTTGAGGTTTACAATTGGATCTGTGAGAAAATAAATATGGTAGAGTGTCTCTTTTTCTTGGATAAAGACTACATCCTTAAATTCATATTATTCTGCACATTTTAATCAGAATTGTGTGATATAGGCTTCATGATTTAGGCCATGGCTGTCCAACTTCCAAATTGCTATATGCCCCATGGAGACCCTTCCAACTGCTGCACCATGCCATGCTGCATTGTGGCCCTACAACCCCCGTCCCCCCACCATTGCTGCATTACGTGCCTACAAGCCTCCTGCTTCACCGCTACACCAAGCACTCATGTTCCTCTGGCTGCACCATGCACCCCTGACCCTCTCACTTCATTGCATGCCTATGAATCCCTCCTGCTACATTGCCTGCTATGCCTTGATGATCATGATTGAAGGATGTTAATAAGGCAGGAGGCTACCCATTTACCTGCCCTCATGCCAAGGGCCCATATACATGGCTTCGACCTTCCCTGTACCATGTCCTATGCCTCACAGATGGTACCCATGTTTCTTCAGTACCTCACACTGAGACCCGAGCTCCAGTGTCTCACACGGGACTCTCACTCCCCACTGGAGTTCGTAGTCCCCGTGGCCATGCCCTAACACTGGGCCTTCTCCCCTGTCCTACACTGGGATAGAATCACTTTATCCCTTCACCCCAGGAGCTTCTCCCGTAGCTCACTGTAAGCTCAGGGCTCCACCCCCATGAAGCCACACACTTGGCTTCTTTAGTGCAACCTCAGATCTTGCTGTGAGTCTGGGCACTACCTCAGGTCCCTCCACCCAACCTGGGCCCTGCTTCAAAGATCAGTGAGCCTAGGCCCCCGATTTGGTCTTATTACCCACCAGGATCGTGGAGACTGGGGTTATAAAGTGCCTCATACTCACCTTTCACTGGGGAGGTGACTGGCCTGGCATTTCCAGGGACTACCCTGCCATGGGCAGCCCCACCAGACCATCCTACCCCAGCAGAGTGTAGTTTTACATCATGCCCTAGGACTGGGAACCTCCTGCCATCCCCAAAGTCCCCCCAGACATCCAAGGGTGTTCCATAAGCAGCAACTTGAGCTGGGTGGTGCTTTCCCGGCCACTGGCAGCAGACTTCTGGCCACACTGCTCAGGGCCCTGCTCTTATAAAAAACAGCTGGGCCCTGTTTGCAATCAGGCAGTCTTGCCTAATTAGGCTTGCAACCAGCTGCAGGCTGCTTTGCTGCTGCCCACACCCTTGCGAGTAACAGAGCACACCCCAAGCTCTGTTACAATGGGCTCCGAGCTCAGGTTCACCTTCTTGCACTGCTTCACTGATCCACCCCTAGGGTGCGGGCAGGAAGTGGCAGTTAGAGGAGGGAAGGGGCAGCCCAGAGACTCTGGCTGCTAGGGCAGCTGGAGCAATGAGGGGAGTGGCAGGCAGGCGGTAACCCTGAGGTCATAATTTAACCCCTTGCAGGCCACACGCAGACATAAGCTGCCAATATGGACATTCTTCATTTCTCTTTTATTCTTCCTCCCACCTTCAAAGACCCTGGATCCTAGATGGTCTGCCCTGGATAAGGTTCCCTCATGAACAAACATACAGTTTTTTCAGTTTTCCAGAAATATTTGCTTAAGGTCAAGGGCCTTCTGGACCCACAGATTTGAGGACAGAAGTATCTGTACTTACCTTGAGACTGTGACAATATCTTGTGCTGCCAGTAGACTGTCAGACCAGCCAGTATTTACCTTTTAAGAGCAGATAAACTAATTAAGTCCCAGACAAGATCTATAGTACCTCCATGGAAACTGAACCTGCAATGGTATTGCAGGCTTATTTGTGAACAACTGCTGTTTTCATCCCTAGTATGTGTTTTAGGCAAACTAGCCTGTTTAATAGCAGGTTTGTTCATCCTAGAGGAAACTGCAGAACCTCATCAACCAAGGAAATAATCATTCTATAGATAGAAATGGATCTTGGTTATATTGTAAAAAAAGACACCAGAAATTATTTGTATGGATTAGTGATAAATTAAACTTTTAACCATCATCCTATACATAGTAGATCTGTATTTTTCTGTATTGTAAGTACCATGTCTTCCTTTGTTCCATACAGCACTGAGCAAGCTGTTGTGGGACACTCAGCAAATAATGGACTACATTCCTATTTATTGTAAAGAGTAATGGAAAGGGTTTGGGATGCACTATCAAAAGTCAGGAAACTTGAAAATTGATCCTAAACCTATAATCTAAACTCTTCCTCACCTGTATGTATGACAATCAGAGATCCTGGTTTTCTCCGATAAAAAAAATCTCCAATTTTCAGTTAAAAAAATTAACCCCAAATCTACATTTTTCCATGATCAAAATGAAATACCACTACATACATCTATGTATTAGAGGAATTTCGTTTTAATCATGGAAAACTGTGGATCTTTGGTTACTTTTTTTAACCTGAAAATTGGGGATTTTATTTTATCAGAGAAAACCAGGATCCCTGATAACAAAAACTTTTATGTATGTAGTCATGTGCACCATGTACCGTAGTGCCAATCCCAAGCATTCCAATCATGCATCAAGCCCAGAAAACATGAGTTTCTCTTAAAAATCAACACGTTAGAAATATTATATTTCGATTTCCTTTTATTTCTCTTTTAAACCATTAGGATTGAGTCCATCAGGGCTTGAAGTGGACTTAGGCCTCCAAGTGCAGTTCTATTGCACCCTATTCCAGTCCCTGAAAATCTATTAATGCATCCATTTTTATAGCACACTATCATCTTACCCTTAAGATTGAGTCACAAAAAAGCAGTAAAGAGAAAGAGGATTTCTTCTCCCCACACACTTTTTTTTTATTAATTGTTTTTCAGGGATTTGAGCAGGGTAGAATAAAATCATACTTGGGCACCCAAGTCTACTCATGTGCCTAATGGGCAGAATAGAATCTGGCCCTTAGAATGTATTCAGGTCATATTTCCAGGCTGTTCTCAACAATCATGAGGGCTAGAAGTATCTTTAAAAAAATGAAATCTGAGTTTCAGAACTCTAGGAGCTAGTGCTTGATTTAAAATGCAAAATTACCATGGCATTTGCAATAAAAATAACAAAAATTGACAGTCATCTGGTTTTGGCAGTTGGCATGTAGGTCACTCATGAGACTGTCATCAAGCTTGTATTAACTTGTATTCTTAAAGTAGAACAGGCATGATGAATTACATAGATTCTCATCCATGGGAAACAGGATATTCCAAATCACCTCTGAGCTTGTCACATGTTATTTCTTTATTGTGGAAACTGTGTGCTGCTTTAAATCTAGAAAAGCAGTTCATGTATGTATTGCTTCACCTATTTTCAAATAACCAGTGCAGGTGTTAACAAATTAGAACAGTATTAAAAAGAGCTTTATAATATTGGTGTGAGGGGTTAGGATTTAGAAAAAAAATAAATCCAGATGTTTTGATAAATTGAGTTTCCTTTGTGCAAAATCAAGGGTAGCAAAATCATATATCTGACCTAAGATATTTAATGCATTGAGAAGGAAACTGAACTGACCTTGAAAGTTTTTAAGATACAAGGGGCCTGGGTCTGTTGATGCCAACGATAAAGTTCGTCACTGGCTTCACTGGTTTAAAATCAAGCTACAAATGAATGCAAACTATTAAGAAACATGTTGCTGATGAATTTCTTAAAGTTAGCCTGTTACATCCTAACTACATACCCACTGAAATTCAATAGTTTGATTTAACTGCTACCAGTAAAGGTAAATGTGGATAACAGAATTTGCTGTTCACCCACACTAAGAAGACAGAATGGCTCTGTCTCTGCTTTTAGCAAAGAAAAGCAAGCTGCTCTTCCTACAGCATCGTCTAATATTAATTTCTGACAGAAATACCCTTGATTCTCCATGCACTATGTTGAAAGTTACCTCCAAAGTTTTAAATCTGCTGAGCTCTAGAATTGTAATTTCTGTAAAATGAACAGCCAGTGAATCTGGATTTAGGCTTAAACTAAAAATATTTTAAAATATCTCACACAATATTATTCTTTCAAAGATGTTCAGTTCTATAAAGAAGTATTTACTCTGCATATAGTACAATGTACATCCCACTTCTCCAACCTTGATATCATGAACTTTTGTGTAGGAGGATCAAATGTTGGCTGTTAATGGTTCCAGAATGAGGCATATGAAAAGGAAGAAAGAGGACCACCCTCTTTGGTACCTCTCTTAAGAGGAAATCAGAAAGAGAAGAGCCTTTTGGTCAGAATGAATACTCTGGCATTTGAGAAAGTCATGTGCATAAAGCACTTCTAAAACATCCTCACAGCTAAAGGATTTTAACAAACGAAACAAGAAATTATAATTCCCTATCAAAAATCTGAAGAGGGAGGGAATATTTTTGCTGTGTGCAAGCTGAATCAAGTTAATGAGGCATCTAACATTGCAAAAAGAGCGTTGTCTATAAATAAATCCAGTCTGATTGGGATATATTAGTCTTCTGATAACATTCTATAGCCTACAGATGCTTTGAATAGAATGTATGTGTGTGCAAATACACAGACCCTTAGAGTTACTGTCCTTGTCCAAGTCCTTGTCTATCATAAATATTGCAGTCATTTTCATATTTAAGCATTGAAAAAAACAAATCCTCACCTCAGTGCCCAGTCTGAAATAGGTGGGTTCAGCAACTGGGCAGATGGGTAAAGGATTTTGGGAAGGAATTGAAAAGCCAAATACATGACCACAGAGCAGCTGTGGAGCCTCTCAGAAAAGCATACTTCATTCTGTTGCCTGAAGTAGCTCTCAATGGTCCAGAGAACACTATGAGTAGAATTATGTTTCCATTTGTACATCACAGGTTAAGCATTATCCAGAGCTTTTACCAGTTCTCCTTTCGAGGTTGAGCTCATGGGCAGCTAAGAGAGGGAGACATGTAAGGCCAGGAAGAAGAGAGCATATCAGTGAGGGGGTAGCTCAGCACTGGCCAAGGAGAAAGCCCTGGATTCTTAGGCTGGACTTCTGCTCTCAGTGGAACATTTCATTGCTCTCCAGCCATTTTATGCAATGACTATTCGATGCAAGGAGCAGTAACTCAGTCTCAAAAGGAGTTCTGGGGAGACATCTGGATGATGCCTGATGTATAATGTGATGGTTAGAGCACTGTGCTAGGAAGGTGGAGAACTGGAGAACTGTAGGTTCAAACTCCTTCTGGGTGATGGGGAGGCTTAGAATCTGGGCCTCTGACTTCTTGAGTGCTCTAATTACTCTGATTCTAGGGCTAAAATATGGGAGGATCCTTCCCGCTCTCCTCCCGGGGTAATGTTTTCTGGAACTTGCATGCATACGTAGCTGCATATGTGTACAGTCAATACACGCAGACTTACGTGTCCAAAGCATAAAGTGGAGGCCATAAATGGCCAAGTACATGGCTAGTAAACTGCTACTTAGAACTACAAAGGGAAATTAAATTCCACTGTAAGGGATTAATGCATAGGAGATCCTCTAACCCAATCCTGTAATGCTGTGCAGAGGACAAGGCTGCAGAGGACAAGGCTGCACACCCCTATCATAGGGGAAGTATCTCATCCTGTTAATGTCCTGCTCTGTTCTGGAGCTGTAGGTGGATGGAAGGACAGAATCAGGAGGTAATCTGTTGGGAAGCAGCCTACGAGAGAAGGAGCAAATAGTTTAGATGATCCACACTGTGATATTGCTGCTGTACATGATATGGGTTGGGAATTGTTAAAAGTGTAGTGAGCATAAGTAGGAAATCTTTGGTCAGGGTGTTCAGTTTGTTTTATCACAGAGGTGATACTTTTGGTAATTATATTTTGAAAGTGATTGCCACCCCTGCAGGCTGAAAATTTCTCACTGAAAAAATCTCTCACTCTAATCCTCTCTTTTCCTTTTCTTGGTAGTTTTTATATTTTGCTACAAGTTTTAGTTCTTTAATAACCTTTTGGGGCAAGAGGTGTTTTGGATCTTTTGAGAGGTTGGCATATCCAGTTTGATTTTGGGTTGGAGTTAGCAGCCACTTACTTGTCATGTCCTGGCTGTGTGATATTGCTTTAGAATATATACTTCGGGTTCTTCAACCTAGTTTTTGATATGTAGGAAGAGTTGCTTTGTGTAACAACTCAGAATAAGTAAAACAAATACTAACGTGCAGAAGCCAACAGGTACACGAAGGCAGAATGCTGTAAGAAATAATGCAGCCTAAGGATAAGTGGGAATCTTAGACCAGGTTCTGCCATTTTAAAACCAGTCTATGGGCATGTCTATATGTTGCCCTATGGTGTAGGGCTATGTGCTATGTTTCCATACAGAGTACTATGGCGATGTGGTGATCACGTGGGTCTACACTTGATCACCAGCTACATTGCCATAGCAGCATGCTCCCCAGTTACAGTGTGCTTCTACAGCAGCATAGCAGCAAAATCTAACTATGCACCATGCACACAGTGCAGTAACTGCCTGTACTGTGTTGTACTTTAGTACTTCTAAGAGGAAATACTACAGCATGGCACTGTTGCAACATCACCGTACAGCGTCAAGTAGACACGCCATATGTGTCCCAAACTTCTGTTCTGTTCTGCATATAGACCGGATTCTAATCACTTATACTGGGGAAAGTGTAATATCCGTACCTGGCCAAAGTGGAAGCATTCTGTGTTCCTTCCAACTGTATATATATATATACACACACACACACACACACTCCCCCACCGTGTCAATTTTTGAGTCTCTCTCACTTAGGAATGCAAACGCAGCAGACTTTAGGGTTTCCAGTATGCTTTTAAACAATGCTTATGTTTAGGACTCTATCATTCAAGATAAAAATACTTAGGTTCATATCTTTCAAAGCACTGGGCCTCCCAACTCCCATTGATTTCTATGGGAGCCAGACACCTCCAGACCTTGGAAGATCCAGGTCATAACAATTCAAAAGACTAGAATCAAGTGAAGGCATGTCCCAGGCAGTGTTACTAATTTTAGTTAACAAAACCATAATTGTTCTGAGGGTCTGGATAGTTTAAAATTATTTGGTAAGAAAGTCTCATAAACTTGACCCACTAAAATGCATGTAAGTCTTTACAATTTTTGTTTTTGCACCAAATTTATAGCTTATAAACCCAAATCTGTAGAATGTTATATGAATTGAAGCTTAAAACCTTGTGATTGCTGCTATTATTGTATTAAAGAAGGTTTTACTAAAACGCTAATATCAGTCAGTGCTGTTTAATTTTTTTAAACAAATCTAACATTTAAAGGCTAGCAGCTGGGCTGTTTCTTGGTGTTGCTGATGACAATTTCTGCAAAACACATGGAAACTTTTTTGAACAGTAAAAAATCTAGATATAGCTGATAGAAGCAGTGGGAACAAGAAACTGGTTTTTAGATGGGGCCTGATAAATATATGTACAGATTACATGAAATGGTGGCCTTTAATAGAATTAATTATGTCCAGTCCTATGTCCCATACCAAGGTAGACACCCGTCATTTGTCCTCACAAGCCTGTACACACATTGGGGTCTGTGCAGGTAGCTGTCTTGTCCAGTGAATCTGTTGGTCCCATTCAGAGATTACAACCCTTATTGTAATGGTGTTCAAGGTAAGCATTT
>NW_005842393.1:268128-279791 GCF_000455745.1 Alligator sinensis
AGCATCCCAAAGAAAGTGAGTTGAAAATGGAGGAGAATAATTTCATAAGGGATTACAAGAAATAAGCTATATTCTATGACTAAGGCATGTCTTTTACTTTTAATGGTCACTTGACCAAGAAAGCTAAAAAACACTGTCTTTAAACAGGATAATCATATTTGTCCATTTCCCCCCAGCAAACACCTCAAGGTGTTTGGACTCTTTCTTACTTTGTGAATTGGTTCTTGCTAACCCTGTAAAACTAGTCTTGGATTTGTAAAAATGGCTCTGTGATTAAAGGCAGGGTAAATTTGTACTCCCTAGATTAACTAAATTAGAGATGCAAAAACTTTTGTAAGCAGCAATTTATAAACTTATTCTGATTGACCATCTCTGATCTAGTTAGTCTTTAAGGTGAAAAATCTACCCTGCCTTCTTCGGACATGTCTAACTGCCTTTCTGGTCAGGTACAGACATTACACTTTTACCAGTATAAGTGATCAGAAACCAAGACATATACCCAAGACAGAACAGAAGTTCAGCACACACGGACTGGTTTAAAAATGATGGAACCTGGTCTAAGATCTGCTCACCCCTCCACCAAAGGGCAAATGTGTGTTCTGTTCACTACTGAGCTACATGATTCTGGTTAAAGAAAACTGTATAACTTAGATTGATTCTACCTTTTTGAATGTCTATACCTTTCCTCTGTGTTTGAGCCACTGGCACATTACCTAGCCAGTAAACCGTTTGGAGCAAGGACCATTGTTCATTGTGTGCATATAAACAATGGGTCCAGTTGTGATGACAGTTTCAAAAAGGAAGAGAGTTAAGGTTGTTTTGTGGAGTGAATAGAAATTTGCAATCTAGAGGTTAAATACGGTCAGAACTGATTATTTAATCTTAACTTGTGGGCTTTTTTAAAGCTTTATTTAAAATATATTTGTATAAAATGTGTTTGCATGTGTTGTTAGGAGTAGTGTTTCTTGGCATTAAATGTTGGATAGCAATATTTTATATTTTGGCTTTGCTTTAGGTATACAGTAAATAATTTTGTCATGTACTTATAATCCTTGAAGATGGAAGGTTCAAATGCTAATCATTATGTCAGTAATTACTGTCCAGAATGGAAGATTTTAATAAGATAATGTATTAGGCAGCAATAATAATATATTGATCATTTTATATACAAAGTGAGACATTACTGAACTGAACTGAAAATAAGAAACTACAAAACTATACTTAATTTTTATATAAGTAGGTAGAATTGTCCAAAGAAACATGTTGAGGGGTAGAGAAAAAGAAAGATGTATACTAGTGCATATTCAAAATGAAGAGATGATGACAGCTTTCATTTGAGCACTGGACATTTTTTTTTCAGAGTTTGCTGCTGTTCATGCAAAATAATTTTCTGTGATTGCAACATATGTATTATATGGCACATATGCTACCTCTTAGATAAAAGTGTAACTCTTGTGGTTCCTAACATTTTTCTAAGGACATACAGTGTTTAACAGTAACAGATCTTTTTATAATATTTTTGCCATATTTTTGGCAACTAAATATTTTTTCTTTAACCTTTCTCATTCATAAGTTAAATTTGTTGTTAGAGAAAAAGGGAGTGTGGAGGTAGAAAGCAACAGTGTGAATAAGGGAGCAAGAGTGTTTTGACTGGCAGTTCTCTCTTTGGCTACCATTTTGTTTTTTTTTGTTTTAATGCAGGAGACAACTAATTGCCAGCTGCAAACAAGGTTCTGCTTAGCTTTGTATTGCACAGTCAATCACATACAGTCAATCAGGGGTTAAAATGATTGTGTGACACTTACGGAATTAGGCATAAAAACTGTTGCTAGGAATAATGTGGATTTACTGTCCAATTCTAAACATATTTGTAGTGAAATGTATATTTTTATGGCTCTTTTTATTGCTTGTTCAGTGCCCAAATCTTTGTCTGTGCGAAGATTTTGGTCTTGAATTACAGCATACTGTTGTATATTTTCAAACAAATTATAAAGTATAACAGCATAAAGCCAGTCACCTAAACACTGGCCAGTTCTTTAACCTAGTGCAGGATAGGAGTAAGATTTGCTCATGTAAGAAATTCCACTGAAACCAAGCAAATTAATTAGATGAATAAAACCTGCTCAGTATGAGTAAGGGTTATAGAGGTAGGCCCTGCATTAGATTTTCATTCTGAAAGTAGGTTTTTCTTTAGTGCCTGATTTGTTCTCTATATAAAGCCCAAGTATATTGAAGAAAGCTCATAAGCAAGCCCCCCGCAAAAGTTGTGTTGTATAGGTAAGGAATAAGGTTTCACTGAAGACCTTCTAGGACCACTTAACCAGCCTGTGGTTCAGGACAGTGCAGTTTTTCTGTGCCTGATCTAAAGCACATGGAAGTCAGTAGGAAGGCAACCATTGTTTACACAGGCATTAGACTGGGTCTTATCTAGAGATTTTGCATGAGTACGTTTCTACTGGTTCAGATCCAGCAGCCTCTTAGGCAGTTCTCAACCCAAATGTTCTCAACCCCTGACAGCCAATCTGACATGACAACTTGGCATGAAATCCATCCCTGCTGTGTTTAAGGAGTATGGAAATCCCCTTACAAGACTGCTTCCAGCCCATCCTCTACACAGAGGGCTATGTGTGTGCTTTCACAAGAGGGTGAATTTCTTCTTACGTGAATTTGAATTTTGTTTTCAAATCATGCAGTTCTTTTGCACACCAGAATCAGGAAATCTCGGCAGCACCTACTTCAGTTTAAGCACACGCTCAACTCTAATCATGTGCTCAACTCAAGCAGAAAAATGCTTAATTTTTAGCACTTGCTTAATTGCTCTCCTGAATCAGGGCCACAGTAAGTAATTACTGTGTCAGCCTCTATCTTAATAGGGATCTGACTTTTTAGGCAGTCTGTAGATGTGGGTTTACTGATAGAATTATAAAAAGCCGTGGGATTCCATAAACCTTCCAAAATAGCTATTCATAAGCAGAAACCAAATAAAAGAAAGAGTTGAGAGAATCTAGAAACTCCGTTACATATGCATATTTGTACAATACAGTCTATGTCATGGACACTATTTGGCAGATTCAATATGCCCCCATTTTAAAGAAGAGTAGGTTTCATGAGTGACGTACAAAATAAATTGCAAATAAACAAGATGCTGTTTTATAAAACAATTAGTTTGCCCAAGGCTCTTGCAGTGCCTTCTGAATTCTTATCAGCACTGGTTTACAGCTGTAACTTCAGGATATAATAGGATATTGAATCTTATACAGGCAATGAAACAGATGATCAAATTCACAAGGGATTGTATCAGGCTTTTTCCAGTACCAAAGAAACATATTAATCCTTGTCACTGTTTTCAGAAATGCTGTGACAGAAATAAACCTGTACTGTAACTTGGCCCTTTTAATGAGCTTCTGGAGTGTGGGCTTTCCACTCAGCACCTGAAAAACACAACAAAACACCTTTTACATTAAAGATGTGAGGTTTGCTGCTGGCTAAATTTGTACACAGAAGTCTATAAACCAGTGCTCAGCCAGCTGGGAAGCAAGAAAGCAAATTCAGATTCTGCCATGAACTTCACAGACCAATTATCTACTTGGAATCATGGGAGTTTAACAAACAAATACCAGCCCCTGCTGAGCCTTTTCAGTCCAGCAGCTTATGGGTGATTCAGTTGCATCAGAGGCTTTTAGAGTGATCAATTCTTAATCACAAAGCGCAAAAATTATTCTCAGACTCATGTCAGTTTCTTTGGACACCTTTGTTAACAATCTGCTTCAAATCATTTTTTTTAGAGAACTGCAGACACTGTTTTTATTGACTCCCCACTTGTAAAATGTTTATAGCTTGTTAATTTATATTTACCCCTTTACTTTTGCCTGCAAATCAACATCACTTAGCACAGTTTGGTTACACTTTGTCCAAAGGAAATTACAGAAGCCTGCTATGGGGCTAAAATGAAGGAAAGCTGAGGAAAATCAATACACTGATGATTAAACAGATCGTAGCAAATTCACGGCTGTAAGCTACAGCATGGAGACATCAGTGTGACGCCTATCTAGCAGTTAATGTGCTTTCAGCCAGTTGAAGAACATTTCAGAATAAGGCAAAATGTAACAGAAAAAATAAGCAATGCTTTCTCTACACATCCAGTATATAACCCTCATTTTGTTATTTGCATCATATTCCCTATTTATGCGCTTTTGAGAGGTTTAGGTTTTCGAAAAATAGGTGTTTTATGTGAAACTTCCCATGTGAGTTTTATAAGAACTATTCATTTTGCAATATAGTTTGGCATATATTGTAAGTACTTTGTCTTACCAATATTTTAACATGTACTTTTCTTTCAGTGAATTGCCAGTTTCACAATAGTTTGTTTTATTACTCTCACTTATGCATTAATTAGAAGACAAAAAGGTATCGGGCCCTGTTTCTAAACAGACATTGTAGCACAAGAATGAAAATATTTTGTATAAATTGTACATTATCTAAGCAAGTGATAATAATCTGTCACTACTCATTTTTGAATCAGCAGAGAAAATTTAAAATATAAACAGGACAATGGGGATTTTTGCACACAATTAAATTTTGTCTTCAGTACCATCACCAAGCAAATGTTCAGGACATAGATTTGTAATTAGGAAGACATAATATTTAAAATAATAGACAAAATCTACTATCAGAGAAGAGCAAGAATGTGATAAGAGCAAGGAAGTTCATGGTTAGAGCAAGGAAGTTCATGGTTAGAAATGAAATGTTATCTTTATACTACTAGTTGCAGTGGATTCAAGGTCCTGTGTGATTCTGTGTGCTATACACTTACAATACCGGCCAAAACACTGAGACACCATAGGGACATAGGATGAAGGAAAGGTGGGTTTGCAATCTTAGGAGCAAATTCTTATCACCTATATAAATAAGCATTGATAGGGAGAAGTGAAATCATTTGACTTCTGTGGTACCATTCTGATTTATACCACCTATGGATATGGTCCACTCTGATGCATTTCCTCCTTAGGAAGGAAGGTTTAGACCCAAAGTTGAGGGGACAAAGGAAATTGGCCCTCTCATCTTTGCAAAATCTGAGAGCACAAAGAGAATCTCTGTCTTTAGATCTAAAGGTACTTCAATGTTCAAGCTGCCTGGTTGAGCTACTCATCTTTCTCTAGTGGCAGTACAACTACTGAAATGACACGGCTACCATTTTCTCCCTGAGGTGCTACTGTTTTATCAGCCCTCAAATGAACACACTGGGAACAGCAAGATGTCTGTTGGGTATTGTGGGGATCATGTTTTATATTCCTTCCTGATTTCACACACTTCCCAGCCCACCCTGCCATCCTACACTCATGGAGTTTTCATATAAAGATACCTTTAGGGTGAAGGGATTTGCATGTAATGGGGACTCTTTCTCAATTTGCTGTCCTCCTGTATTCTGAATTGGGTTCAAATATTCCTTTCCCCAATGTGCATCAGAAGGAAATATTGGAGCCTTGATTTTGAATTTAATTCAATTTCTAACTTAATATAATTAATTGGCTTTTTATAGTGCGGTTCACCTAATGACCTCAAAGGCCTTCATAGTGATTTGAAGGACCTTGTTTCTCTCTTATAAAATTTTACTTTGAAATTTCTTATCTAAATAGGATAGATGGCATAAAATAGGGGTGACAGACATGTTATGTAACTGTTACTATGTGCAGAGCTCTTTTCAAAAGAGATTTTATTTCTATTACAGACTGAAACCACACATTCATCTGGTAAACTTATATTTTGACATATATATATATATATATATATAAATGCATTATACACGCAGGTATTTAATTTTTGTTTTCATGAATGACACGTGCACAGTGACTCCAACCTATGACCATTCATGGGTCATAGAACTTATAAGCCACAACTGCCCTTTTAGAACCATTATGGCTTCTGGCTTGTGGTGCCAGCCTGACAGTTATGAATTAGTGTAACGTTCACAGACTAAAAGTCCTAATAAAATGTATATGAAAATATTTCCAATCCTAGATATTTCCAATAATTATAACCTTTTTACCACTTGGAACACCATACCCATTAAACCAATGGGTTAAACACTTTATCAACAAGTTTGAGCATTATGAGTTCCTAAATCAGTGATTAAATAGTAAACAGCATTTGTCTTTTTACCCATAGCCTTTTAACATTTTATATTTGAAGAGGCTATGGCTCAAATTTAATTTTTGCATGCATTAAAAAAAGAAATAAATATGTAACTAGTGCCTCGGTTAGGTTCATTATATATATCTAAATAAATAAAAATAGACGTACAGATTGCAAGAAAAAATAGTGCTCTCCAGACAGAGTCTATGCATGACAAGTTTCAGCTTGAGTTTATATTTATCACTGTTGTAAGTTATGAACTCACGGAGAATAAGGGTGAGGGAAACATAAAGGAAATGTTAACAGACCCTTAATTATAGAAGCATGAAATACACAACATAACAAAAACTCTTTTACTGTAAATATGTACTATTAACTTACAGAGGAATAAATGTTTTGTATTCTACATGGCAAACTAGAGTAGTAATCTCAATTAAAATAAAATAAAAAAGTTTTAATTGTATATTTTCTGTAGCACTGAAACTACAAAGGAGTACTAAATTGTCTTTGAAAAGATTCACTCTTATGAGTTGAATAGATTGCTAATTTACTGTAAAGGTAATATTACTCTTTTATCTTGCCTCTAATTATGTACTGAGACCTTTAATGGATAAGGTAAAATAACTGATAGTAAGAGGTGTAATAAAACATGTCTACATGATATTGATAGACTAAAAAGTGAAACAATACTATTGGAAATGTGGGAAAAGATCCATTTCTGGAATCCTCTTGGGTTTGCCAGTTTAATTGTGCTCCTGGGTATGTAGTTTTCAAGATTTTCTTTAGTTGTGGCATTGAAGGAAAAGTAAAATGAAGTGACAGAACAGATTAGAAGGCGATAATGGAAGGGAAAGTCTGAATAAACCAAGTGTAAACTTTTGATAGGAAACATTTTTATAAACCCCACTAGTTGTGTGATATTTTTTCTCTTTTGTAACCTCAACATGTTGCTGAAGGTGGATAGTAAACATTATCATGTAGAAATCTATGTTTAAGATTAAACACGAAAGTGCTATCCTGAGGCCAGGTTTTTAGGTTCATTTTTATATGGAAGCATTCTTCATTATTATATAATAATATATATTAATTGATGAACATTCAAATTATGTAATGGAATTTAAAAAAAAAATGTTTTGCTACCTATGCTGTTTCTCAGGCTAATTTTGTCAGTATGTAATATAATGTTGAATTGAATTCTTGTTAACTGGTAGTGTGTACCCTTAATTAAATTATAGTAAGCACACAATTAAATAAATGGCCTGCTCCAAATAAATATTTTTTGATAATACAAAATTCTGAATGCAAAGCAGCATGTTCTGATGTTGGAGAAAACTGGCTAACTTGGCCACAACTACCTTGAATGATTATGGAACAAGATTTTTTTTTAACTCAGTAAAACTGATTAGCTTGCAAAAGAACTGATTATTGAAATGTTAGACTGTTCTTCTATTAAACATGTTTCTTATGATATCTACAATATTACATTTATAAATTAATTGTCATGTACTCATTTGTTAAAGAATTTCACGCCATGTGAAAAGCAAGGTCTCACTAGATGCGGATTTTACACTGCACTAGATCAATCCCAATACCAGTAAATGGATATTATTAAACAGCATGGGGTAGTGCAAACTGGGAAAGAAAACTTGTAGTGTGCTGCCTTTGAGCAGACCTGGCTTGCATGCTGTGACAGGGCAATTGTCGACATGCTTTTTCATGCCAATCTGCAGCTTTTTCAACTCTAGATGCTATGGCAACCAGGGTTTAACAGACTAAGCAGCTAACAAGCTTCCCTGATGGAATTGTCTGGTTGTATGATTGCCTTGTCTTAGTGAAAATATAAAATAGAATGAAGACGCTTGTGGACATTTGTCAAACTGATTATAATTTGAACACTTGAATCATAATTGTCTGTTGTATATTATACAGTATTGACCAGCACTATTTTCCACACTGTCTGTAGAGAACACGAGTGCATTTCTGCGCAGTCTGTTTCCTGTAGAAACAATGGGTCCTGGTTATTCTGAGTTGGTGCAACATGGCGGGTGAGATCATGTGGGCAGAGAAAACAACACATGCTACCAGTGTAATTCTGTTTCCTTGTTCTCTTTTCTTTTTTATTTCTCTAAAATACTAGTGTCCAATTATATAACAACGTACTTCTACTCTATAGAAGTATATTCAATAGCACAGGGGAGCTGAATTTGCAAGCCACATTTAAAAAAAAAATTGTGTTCCTGCAGTCATAGCTTCTTATGCAGGTGAATGAATTTTTGTTTTTGATTGGGCACAATGTGTGTCTTTAGGGGCAGAGCTTTTGTTTTCTTTGTGGACTTTGAACTTGCAGCTAGATGAAAACTGCTTGCTGCCAAACCCAGGCCAAATCCAGTGCACTGCTGAGCTTTCTTGAAGGTTGAAATCAATGGGTTTGAGGGTGCTCAGAATTTTACAGGGGCTGCTCAGCAACTTGCAGCACATCATTCTACTATTATTAATCCACCGGATTTGTAATGAAAACAAAGCAAAGTGATGCCACAAAAAGGCCAGTTTGTCCTATAGGAAAGAACACGAGGAGGACATTTCTTTGAGGACCTTCTCATAGATATTCTATCACATCATTCACTTTGGAATTGAGGGGATTGACCCTGCTCTACTACAGGCTGCAAAAAATCCTTACTAATATCAGTGGCAGAGAGAAGCCCTAAATATCTGCCCTAGTTCCCTCACACAGGGTTCCCTCTGTCTCTCATATAATGGCTCTTAGAGAACTGAACTATCACTGATACTCTTAAATACACATACCTATGAAAATCCCACTTAAAAGGAACTATCCATCATGACTTCTGCAACTATAGTCTTCAGACTTCAGCCAGCAAATCTCTAACCAGAGCACTCTAATTTCAGATAAGCCAGACTATTTATCCAGCTGCACATGCCTCTGGATATGTGAAACACCAATATAATGAATGATACTATTATGGTTTGCACACAAGATGAACATTTTGCAGAGCATCCTCTCTACCTGTAAATGTTGAGAGGTGTTGATAATTTTCTCTGGTGAGAAAATAAAAAATGAAATGATATCTTCCTTTAAATCTATCAGGAAAAAACCAAATGTAAACAATTTTAGAATGTTTGTTGATTTATATGGGTTAAATACATAGGACCTAACACATGCAGGAGTGCTACCCAAGGGCATGCAAGGCTTGAGGATTTTCAATAATGCAGGAATGTCTACATTGCAAACTTACTGTGCCTGGCAGCAGCAAACCTCAAACATGCCTGTGCCCCTAGCACTATCTTGTTTAGGTTTCAGCAGGCCTCCTTCCTCCTTCACATCCCTTTCTCCTTAGGTTAGCGTCACATCACACTTCATGCCACTGATGTTACTGAACAATAGTAATAAGCTACTATGTAGTCATCTTCTCGTGTAGACATGGCCACTGTTGGCTCATATTCAGCTTATTGTCCACTATAACCACCAGGTCCTTTTTCTGCAGAGCTGCTGCTTAGAGTAGTGCTCATCTAATTTGAGATACTGTGGCTATCTTCAAAGAACAATTTCACAAATAAATTCATAAGTGACTCTTTAAAAGCCAGTGACTCGCTATATGTCAGTTACCCAGAATCCCCCTGAGTTGAACACCAAGTCTCATTTCATGGGGGCACAGAAACAGAAGACTCCCTTTCATTTCTTCCCCCACAGAATGGATATTTTCTTTATGTGGAAGTTTTTAAAAATCAAATCCTTTACTTTAAGAGATGAGTCCCCTGAGGTTCAGTGGTAGCCTCCTTGTTTGCTACCCAGGAGACCTGGGTTTGATTCCCAGATGCTTATACAACTAAAGCCATAGAGGCACTCAGCATCTAGACTTGGTCTGGCCTTTGGATTCTGTCTCAATAGCTGCAAAGGAGGATGGAAGGTCTAGGCACTCTATACTCCTACCCAGGCATATGCCTTGAAAGTCTGGGTGACCTTTCATACATACACCATGATCCAGAAGGATCAATGGTTGCCAAACCGCAAACCTTTAAGGGAGTATGTACTTGGTGAGAAACAAGTTCATGACTTAATTCTTATTTCTGTTTGCATTGCTACTGATAAAATGAGCTAAGGAAACAGTACCATTAATATATATATATATTTTTAAGAGGGGCAACTTTTGTTGAGAGGGTGGAAAAACTAACAAGGTAGAAAGGAGTGCTCAAATATTCTGGTATCTAAATATAACTAGCAGGAACTAAGAGAAAAATAATGACCATGTAAGAGAGAGGCAGTAGAGGAAGAGATAGCCTATAATGACACTGTCAGTCTTCTCCTGACAGTTGTTTCTGCTTTTCAGGCTTTGGGCTCCCCATCTCCCTATTGCCAGTGCTTCTTCTTCTGCTAATAGGAAGAGTGCTCTTGGGTCCCATTTCTCCAACCTAACTGTTCTTGTTAAAAATCATATGCCCCAGACTGGAACTGGGATTTGCAACTCTAAGGGCATGTGTACACAAGACACCATGTAATAGGAGTGTGCAAAATGGGCTGTATTCAATTAAGATTCGGCCCGAACTGGGGACAGTGATTCGATTAGTTGATTCAGATCACTGTCCCTGATCTGATTTGGCTGAATCTGAATCTGAAGATTTGATGCTGATTCAGAGACTCAGAGATTCGGCCATAGCCACAGCTTTAAATGTTTTTTCTACATACCTCGAGGTATCAGGCACAACTCATGAATGCTACAATCCTGGAGCAGATGGAGCATCCCACAGGAGCATAGGGGCACCCGTGCATGCTCAGTGGCGAACTTGGAAGTGGACCAGTACTTCTGGTCCACTTTCACGTCCACTGGGGAGCACGCCTGTGCCCCCTGTTTGGTGATCGGCCACAGAGGAACCCCAGGTGCCCCCCCCAGATCCAGGAGGCACCAGTCACTGAGCCAGAGGGGTGTGGCGGGGTCCCCCTGCATGCTCCCTGGCAGACCCAGAAATGGACCAGAAGTGCTTCTGGTCCACTTCCAGGTCTGCCGCCAAGCATGCTGGGGAGCCCTCTGCAATCCTGCAGGATGCTCCATTTTCCCCAGTATCACAGCATTCGTGAATCACCTGCTACCTTGAGGTATGTAGAAAAAACTTTTAAAGCTATGTCTATGTTCGAATCTCGGTGGTGATGCATATGGGATGCATGGGGGTGCATATGCACCCCCTGAGAGCACCTCCTAAGAGCTCCGGTGCACGCCCTGATGGCCGCACTCACCACTTAGGCAATTGGCAAGGAGGGCAGGTGGGAACGCCGGTGCCTCCCCTGCAAGTGCCAGCTGATTGCTGCGCTTGCTGCAGCCACTTTCAGGAGTGGCTGCAACCAGTGCTTGCTCCCAGAAGTGGCCACAGGCACTCCCCAGAGAGGGCGGGGGGGGGGAATTGGCCACAGTGATTGGCCATTGTGGAACCCCGTCCCCTGGACTGCAGGATCACCTGCAGGCCCCCCCACCCCAGCAGTGGGACTGGTCACGGGGGGGGGGGGGGGGCACAGCCCCCCCCCC
>NW_005842393.1:280003-291655 GCF_000455745.1 Alligator sinensis
GGGGGGGGGAGCACATGCCCCCCCTGACTAATGCAGTACCAGTTGCCCATGCCAAATCTCCAAATCTTTCCGAATCTCTCCAAATCAATTTGGAGGGTTCCGATTCGATTTGAAGAGATCAAAGGGTCTCCTGATTTGATTCAGATTCAGAGATTCAGCCACCAATTTGGGCCAAATCTCTGCTGAATTGAATCAGGGACTGAAGCTTCACACTATGTAACTGTAATAATGAGTTACAGTGACAATTCTTGGTGGGCATGAACTGTAATGCTACTGCTACTGTGCAGTAGCTCATTGCTACTGTGAAGTAGGGTCATAAATGATTCCATGCAGTGCTTGTACTGCCCAGTACCAGCAGTTACTGTGCAGTCATTTAGCAGGGGGCTGTAGTGGGGGGCACCAGCAAGTACTAAATAACTGCAGTAATAGTGCAGGAGCCAGCAAATACATGAAAGGAATGTGAAGAACAGAATAAAGTATCACAAAAGGCACTTCCAAAATCTGCTGATTTGCTATGGCTCTGCCATCTATTCTAGTAGTGTTCTTACCTCCGTACAAACTGGAACACTTGGATTGATCATGTATTTCCTTGGCATCCGCTTTGCCAATAGAAACAAATCTCTTGCATCATTCAGGGGTTCATTTGATAAAGTAATACCTGTTGATCAACCATATTAAACTGGAACCCTGACGTTTCTGGGGAAAAGGAGGCCTAGAACAGCAGAATAGGTAAGAATGCCTTACATTCTTGAGAAAAGATCAATGCATCTGCACAGTCTTGCAATTCATACTCTATTAGTTTTAAGAAAATGCTGTGTGTGCTCCTTAGTTGCTTATATTTATTAAACGCTCCCAATTTTATGGTCTGAATGATAAATCCAGGAACTGGGAAGTAACGTAGACATCCCTCAAGAAGTTCATAGAAAATGCTGCTCAAAAGAGCAAATGTTCACACCATTAGCGCGGATGTCCCAGTCTGCTATAAGCAAAAACCAAAGGGACACCAACCTTCTTTCATCATGGCAGCAACACTGTTGGACACTGGCTGGCGTCTGAACACTAGCAGAACTTAGTAGTCTACGTGCAGAATCACACTAACACAGCTATTCCTCTTCAGCTAGAAGCAAGCTTAGCATGTTTAAGCATGGTGCTGCCTTGCACCACATAAATGTACCCCACAGGCCTGATTTTTATTTCTATTGAGTACACTTTTAATTGACAGAGTTAAGGAGCTTTAGAGTAGGTGTAATTGTGTTTATTCTCAGTAGGAGGCCACATTGAACACCTAGACTAGAGTAACAAACAAAATCTATGATAGTTTAAAAAATTCAACCAATATCAAAGATGCAAGTAACCAGCAAACCAGTACAGGACTTAGGGAAGCATGACTGGCTGAGACAGCCATTCACTCTGAACCTAAGTGTATTCTGTCTGGCATAGGGTATGTATAGACTTAGGGTCAGGGAAATCTAAGTGCCAAACTGTATATACATTTGGGGAGTTTAGATTGGGCAAAAAATGGCTGACCTGATTTCACTTAGTTCACCTTAAGGAGGTGCATTACCTAGATTGGGCTAACCCATGCCCAAGCTAACCAAAACCAGCCACTTACTCACACTGAGGGCTGTGCTTTTCCTACCCCTGCCCCACCCCCTATGACTGGGCTATTTTTAGTCTTCTGACCCCCACCTCTGTCTGGACAACCAATTCCACCAGACCCCTTCAGACCTACCAACCCCCACCATGTATCCACTAGCCCTCTCCTACGCTCTGCTTAAAGGAGAACCCACCCTTCCTCCCATCCTGACTGACTTAGAATAAGTTCCTGGCATGGCTCCTGGCACTAGTAAATGTGTGCACAAAGAGGAACTCGATCTACAGTCACATGACTTAAAGTGCCTGATTGTAGATCGGGTCCTGTGAATGCGTGCATGTGCCCATAGAGAAGTCCTCAACCATGATCATTTGAAACTGATAATAATTTGTGATGTATCATAGAATCATAGAAAAATAGGGTTGGAAGGGGCCTCAGGAGATCATCTAGTCCAACTCCTTACCCAAAGCAGGACCACCCCCAACTATATCATCTCAGCCAAGACTTTGTCTACCCAGGTCTTAAAAGCCTCTAAAGATGGGGATTCCACAACCTTTTTGGGCAGTCTGTTCCAGTGCTTTACTACCACCCCAGTGAGAAAGTTTTTCTTAATATCTCATCTAAACTTCCCTTGTTTAAATATCAGCACAGAAAGGACTGCCAACACAAAGCCAACTACTCTTTCTACATAATCCAGTAACTATGTATAAAACAACAGTACATATTTTATTCAGATTCTTATTCTAAGATAGTGTTAGTATTTAACAAAAAATATTAATACCCTTCCTTAGGGTTTAAACATAGAATCACTCAGTTGTAAAACAAAGTTTGAATGGAAATAACATTTCATTTTCAACATTTTTTAAATATATTTTTTTCAAAAACTGGTAAAAGCTTTAAATCTATCATTTGCCATATGTAAAGTTATTTTCTTCTAACTAAGCTTCTCTATATGAGTCTCCCTGATAATTTGTATAATGTATAGTTTCTGATTATATGTTATTTCATAAAATACTAGTCATCAGTTAATAAGAACATAGAACAATAATCAAAAACATAAACTAAATCCATAATAACTGAGATAATTTTTAAGGAATTAGTGGTAAATAGTTTTCACTATATGTATCTATCTATCTATCTAAATGTTACTTCATTTTATAAATTGTTTTTGCTTGGATGACAAGTGAGGAAGCAAGATAACAAAGGACTCAAAGGTTTATTTTTCTCATATATGATGTACAATGGCAATCCTGAACTGATAAATGGTGCTTTCGTGTAACTAACCCTTTTTCCAATATGATTATCATCCCTTTTATTTCTCTGTGTCCCCTTTGCACCTTTACATCTGCATCATGCTTCTACAAATGGCTATTTCTCATGTCAGAATTCAGACAAATGTTAATGTATGTAGGAGAGAAGCAGTGTAAGTACTTCTCTGGCTGGAGATGCTGTGGGAGGAAATAAGTAGCAATGCAGTGCATTCTGTTTGTTTTACAGAAGAATATTTGAAGACAGACCTGAAAAGTTTCAGATTCTGCATTACAGCTATTTTGAGAAGTCTGAATTGGTTGGCTGGAGCATGCATGATTTTGTTTGCTATTTCTAGAATATATTTTTTCAAAAGCTTTTCCTTACAATTTATATTTTTCAAAATGTCATTGTTTCTGTGTGAGATACTAAGTGTGGCCCAATTAACTGCTGATGCTTTCTGCCAAGGCTAAATGTTGCAGTATAGTATACATACAGGGCAGCTTAAATATTCTTTGATAGAAATATAGAAATTGCCTGGCCACTGGTGAGTAATCCATCTTTAATGGTACCCGAAAACATGAGTCACATGCTAATTATTAATGTGGAACCTGCTTTAGAAAGAGTTGAAACCAGAGAGAAGCAAAACAAGAAAGTGAGGGTTAAGAGTTGAATCTTTTTGAAATGATTTAACCTTGCTGTCTCTGCCCCACATGGAGGGGCTCAAAATGTAAATAAAACCATTTTAGAAATCCTATCTCTAGATTAGGTGGAATATCTGAAAAAGGGCACCTGCACCAAACTGCTACTGAGTTGACCAGATAAGGCAGACCACGCCCCCCCCCCCCCCCCCCCCGGGAGTAAAATAGGATATATATAAGGTGCTTTTTGTCTTGAACATGAGGCATGGATGCAGGACTTACCTGTCCAGGATATACAGTGAGAGAAAAAAAATCATAGACTTGTGGGATTCTTCCAGTTTCTTCTGGTGGCACTTCTGTGGGTCTTGATGAAGTTGAGAGCAGGGTGTTGAAGGCAGTGCACAGGTGTTGATGGTTGCTCTATCGCCTGTCCTCTGTTAGTGGGTTATGTGTTTGAATGTGACAGTTTCTAGGATCAAGAACTTGAATTGCTGATGGTTGGCAGATGGGGACAGATAAAGAACTAGATTTTTCCAAAACATATCTGCGAATAACTTAGGGCTTTTTGGAAAAGTCACTGTTTCTCTGTTACCAGGGAAGGGACAGCTACTTCCCTTTTGTTTAATTATCATGTAGAACAAGGGGCCTGAATTGCTCTCTGTAGGTACCATTGCTTTTAAAATCTGCGTATATTTACATTGAGAAAAATTAAGAATGTCAAGTTTGGCCTTCTCTGGTTTTGCTGGAGAATTTATCTGGCACTTTAGAGCATTGTGGAGCTGTCACATGTTATCAGTAAGGAAAGGGTACTATATCTTTGACAAATAAAAGTATTTCTAAAATGACCATTAGTTATTGGAGAAGCTCATCAAAGTGAGTGGACAGTGGTAAAGACAAGGCAGAACCAAAGCTTTACTTACCTCCTATATGCTAACCAGCAGAGTTGGAAGTAGCATATTATAAAACTTCCCTTCTGTACAATCTCAGCATAAGTGGGAAACTGAGGGGTAATGCTGCCTGAACTAATACTATAACAGATGCAGCATACCTATACAATGTCCCTTATTATTATGGGCTGTTTGCAAGAGGCACAATCTAACCCTGATACTAGGTATAGAAATTCAAAAAGCCCAAGGTGGAATCGATCTAAGTTATGTTTTTTTATGTAAGCACCGTGGTTTATATTGGTAGCAAACAGAACACCTTTTGCCCTTTGGTGGGGAGGGGATGGAGGGGAGAGGAACACACAAATCATGTTCTACCATTTTTAAACCAGTCTGTGTGCCAAACTTCTGTTCTGTTACGACTATAGACCAGTTTCTGATCACTTATACTGGTAAAAGTGTAATGTCTATACCTGGCCTAAATATTAAACCTTTACATACATGTCTCAACTAGACAAGAGGGGTGTGCAAAGTGGGCCATATTTGATTCAGATTTGGATTTGGTCTGCTTCAGGGGACAGTGATTTGATTAATTGATTCAGAACACTGTCCCAATTCAATTTGGCCGAATCCAAATCTGAAGATTTGATGCTAATTCAGAGAATCAGTGATTCAGCCATAGATGCAGCTTTAAATGTTTTTTCTACACACCTCAAGGTATCAGGCATGGCTCATGAATGCTGAGATGGTGGGGTGTATGGAGCGTCCCACAGGAGCACGGGTGGGTGGGGCCGCGTGCTTGGTGGCAGACCCAAAAGTCTACTTCCAGTCCACGTCTGGGTCTGCTTCCAGTCCACGTCTGGGTCTGCTGATGAGTGCACGGGGGACCCCCACCTGCACCCCCCCTAGCTCAGCAATTGGTCATGGGGGGACCCCAGGTACCCACCCCAGACCCAGGAGGCACCATTCACTGAACCAGGAGGGGAGGAGGGGGGGTCCCCTGAGCACTTCACGGTGGACCCAGAAGTGGACTAGAAGTGCTTCTGGTCCACTTCCAGTTCCACTGCTGAGCATGCTGGGGACCACCCCCCATGCTCCCATGGGACACTCCATCTGCACAACCATTTCAGCGTTCATGAGCTACCTGGTACCTTGAGGTACGTAGAAAAAACATTTAAAGCTGTGTCTATGTCTGAATAATTGAATCTCCCCGAATATCTCCGAATTGATTTGGAGGGTTCCTCTTTGATTCAGAAAAATTAAAGGGTCTCCCAATTTGATTTGGATTTGGAGATTCAACTACTGAATTGGGTCAAATCTCTACCAAATCGAATCAGTGACCAAAGCTTCACACAGCCATACTAGACAACCAATTTGTATCCAATTTTGCAATTTGGATAGCATCTAATAAAACAGCAGCTCCCTTAAGGTTACCTAATGACTCCAAAAGAACTAGTCTGAGTAGTGTAACTTACTCCACAGCCACTATCCAGCTGAAGAACCACCTCCCTATCTGCCACAGAACTACAGGTGGCATAGGTGGCCGGCTGTAACATGATCTGAAGTTTGCTGCAAGTGGGTAGAAAGTAGGTGTCACTTGGCTCTAGCCTCATTACTTTCCCTAATGGGCTAAGTTACTTGTAAGCATACCATGTGTTTCAGTTGGAAAAGTTATTAAGAATCTGGCATGGCTTTAAATTAAGTGTCATAGACTAAACACTTACAATGGAAGTGTAACACACTTGACATCAGCACGGAGCATTTTTGGTCCAACCAGTTACAGTTGATGTGGTCAGGGGCACAATCTTAAAGATAAATGATGCCCCAAAGGGGATGTGGAGAGATGGGGAAGAAGTGGGAACTTAAATTCAACTTCACTGCACTGGCTTACAACATGTGTCATTTGCACTGCAGGGGAAATGTCAAGAGTTCATCATTCCAAGGGTGTATACAACAGGGATGTCCAACTGATGGCCCAAAGGATACAAACAGTCTGTGAGAGGTTAAGTTGCAGCCCCAGGCTCCTACCTGGCCTCTGCTCCCCCATTGTTCTGGCTGCAATAGCAGCCAGAGTCTCCAGGCTTCCCTCCCTCCTGGGGCTTCTGCTTTCTATACCAGCTGCTGAGGTGCGACAGTGCACTGTGACATGCTGAGGGTGCGTTGTGCAATAGGGTGAAGTATGGGGGGAGTCGGGGAAGTGTGTGGCCTGGGGACCCATGGTCCCTGCTGGTGCAGCCTGTACAACATGCAGCCCTACTGATGCGGCTCCCAGCTGCTTAGAAGTTGGACAGCCTTGGTATATAGTACATGCAATCAGCTTCGTCACCAAGCTGCTTATGGAGAAACAGCCTGCTTATGGTTCCCCATGGGGCAGTGCAGCTAAGTACTGCATACTGTTCTGAACTGTGTCTAATTATGGCCCCTAGGACTCAGTTCTGCAGACTTATTTACAGGAATTAACAAGTGGGAGTAAAATAGCTCACATGAAGAAGTATGACTCTGAAGACTTTCATAAAATAGGTGTTCTGATACATCTATATGGGATTAAATTGGTCATTTCTTTCCAAGGAGACTATTCTCTATAGTCTCCAAGGAGACTAGTGTAAAGATGCAAAGGGGACCTGATCTTAGCATTCAGGTACTGTGCAGAGTAATTTTGACAAAGTTACAGAAAATGGAATGCATAAGTGTAAATAGGTACCTTTGTATTAGGATGTGCCCAATCTTTCTTCTTTTGAAGCCAGTGACATCTCCCCTATCATGAACTTTATTGAGAACAGGATTAGATCTAGACCCCACTGCATCAGAGTACTGCTGATCACACTACATAGACCTACTAGAACTGATATATTAACCAACATCTTCTCACAGGCTAAAGATTTGAACCATTCTTCAGTTTCTACATGTTTTGAAAGTTAAATTGACCGAATGTTGAAAATAGCTCTACTGCCATCAGAACTCTTTCCTACTGTACAAGGACTTTCTAATACTCTTAGGTAATGATGTATATAGCATAATACATTAATGTTGCTTTAATGTGCTCAATAGTACAGAAGAATGTAGTAATTAGGCACTAAGGGATTCTTTTTGGTATGGTTTGATGAGGTGGTCAATTACCTGTGCTATATGACAGCAAGCGGTACAACTGGTTTAACTTAATAAGTACATTGATGAAAAAGGCCACTGTGATGTACATTAGTTGCACTGAAAAGGTGCTTTTTAGTTATTACAAAAGTAAAGCCTAAAATATCAATTAATTTAATTTGTTTAGAACAGTTTACACTTTACATCTCACCAAATCTTTTGCTATCACAGAATATAGTGTACATTAGGTAAATTATAAAGTCTAGCCAAAAATTGAACATTTGGTCGCAATGGCTACTTAAACAGGATTTAAAGGTAACAATTTAACTAGAATTTGCCTTTAGCTGAAGCTTTTAAACTAAGATTGATAGAAAACAGTTTTCAAGAAGAAATAATGCATACTGATTTATATAAAATGCTGCTCACTCTATTTTTCTTTTTGTATTAGGTTTAATGAATAGATATGCCTTTTTTATTTTGTGGTACCCTACCATTAAATGATACCATCATTTTTTTCTGCCTAAATAAATTCAAATTCTTGTCACCTACTATCTGTATGGGAAGATTTGAGACATTATTCCTAATTGAGATTTTTACTGAATATCTTTTAAAGATAAATTTGTTTTATTCTTTCACCCACTATTTAAAAGGATTTTCACATTTTTATCTTCTAAAGGAATTGTCAATGAGAAACTAAAACTGCATAGACTATACATTAAAATCACTTTAGTTTTTAAGCTGTCATGAACTGTTTCAAAAAATGCTAAGTTGCTATTGTTTAATGTCTGTCATTTTATAATGCTTTAGAAGTTATCTATCCTGTAAAATTATTAACTGATGCTAAAATTGCCTTGTAAGTATTAGGACAATAGCAATTTTGTAACAGCTGGGACACTGCCAATGTAAGATAAGTACATTTTGCTCTGTAGATTCATAAAGTGCTTTGAAATGGTTTGTAACTGATGGATGGATGCATTTTCTAAGTGTAGAAAGCAATATTTTGTAGAGGGAAATGGCTTGAAAGCTGACACACATGCATGCAAATGCCATTCTCTTCAGTAAGTAATTTGCTTTTTCTTTCAAAAGCATAAATGGCATAGTTAGACACATTATTTTGTATATTGCACATAACAATACAAGATGCACAAAAACAGCAAGTACAAAACATTTCATATTGATAGAGGAACCCATGGCTGTAGTATATGATTAGCATAAATGTATACACACTGAAGTAATGCCTTCAGGATTAAAAAGTGAGGCTGAAAAAAAAGAAAAGTTCTGTGAACTTCAAGAAATGAAAATATTTAGAATTAAAAAAAAATCTTGTTTGTGTCCTTTTTAAATTTAATTAAGCACTTAGAGCCTGAAGCAAATACTTATTGAAATTAGCAGAAAGACTTCCATTGGCTTTGGTGGTCCTTGGATATACGGTTAATCAGAAGGCAGGTAAATAGAATATGGGTATGTGAAGTTAATGCTCTGTATCTTTTTGCTGAATGACCACCCAAGTTGAGGAACCAGCATCAGAACATGCATAGATAAAACACGCCAATTAACGACTATCAAATGTGAAAATAATGATATTATGTTTTTGGAAGTGTCCAGTGTAGGTTCTGAACATCTTGGACTGGATTCTAGCCTGTTTACTCACATTAAGCTCTTTGGCCCCAGCCCTTTGGTCATGTATGTACTGGTTCAACTTTACTACCACACATAATACGATTTCAGTGGGATGATCAACTTAATGAAATGAAACATGTTTAAGTAAAGAATCTGGGCCATAATCTGCAAAGGGTTGCCTTCAAAATCAGTGGTGCATCAGCTTCAGTAGGCTTACTCTGTATGCATAAGTATGCCAGAATGTGGCCCTTTTATCTTTATATTTAAAGGAGAAAGCACAACAGCATTTATTTTTCACTTTGGTTAAAGGTCTTATTCAGCGATAAGGCAATCATGGCCTCTATTGTTCATCGTTCCTACTGAAATTTCTGCTACTAAATCAGCGTCTTTCTTGAGACATATATTCCCCTTAGATGCATACACAAAACACCCATTAATCTTAATGGAAGTTATTGAGAGGAAAATATACCCTTGAGATTTTAGCATATCTTTGATTTCAATTTTAAAAAAATTAGGTAAGCTAAGCTTTGTCTATATAAAATGTTACACTTTGCTGAAGAATTAAAACTTTAAATGTATTTATATATTTCTTGAATTTATATTAAGAAGCATTGAAACAACAAATTTCCACACACAGATTGGGTGACAGATATTATTCTGTATCCTGAGAATAGTTGCTCATTTTTGTGAAATTGTTGGAAACTGAGCTGAGTGAATAATTCATATCAAATAGTTTATTTGGCTTCTTTTTCTATTCCTTGTCTGTGAACAGATCATGATTTTCTTGAAATGTATTCATTATTCACAATGCAAGAACTTTTTTGCAAATTCCATTTACTCCATGGTTTGATCATTGAAATTAAAAATTTGAGCTGCATTGCTTTTGATAGGCTAGAAGTTATTCTTTTATGGCTTGGTGACTAGATAAACGTAACTGCTTCTCATATTTCTTGTACAAATGTATGAAGAAAACAAATTTAAAATTAGTTTTTCTTGTATATAAGAGTATACAAACTCTTTCTTCAGTCATCAAACTGAACTTTAATTGCACAACTGTTCACAGGAAGGAAGTGTAAAAGGGGCATAAACTATGTGCCAAAATTTGCTAAAGTAAGTGTGTATGTAAATTCAAATGAATATTTACAAGAATTTTCACAGACACTTTTTTAAAGTTTGGACAGCTTTTGCTAGAAATAGTTATTGAAATTTTACACATTTATGGATAGCAATCTTGTCCAGCTACTTCTCACTTTTTTAAGGTGTAGATTACAAATGTTCCAGTGTGGCTGATGTAAAGAAAAAGTCTACATAGAAATACTCATGTAGGCCACAAAGAATTCTGATCCTGACACAATATGACTATCCTGTTACATTTTAAATGGGATAAGGAAAGACAGGATGCTAATAAGCGTTAGCAAATTTTTCAAAAATATTTTGTCTCCTTGCATTTCTGTTTATGGTTCCATTAGCACCTTTAATGTCTTATTTTACATTATCTCTTTATTTGAAGGTAGCTGTTTGTAGAGGGATATGTGTGAAGAACAATAAGTAATCAGGAACAGGAAAACAACCATTAGATGATTCGCATCAATTTGATGTATACAAATGTGTCACCCCAAAGAAGATATGATGGCTCAGAAGCTGCTTCAGTGATTTAAACCATTATTGAAAATGTTTTTTGGAAGTACAATTTAATGTATGAGCAGAAAAGTCCTTGTATCTAATAGTAACTTAGTAGTATCTACCCTTGTGAGAAATTTCAGAGCATTACATTTGCTTGTCATCAAATATTATTAATGTAATGTTTCAACACCATGTAATTTTTGATAGTTTGTAAGAATATAACCTGCAGGCAGAAGATGCATCTAGGAAATGACTCAAAGAAACAGAAATAAACTTTTTAATGGGAAATGATCAACTTTTGAAAATAATTTCAAAATACCTGATTCAGATATTTTCTCTGAGGTGTAACTGCCTAGGCAGTCAACCAAACAGAATACAGTCTCCCATTTTTGTTTGGCATCTATTGATTCCACCGCAGTAATACTTACCTTGAACATGATATTAATTTAAAAACAGAAGTTGTCTATTTTGGGTTTTTTTTTATTTAAAAGGAAATATTTTATGAAAATTAAATTATGATTTTTTACAAAATGTTTCTAGCAAAGACATTCTAGCATTTTTAAATTGTCTTTTTTAAAACTGTGGGGAAGTGCCTACTTTATCCTTTTTCATAATTTTTCCACTTTAAAATTTGGGAGGAAAGTAAAAAAAAATTAAAAACAAGCAAAAAAACCACTTTCATTTTAAGGATAAGACATAAAATAGAGTTGGAAGTGTTATTTTCACTTTCAGAAGTAACAATTTGTCTTACTTCTTAGCTTTCTTTCTCTTTGAGTGAGAGACAGTGACACTAAAATTTTTACCCTGAGGGGAAAAAAATAAACATGACAAAGTGTGCATATTTTTTCCATCTTATTCATTTCTATGCCCTTCCTCCCATTCTTTTTTCCGAGTGGAAAAAGAGGAAGTGTTAAAAATGATATAAAGTGTCTTTTCCCACCTATCTTTTTATTTCCCT
>NW_005842393.1:291686-296368 GCF_000455745.1 Alligator sinensis
TTGCCAGTGTAGAAAATGAAAAAAACTTTTAATAAGCAGGACATTGTAATGTGATTTTTCTCATAAGAATGACAAAAGTGAATCAAAATATTTTAAAAGCCTTTAGAACTTTTTATAAAAACATTTTTTTTTCAAACAACAGATTCGTCTTCTGTTGGAGTTTATTTCGATCAGCTTTACTTCAAATGTTCCAGACAATGCTATGACCTTACCTCATAAAGAAGAGTTGGGCTAATCAATGGTCAGCAATAAGGCAGAATCAAGATTTAATTTAATTCCGAAAAGATATCTGAATACAGTGTTTTTAACATTCATATGCAGATCCCCAAAGTGTGCATATTGTGCCTGTTTACTGTGTGCAATTTATTTGCATTCTGTTTTAAAGTAATTTAAAATAGTGTTTTCTGAAACAACTATTTTACTAATGATCATTATTAACTGAAGGCAGACAAAAAATACCCCAGACGCTATCAGAAATCAGTGGAAACTCTCCTGCCTGTCGTTTGTAACTTACCTGAGAAACTTTTAACTCACAGAATTTTTCAGATTCGAAATATTGTTCTATACAGCAGACACGTTGTTTTGATTAAACTCCTATTAGTATATTTTGGAGTAGGAACGAAAAAATATAACAGAAATAAAATAGTATAACTAGAATTGTTGCTCCTTAGAGGAATTGTTTATGAAGGAATTTCTTAGTAAGCATTTGACCACGATTTCAAAACCAATTTGAATTCATTGGTTAGGGCGGTTATGAACTAGATGGCATCATTTTCTTCAATTCAATTTCTGTAATTCCATCTCTCTCTTATTTTAGCACATAATTGGGAGTCAAGCATTCTGAGGGAGCAGGTTACATAGGAGTATATTTACAATACTGATTTGAATGTACTCTAGCTATCAAGACACAGTAACCTTTAATCATAACAACAAGGGTTGAAGTGAGAAAAAAAAAAACTTGGTGATACTTGTAGTCAAACCTTGTGTTCCACCCTCACAAGTCCATCATTCTCTATTTTCTGCTCTCAATCTGTGACTATGAGAATGAGAGGAAACCACAGCATGTGTTTCAGCAAGACATTGACCCCAAATGTTTTATTTTCCAGATGCAGTGTCTCTGGGAGCAAAGAGGATTAGTTCTAATGAAATACTGGCAGAAAAGTGTTTGTTTTCACAAATTGTGAAGTGTGTGGCCCTGACACAGTTCCTAATCTTCTTCTGCCCTTCCCAGATAGGGTTTGATACTAATACTTTGCACTTGTATAGTACCTTTTCTTCAAGTATCTCAAAGTGCTTTGCAAATATTAATTGTTTGAACCTAACATTTACCATAAGTGGTGAGTAAGCTCTGCTGTCCTCATTCTGTCGAAAAGGGAAAAACTGAGAGACAGGGGCCATCCTGAGCACTCAAAGAACAGGCTAATTCTTTCAGTGCCCTTTGTTAGGTGCTCCGTTCTGTTGACTTTCATTGATTAGTGATGTAACTGAGATGGGAGATTGCTTGTTACAGAGCAGTGGACATTTGCTTCCTCCCTCTTCCCCCCTCAATATTGGGTTACCTGTGATTTATCCAAGATCAAACAAGAAGACTATGATCAGGGCCTGATCCTGATCTTAGTTTTATGATTTTTTTTTTCAGTTTCCTGACTCCTGGAGCTGACATATTGTCCATCTGTTTAAAATAGAGTAATCCCAAAGCTGTTTTCACTTATGCCTATCTGCAACACTCTTTTTCAATTTACTTCTGTGTCAGGAGTTGGGGGCCTAGGCAGTAGACTTTAGCTACCTGTATAACTTTGTTGATATAGAGGGGCATAGTGGAACAGAAATTCACTTTGCTGCTTTTTTACTTTCCAACCCAGTGCTTTGGATGCAAGATCACTTTTTCTCTCTTATCTTCATTCTGTTCTCTGCTTCCTTTGCCCCCTTTTCTCTGCTATTTTATGTGTTCCTATTTTTGTCTTTTCCCTTTCAATTCTCTGTTCACTTTTTCTATGTTCCCTTGCCACTGAATTATTTCTCTCCTAGCCTGTCAGCCACAAAAGGATAACTGATTTATAAATGTCCTGGGCAAATACTTATAGCCTGATAAAACTTTAATCTCTGGGTCCTTGTTTCTTAGAAATTTACTTACACCTCATGGAGCAAATGAGAACTGAAAAAACATATCTTTAGTGACAAAAGTATATTGGTAATACTAAGCTGAGGTTGGTTGTTGGTATACTATGCCCTTCTAGATCGCTCAGAAAAACACACTTCTGAACTTGGGACTGAAGATTTAATGTTAACTTGGTCCCCTTGGATCTAGTAATATCCCAGAGGAATCATGTGGAAGTGTTCCAGCTGCATCGAGTGTATTTGGTGTGGCTGTACTAAACAGAGGATTAGCTGGAGCTGTTAGATAGAAACGGGACCGTGACAGGTCATTTGGGAGAGTCATACTGGGAAAGCTACTCTACCTTGCCCCACTTATGATGAAAGATTAGAGTTGTTTTGTGCCCCGAGGAATTGAGCGTGCCCTGTATTTGGTTTAGTGATTGATAAATGAAAGTATAATGTTAGATGGCATCCTTTACAAAAGGCAAAGACGTTGTAAGGTTGGAGTCTTTCTAACTTTAGGCCTAATCAAGGCAGCTGTTCAACTCAGTTCAATGGCAGAATGAGTTTATAGGTATGCTGTGACATCTTGCAAAGAGGAATGAGTTCCTTGGCATGCATCTTCATACAGTATATTCTGGTTTTTAGAACTTTAAGTTTGAAATACCCTAACTCCTTGAGTTCAGAAGTTTGAGTTTTCCCCAACGCAACATTCTGGAAGGGCACAAAATACCTCTGGGCAAACTTGTGTTTCTTTTCTACCTTTTTTTGGTCATTGAGAATTTTTCTAGGTGTGCTTGTGCACACACTTGTGTTTAAATGAAAGACAGATGCTTCTTTTAAGCATTAATGATCATATACAAAGTCATAGTTTTATAGTTGGTAGGGTTGGAAGGGACCTGAGCAGATCATCAAGTCCGACCCCCTGCCATGGCAGGAAAAAGTACTGGGGTCAAACGACTCCAGCAAGGTGTTCAGTCGTATTTATCTCAGGTTTACATTTGGGATGCCACTAGGCTATAATGAAGGTAAAAGATGGTATGTGCTTTCAAAGATTTTCTCTTTTTTACTAGGGCTGTGCACAACTTTGGTAGCCGATTTGATTCAGAGGAGACTTGGCCCGATTCAGCGAGCAAATCTCCGAATCTGAATTGGGAGATCCATTAATCTTTCCAAATTGAATCAGAAGCCTCCAAATTGATTCAGAGATTTGGAGATTCAGCTATAGACTGTACAGGCAGGCACTAGTCAGTGCTGGCAGGAGCAGCTGGGGGAGCAGCCAGATGAGCCCTGGCTTGAGCCGGCCGGGGGGAGCCGCCAGATGGGCCCTGGCTTGAGCCGGCAGCCCCAGGATAAGCTGCAATTTGTCCGGTTATTCCCCTAGCTGTCCCCCGGCCGGGGCAAAGCAGGCAGTCCTGGGAGCCCCAGGAGAAGCCACAGAGGCTGGGGGAAATGATCGGAGAACTGGGCAATGATTGGGAGCTGGGGGGGATGAAAGCCCCTGTTCATTCCCCCAGCCCCTGGTTTTATTCCCAAACTCCCAGTTTGATCCCCCAGCTCCCAATCATTCCCTCCAGCCCCCATGGCTGCTGCTGGCTCAAGCCGCTGCTCCCCTGGCTGCCCCTTCCTCTGCTGGGAGAAGGCAGGCAGTGCTAGCAGCCCTAGGAGAAGCCATGGGAGCTGGGGGGAATGATAAGGAGCTGGGAGGAATGAGGGGGAGCTGAGGAATTGAACTGGGAACTGGGGGGGAATGATCAGGGGCTGAATTGGAAAAGTGATTCAAATCACTGAATCAAATCACTCTCCCTCCAAATCTGAATCCGAAGTGAATACTTTCTGCTTTGCACAGGCCAATTTTTTAGTGTACAGTTTTTTTCATGGTAGAATGTATGGTCATACATTGAAATAGTTTTAATTAAAAATAGATTTTAATCAGACTGGTGAGAGAAATTACAGACAGCTCCTTTCTGTCCTTCATCCCATCCGTCCCCCCACAAAAAACCCAGGTGACACAGGAGAACAGGGAAAAGGGCATAAATATACCCAGCAAGCCAGAGACCTCCTTGACCCCTGGCATTACAGTTACATTGGTAAGCTCCATGTCACAGCTTGCAGTATTCTGTTTCCTCATCTCTCTGTTCCCTTAACACTCTTCCTGCTCCCTTTGACCTGAGCTCCCAACCATTCTCCCCTCCTCTTGGCACTTCTCAAATCCTCTTCCCTTATTCCACTCATGAATCCTTTAATCTCCTCATCTTCCCCAGCAAGCATTCTCATGTGTAATTTTTTTTCAGAAATAGCATGAGTGCGTTATCAATTTCTACTGTACTCAAATTACATTCCCTCATGCTCTGGAAAAAAAATCCCCCCAAAAAACTTTGACAGAAGCTGACTGCAGCAGGGTGTCTTCCTTTTTCAGGTTTCTGACAAGCACCAGGTTTAAACTGACAGTAGGCATGTATTGGTCAGAATGAAGGGTGAATAAATGCCCTCTTGAGCTTCTAGCTCAGACAAAATACTGTATTTACTCAAATACAAGATGAGTTTCCCCCTTCCCGCTCCCCCACCATCAACTTGGAGTCGGG
>NW_005842393.1:296399-333925 GCF_000455745.1 Alligator sinensis
GGGGGGGGGGGGAGCCTCTAAGCTTATATTTTCATACAGGGAAACTTCATTACATACATTGTCTTTCATTTAACTGCTGTCAAACTTAGCATATGCTCAGTAATGGAAACCAAATATGAACTTGATTAAATGCAGTCAACACTGAGCATGACTATAAAACACATGGCCCATACTGGGCAAACATACTGATGGGAATGTTTGTGTGTGTATGTGTTTGTGTGTGTGTGTCTTAAAAAAGCAGGCAGGTATTCCCTCTGTAGGGAACTGGCACTGGGCCTGGAGGTGCTGCAATACTAGGGTGGCACTGGGAGGGCCAGCTCTGACCCCCTTCCCTTGGTGCCAAAAATATTATTAGAAGATGTTTAGGATTGTGAATCTAAAAAGATGATAAAGCCAGTAGGGAAATACAAATCACCCAAGAGAGGGTCTAACATTAGACGGAAGGGGGTGACAAGGGGAACGCAACTAGGTTACAGAAAATACAAAGTTAGCCAGCTAAGCCCAGGGGAGAAGAAGAGGGGTTTCTCTGGCTGGGAATTGAACCCAGGCTGCAGCAGCAAGAGCACCAAATCCTAATTGTTAGACCACCAGGGAAGGGGCCTGGTGGCTATGTTTGATCTTAGCCAAAAAGAATGAGATGTTGATGGGAACCTACTACCAGGAGTTTTACCTCTGCTGGGGACTCAAAACCATTATATATCTATCGATCTCTCTCTCTCTCTATATATATATATGTAATATAACCATTATCTATATCTATCCCCCACTGAGAAGCAGCGCGATTGCCATTGTCCCAGTCTGTTTGGCATCGGTCTCAGTCTTATCCCATGCCCTCTGTCTTGACAGTTTTGGGGCAAACTCTACCCTGAGGATATTTATCCCATTATGGGGATAGAGACCCCCAGAAATGACAGGTCTCTGAGTTCACCCAGTACTAGGCAGATGCTTTTTGCTCACATTGAGCTTGGCCCCTGCCACTGCTCCATATACCTGCATGTTTTGCAGTGCTCTTTCAACCAACCATTTTTCCCTGCACGTGATATTGAGGTCATCCATGTAGACTAGAACCCTCTCTTCCGAGGCACTCCAGGGGATCTCTATTCCACTAATCCTGGGGTCCTGCCTAAGCCACTGTGCTAGTGGTTCCATCATGCAGATAAGCAGGATCAGGGAGAGTGGGCAACCCTGCTAGATGCCTGACTCTACCACAGTCAGTGCTGTCACGGACCCATTTACCAGTACCCTGCTGCTCACATGGGTTTACAGCATATTTATCCAGGTGATGAAGGTGGGAGAGGACACTCATCTTTTTCAGTGTCTCAAATAGAAACTGATGGGATACCCAATCATAGGCTTTCTCCAAGTCAAGGTTCAGCACAGCAACATTCAGCCCCCTTTCCCACTGGTATTGTAGTGTGTCTCACAGCTGCATCAGGGCTCAGTGGATCTGTTGCACCAGAACAAAGTGCAGCTTGTTGTGGGCCGGTAGGGGGTGCTTCTGTGCTGAGCCACCCATCTCACTGTGCCCAACCACCTTCCAGGCTCAGAGTGCCTCCCTGGGGGCGCCTCATGCCTGGCTGACCCCCATCCTGAAGCAGCAAGTCTGGGGGTATTGCCACCACCACCCAGGGGTCTGGACTGTTTTAGGGCCCTGTGCCCCCTGGGGTACACAGGCCTTGTAATCCTTGAGGGTGCTTGACCCACTGCAAAAGCTTGGAGTGCTTCCTTGAGCCTGAAGCACATAAAGTAGCCTCTCTTAATCAGCTACTTTGTGCCCAAGAGGGCACAAAGGCATGCCTCTCCCAACAAGTCCCCCACATTTGGTACAGTGAAGAACTTTACTGGTTACAGAGGGAAGGCTTGGGGAAGGGTGCAAAATAGATTTCATAGATTTCACAGACATTTGGGGTGGAAGGGACACTGGAGGATCATTGAGTCCAGCCCCCTGCCCCATGGGCAGGAAGTCAGCAGGGATCATAGGATCCCAGCAAGATAAGTATACAAATGTGTCTTGAAGGCATTCAAAGTGGGTGCTTGAACTGCCTCCGGTGGCAGTCTATATCAAACCTTCGGGGCTTGGACAGTAAAGGAGTTCTTCCTTATGTCCAGCCTGAATTGGTCGCAGCAGAGTTTGTGACCATTTGATCTTGTCATCTCCTGGGGTGCTCTGGTGAACAGACATTCCCCCAAATCCTGATGAGCACCCTGATAAACTTATAGGTGGCCACCAGATAACCCGAGCCTACACTTTTCTAGGCTGAAGAGTCCTGTGGCGCTCAGCCTCTCATCATAAGGTTTGCTTTCCTGACCTCTGATCATATGCGTGGCTCTCCTCTGCACTCTCTCAAGCTTCTCCACATCCTTGTTGAATTGTGGAGCCCAAAACTGGACGCAATACTCCAGCTGTGGCCTCACCAAGGCCGAGTACAATGGGAGAATGACGTCCCGGGATTTGCTGGAGAAGCATCTATGGATGCCAGCCAGCTTTTTGCTCACTTTACTAGCCGCAGCATCACATTGAAGGCTCATGTTCATCTTGTGGCCAATCATGACCCCCAAGTCCCTTTCATCTGTAGTGCTAACCAGCGTAGCACTGCCGAGACTATAAGGATGCTGCAGGTTTTTCCTCCCAAGGTGGAGAACCTTGCATTTTTTGGTGTTGAACACCATCAGGTTCTCATCTGCCCATTTCATGAGCCTGTCGAGATCTGCCTGGATCACCCTCCTGTCCTCAGGTTTGGATGCTTTACCCCAGAGTTTGGTATCATCGGCAAACTTGACTGGTCTGCTTCTGACACCAGTGTCCACATCATTGATGAAGATGTTAAACAGTATAGGCCCTAGGACAAAGCCTTGGGGGACCCCACTGGTGACCACGTACCAAGATGATTGGCTTCCATCAACCACCACCCTCTGGGTCCTACCGCAGAGCCAATTCCCCAGCCGGCAGATCGTGATGAGGTCAAGGCCACAGTTAGCCAGTTTTGCCAAGAGGTGATCATAGGATACCAGATCAAAGGCTTTTTTAAAGTCAAGATATACGACATCAGTCTCTTCCCCCTTGTCTAGGTGATAGGTCATCTGGGTGTAAAAGGAAATGAGACTGGTCAAGCAAGACCTACCCACAACAAACTCGTGCTGGGTATCCCTCAGGATATTGCCGTCAGCTAGTCTGTTAAGGATGGCCTCTTTGATAATCTTTTCCAAGACCTTCCCCAGGATAGAGGTCAGGCTGATGGGCCTGTAGTTTGCTGGATCTACTTTCCTCCCTTTCTTGAACATTGGCACAACATTGGCTTTCTTCCAATCTTCGGGCACTTCACCAGAGCACCAAGAGCTCTCAAAGATCTGTGCCAGGGGCTGAGATATGATGCTTGCCAGCTCCTTGAGTACCCTTGGGTATAAACCGTCAGGGCCAACTGACTTGAAGGTATCTAGTCTGTCAAGGTGTTCCTTCATGAGGTCAGCTTCAATGGAGGGTAAGGAATCTCCCTCACCCAGGCCTCCCTGACCCACAGTGGGCAGGGGTGTCCCATGGGACTGATGAAAAACTGACACAAAGTACCCATTCAGCAAGTTTGCTTTTTCATGGGCATTGGTTATCAGTTGTCCCATCTGGTTTAGCAGGGGTCCAATGTTGCCCTTGGTTTTCCTCCAGCTCCCCACATATCTAAAAAAGGACTTTTTATAATTCTTGATATTTGTAGCCAGTTGGAGTTCCATCGCAGCCTGGGCTTTCCTGGTTTGCTCTCTGCAGGTCCAGACCAGAGCAGAGTATTCCTCCTTGGTGGTGGTTCCAGTCCTTCATCCTTTATAGGTCTTCCTTTTAAGATGCAGGAGGTCTGCCAGTTCCCTGGAGAGCCAAGGGGGCTGCTGTGCCCTTTTGCTGCCTTTCCTCCGAGATGGGATGGACTTTGCTTGTGCATCCAGGACTGCTCCCTTGAGGAGTAACCAATCATCCTGAACTCCCCTCCCCTTTGGATTGTGGCCCTTTAGGGCCTCACTGACAAGCTTCCTGAGCTTGTCAAAGTCAGCTTTCCGGAAGTCAAGGACTTCTGTATTACTGACTGACTTGCCAGCTTTACGGCGGATGGTGAAGATGATCAGCTCATGGTCACTGTCATCCAGCCTCCCTTTGATCGTTAGGTCACTGAGTAGGTTGTCCCTGGTTGCCAGTACAAGGTTGAGCAGTGCTTTACCTCTCATTAGCCTGTAGACTTCCTGCATCAGATAGAGGTCATCCATGCACGAGAGAACTATTACAGAATAACCCTAAAGCAAACAGCATGGCTAGTAGCCTTTGATCATGCATCTACTTTACAGCAAGCTCTCCCTTTGATCGTTAGGTCACTGAGTAGGTTGTCCCTGGTTGCCAGTACAAGGTTGAGCAGTGCTTTACCTCTCATTAGCCTGTAGACTTCCTGCATCAGATAGAGGTCATCCATGCACGAGAGAACTATTACAGAATAACCCTAAAGCAAACAGCATGGCTAGTAGCCTTTGATCATGCATCTACTTTACAGCAAGCTACATATCTAGATAGGTTTCAGCAGTTCACTCACTTCAGCATCTTGAGAGAGAGAGAGAGAGAGTGAGCTGCAGATGTTTCAGCTGCTGTGTGTGTCTTCAACATGGCTGCTTTTCCCCACCCCCTGGGCAGTCTTAGCTTATATAGACCTTTTGACATCACCTTCGGGGGGCCCAGTGAAGCCCAGGAGTTGCTGGCTGCTAGCCAACCAATTTGGAATGCATCATCACTACCTGGTAGAGTGGTAGGGGTTACCGGCCCTGCCCCCGCAGGCCATGAGGTCACTGCTTAGAACAATAGAGAGTTTAATCCCCCACCTTCGGTATCTGTCCCCAGGCACATAGGCAGAGTTGATAGACAGGTAAGGGGAAAAGGCCAAGGGAGAAAAAACTGGTTAAAGAGAGACAGGGAGGAGGTTGGGATGGAAATCCTCTACACAGCCCATATGAATAAGATACATGGAAGCTTCCAGTGCATGAAGTTCCATTCAGCACCAACTCTTTTTCAACTCATGCTGAACCAGTACACTGCATACATTTCTACTTCCTCTTCACTCCCACAGCTGAGCCATGCCTTTCTTTCCCATTTCCAGGGATTCCTATTTCTTCACCAGCCTTAAATGTCTGACACATGTCACCAGCCAGGGTCCCAAATGGTTCATCCAGAATCCCTTTTGCCCCCACCTTAGGCTGTTGCATATAATTAATGTGGCCCTGTCCTTCATGAAGTGGAGCTGGACCAGTTTGCACCTTATCTGAATATAAGTTTTTGGAGGATCCCAGAACTTGTGACCAAAACACCCAGTTCCAGTCATCAGTGGGGGGCTAATTAGCATATGGCTCCTTTGTGGGGGAGTATCCGGAGTACACACACATACTGAGCAGTGCTGAGCTGTGGGGTCACTGTGGACTGAAATGCTGTTGACTATTCTGGATCCCAGCCCAATGAACTATATCAGGCGTACTCTTGGGGGTACTTGGGAAGGCCCCAGGGAGCAGCGTGGAGAAGCGGAGGCACTTCTGGTTTCACTGGTGGTGCTTCTGGTTTTCCCACGAGTGCTTCTGGTTTCACCTCTCCTTACTCATTGATTGGTCTCCAGGGAGACCGCCCCCCCCCCCCCCCCCCCCCCCGGGTGGCCGCCCCCCCCCCCCCGCCCGCTGGTTGACCAGCTGGGGGACTCCCTGCTTTTTGATCGGCTGCCGGGTGCACACCAACAAAAAAAGGTTGAAAACCCCTGAACTATACAGCAAATGATGAGCCTTTTGGCTATATGTAAGTAGATACCAAAGTGCTGCTTAAAAACGTGTTTATGGAATACCTGTGCCAAAACTGCCAGTAGTTTCAAAAGAGTTAAAATGCATCTATTGTGCAGGAACTAAGTCTACAGGTGCCTGTAGTAATTTTATGCAAAATACTGTAGGTATGTTTATTTCAAGGTTAATGTTTTTAAATTTGCTGCTCAGTTCCACGTGCTCAGGTGCTCTGATAGTAAGGAGTAGGGAAGGGGATGCAGGGGGAAGAAGTTGTGGGGAGCAGAAAACTAAGGGCTACTTGAACCCCCAGTTTTATTTTCCCTGCTATAGCAGTGGGAAGGGGACAAATTCAGGGGAATAATTAGATTGTATACCTGGTGAATTATAACAAATTTATAATTTTTCCATATATAGAATCAAATTATTGGCGGGGGGGGGTCATCTCATATTTGAGTAAATATGGTACATTAGGGTAGAGTAGGGGTTGCCAACCTGAGCAAGGGAAGCAAACCCTGTGGGAAGGTGTGGGAGGATAAGGCAGGGCAGGGGCAGAGTTCTGAGTGTGGGGGATAGAGAGGAGCTGGAAGTTTTATCTATGCTGAGGACTCAAAACCAGTCCCAGCAACAGCATGGTATCCATGCACCTAGCTACTGCTGCAATGCTGTAGAGCTTTTGCTGCTAGGCTGTGGACTCCATGGGCATGGGGGTGCAATATTGGAACTCTAAGTTGGTGCACATGGCTAGTGCCATGCTCTCTCATCACAACTTACATTACTGAGACCTGTTTCAAATTTTATGGGCAGCTTCTGTGTGTGGCGTGTAGAAGATCAGGGAAGGGGTAGACAGCACATTAGCAGATAGGACAGGAATCATAGAATCATAGAAAATTAGGGTTGGAAGGGACCTCAGGAGGTCATCTAGTCCAACCTCCTTCTCAAAGCAGGATCATCTCAAACTAGATTAATCTCAGCCAAAGCTTTGTCTGCCTGGGTCTTAAAAACCTTCAAGGATGGAGATTCCATCACCTCTCTGGGTAACCTGTTCCAGTGTTTTACTCCCCTCCTAGTGAGAACTTCTTTCATAATATCTAACCTAAACTTCCCTTGCTGCAACTAGAGACTGTTGCTCCTTGTTCTGTTATCTGCCACTACTGAGAACAGTCGAGATCCATCCTCTTTTGAACCCCGCTTCAGGGAATTGAAGGCTGCTATTAAATCTTATCTCAGTCTCCTCTTCTCTAGACTAAATAAGCTCTGTTCCCTCAGTCTTTCCTCATAAGTCATGTCCCCCAGTTCCCTCACCATTGTTGTTATTCTCTGCTGGACTCTCTCCAATTTGTCCACAACATTTCTGTAATGGGGGGCCCAAAACTGAACACAGTACCCTTGATGTGGCCTTGCCTGTGCTGAAGCTAGGTGAAATAATCACTTCTTTTGACCTGCTGCCAATACTCTTACTGATACAGCCCAGTATGTCATTAGCCTTCTTTGGAGCAAGGCCACGCTGCTGGCTCATATTCACCTTATTGTCCACTGTAAACCCCATGTCCTTTTCTGTAGAGCTGCTGCCCAGCCAGTCAGCCCCCAAAGGCAGTAGAACACAGAGGAACGGATGTGGCAGGGAGCACAGGACAAAATGCAAAACATCAGATCGGTGAGGGGATTGAAGTGGCAGGATGCAGTGCTAATATGTGGCATGCCTTCTTAAAAGGTTGGCCCCCACTGGGCTAGATGCTATACTAGTGATTCTCAACCAGGGTGCCAGTTGAGAAATCCTTTCAAGGGTGTCGTGGGTTACTATGCAATGTTAGCACTCTTAGATGTGAAAACATGATTCAAAAGATAAAACCAGATATTTTAAATAGTGTTAAGAACATTTCAGGGGTAAAAAACATGCACATTGTTAAAACTGTTCTGACCTGCTGTGGTCTTTCTGAATCTTTGCAACAGAAAAATGGCTCTATTATCTTTCCATAGTCAAACAAAGAGTGAAAACTAAAAGCTGGCATTTTTCAAGGAGTGCCTGGAGTCTAACAAGGGGTGTTTTGAGTTTAACAAGCAGTAGCATAAGCAGGGGAAGGTGAGAAGGGCACCTCCCCTGGGGTGCTAGACTTACTCCAGAGTCCCATGGAGTGTCTGCCCTGGCAACATACCCATACCTGGAACTCTAAAACAGTCCCCAGCTAAGAGCAACAGCCAAGGTTGGTGGGCGGGAAAGGGGTGTAGAGTAGGTGGTGGTGGCAATGGCAGCAGCGCTGGAAACAGTCTTTTTAGGAGTTCTGAGCATGGGTAAGACTAGTGCACCCCTGCCCCACTGTTGCAACCCCTGCCCCAGCCTCTGCACTCTTAGAACCCGAACCCACCTTCAGCTCCCCCACAGGGCTTGCCCCAGGCACCAACTCTGCTTGTTATGCCACTGCAAATGAGGGAACCCTTGAGTCTAAAATGGCTAAGAGCCACTGTGTTAGAAGTTCATTCATAATCATTCTCTGCATGTATACTGTAATTCATTTGGTTTATGAGAATTAGGTAAACACCTATATTTCAAGCCAAACTTTTTGGAACACATTCTTCAGTTTTGCTTCCCCAAAGGGGCAATAGGTGCCATTCACTACCACCCCCATCTGAAGTACATTTGGGGTATGCTTTGACCCCCAGGCTTGCACAGAAAGTGTTAGTAGAATATCCAAATCTATTTTGGGGGGGGGAGGGGGGAGAGAGGGTGTGTATCTTGCTCATTTGTCCTCTTATCTAGAACACTTAACTTTCACCCCATGCAGCACACCCAATTTCCAGGTATTCTCAGTAGGCATATAGATTATAGACCTCAAAGGAGAGCTGACCTTTAAACAGAAAAGAGTTTTCAACCTTAGCTATAGTACAACTGGTATTTCTTGATAATAATGCATGCCAGACTAGGCCACATAAGTTGGTATAGGAAATCCTAGCAAGGAACAAAGTACCAGACATAGTGCAGCAGCAGGTGAAAGACTATTATAAAGCAATTTTCATGAGATTTATTATAGGCCTCTAAACTAAAAAAAGGGCAAAGGATGGAAAAGGGCATTACAACAGGTTGTATATTGTAGGTTACTGTGTTTTCAGCTGCAATGAACCTGATAATGAAATCAGCTGAACAAGAGCATAAAGGTCCCATACTGACAGGAAAAAGACATCCCTAAGGAAAGCCAATATAGATGTTATAACAATAACTACAAGTACAGTAATGTAGTCTAGATTGTTACTAGTGACACTGGAGAAAATAATCGAGTAAGCAAAAATGAAGTTTAAGCTACCAAATATAGGTTCCTGGTGTCACTGAATAGGAAAATAAATAGGGCATTTAAGTTTAGGATTCTGAGAGAAATAACTGAGATTTATCAGAAAGCACATGCTTTACCAAATTATAGCATGCTGACACAAATGACAACAGAGACATAAAGAGTATTTTATCCAACACCAAATTGCATATACATTAGTGATTGAGGACAAAAATACCCAATGGCTAGCACAGGGAGCATGGTTTACACTAAGAACTGGTTTTAAGTTGGTCTTATACTGTCAGAGAATGGAAGATAACTTTCAAAATAACTGTGTTATTTGTACAGAGCTCAGTGCAATCTTTTGTAAAAATAAAAATATAAAAAATGAGGAGAGTGAGTGAGTGACTTACTCAGGTGAGTAATCTTTATTTACGTGAGTGCTCCTTTCAAATTAGTCGTCTGAATCAGTCTCCAGGATTGCGCTCTTTGTATTTTCCCATCTGGATTACTACCTAGAATTTCAATCATACAGAGAGTGGTGTGTTAATGTAAAAGACTAAGTATTTTGTGATGTCCAGGTCCTGAAAGACAAATACATTTTAATTCTTTGCCCTTTCACCCCAGCAGTGAAAAGAAATTGAAAGTAAATAACCATTAACTTCAAATGACTTCAAAATTAGTAGGAGCATTGCAAGCAGATCAAGGGAAGTGATTATTCCCCTCTGCTCAGCACTGGTGAGGCCACATCTGGAGTACTGTGTCCAGCTTTGGACCCTCCCCCCCACTACAAAAAGATGTAGACAAATTGGAGAGAGTCCAGTGGAGGACAACAAAAATTGTTAGGGGGCCAGGGCACATGACTTACGAGGAAAGACTGAGGGCTTATTTAGTATGGAGAACAGGAGACCAAGGGGAGATTTAATAGCAGCCTTCAACTACCTGGATGGTGTTTCCAAAGAGAATGGAGCCAGACTGTTCTCAGTGGTAGCAGTTGTCAGAACAAGGAGTGATGGTCTGAAGTTTCAGTGAGGGAAGTTTAGATATTGGGAAAACTTTCTCACTAGGAGGTTAGTAAAGCAGTGGAACAGCCTACTCAGAAAGGGTGTGGAGTCTTCATCCCTGGAGGTTTTTAAAATGTGGCTGGACAAAGCTTTGGGTGGGATGATATAGTTGGGGCTGATCCTGCTTTGAGCAGGATGTTGGACTCGATGGCGTCCCGAGGACCCTTCCAACCCTAATTTTCTATGATTTTATGATTCTATGAAAATTCAGATAGTGGGGACATTTGATGCATGGACCTATCTAGCCCAGGTAGAAAGATAACATCAGCTATCATAAATCACATTATCATTCTCCTGGATTCCCCAGGGAGATTTTCTGTATGTCAGGAATTACACAGAGTGTGCATGTATGCATATACTGCATATAATTTTGCATAACGAACCAACATTAGCTGCTCCATACTGATGTGCTATGATACCCTAACAGGTAGGTTGAGGGCTTATTCTGATAGCCCACTCTCAGGGGATAAAAGAACTTGATCCTTGGAAGTTTCTGAAAAAGCTAGTGTCCTGCTGACAAGGCTGCTTTGCTTATTCTAGGAAACATTTGGGGATTCCAGTTAGCTGTCTTCTGCTGCCGGTATGTCTTTTCTGTACATGTTTAATGACACTCTGAGTATTCTTTATGATTCGTATATATGTAAGACTTTGTCTCAATAACATCTGTGGCTATGTCTTCCTCAGGTTAATTATGTGTTGTATAAAAAGGTATTTATTGTATAAGTCTGAAATAGCTTCATATTAATTTCATTTCATTTTCATTATCTTGCAACAGAGTAGGGCAGGATGTATCGATGAATACCAACCCTTGATGTAGGAATAAATATACAGTATAAAAAGTTAAAGCATCAGGGTACACCTTTTATTAAATTGTATTGATATTGGTTGAACTGTGCCACAAACCCTTCCCACAAAGCAACGGTTCAGTGTAGAGCTGATGCGTCAGTCAGTCTTCCTTTGGGAAGTACTAAAGCACGGTGCAGTAACCATCCATACTGTGCCATGCGCGGAGCACACAGTTAATTTTAGCTTCTACTTCACTGTAGCGGCGCAGTAAAATGAGGGAGCATGCCGCTACGGCGAAGTAGCTGCCAGTCATGTATAGACAGTATTAGAGCTGTTCTGATAATCACCACTAAGATTTTTCAAGTAGCATAAAGTAGTAAAAAATAATGGACAATTTTTATCAAGAAAAATGTCATCTTGCTGAAGCTGTTAAAATGTTCTAATTACAAAACCATTTCATGATGTCTTTACAAAAATTATTAACAAAAATAACTCCCCCCACCCCACTTCTAATTCCTGAGCAGTATTGGAATAAGCCAGAAAAGGACCAGGGGCTCCAATTCTATCACTCAGAACAAGTGCTAGTTGAAACCATTTCATCAGAATTTGGTTGTAATAGAATCAAAATGTTTTGGAGAAAAAATTCAATTCTACTGAAATCTATTGCTTCCACACAAGGAAGGAGGTAGGAAGGAACAACAGAAGCAATGAAGGGAACTGCCACTCTTCTCCTAGTGTTCCAGGCAGAGCCTCTGGGATGTCCTACTCCTTGATGTTTTGATGCAACTCTCCCCATTAAGCCAGTGACAGGACATGGGAGTACATGCATGTGCACAAAAGCCTTCAGTATATATATGAATACAGCCCACTTGTCTTTTTTTTCTTTCTGTTACCTTTTTATATTTTAGATACCTTACATATCTAAGGGAAAAACATTTTTATTCTCTTAATATTATAAGTTTTATGGATATTTTTGAGTTATAGACAGAGTCTCTTGGGATTTAACTTCAGTACTGGGAAAATGCTGCCATCTACTTTATAATTGGATACCTCTGAGTAGGAGTCTGGAACAGCCACTTTTTTATATATATTTTCACTTGTAAAGGTTTACTTTTAAAGTTAAACATAGCCCACACATTAGTTCTATCAACCAAGCAAACTTCTACTGATATTTCTTTTATCCAACAGACATTAGATAGTACCACATCCCAGGAACTATGACTGTGTCCAATGTGAGACCCTACATTTCAGAGACTACTATAGATATATATAGAGATATTTATATCTAGATATCTACATTTAGCTATCTAGATAGATAGATAGATATAGCTATATTTTAAAAAATATTTCAGCTTTTAATTTGCATTTAGTATATTGTTATTTTTTCTTAACTACTTGCGTAACATCTTTCACAAGCACCAGTGAGTCTTTATAGTCCTGGTGTGAAATCAGTGGAAGTCAATAGAAAAATTCCCATTAGCTACACAGTTGTCAAGATATCATCCTGGAATCTTATAATGACAGGGGCATTGATGAGAAACTAAAAGCATTCTTTACATCTGTTTTCCCTGTGGAAGATGTTAAAGAGATTCCCTCACCAGATCCATTCCCCTCTAGGGACAAATCTGTGGAGCTGACCCAAAATGGGATTTCAACAGATGAAGTTGGAGAGGAAATTGATAAATTAAACAATAGCAAATTACCAGGACCTGATGGCATTTACCCTAGGGTTCTGAAGGAGCTCAGATAGGAAACTGCCATACTCCTAAATGTAGTATGCAACCTATCCCTACAAGCAGCCTTAGTACCAGAGGTTTGGAGGGTTGTCAATCTGACTCCAATACTTAAAAAAGGCTCAGGGGGGAGGGGGACCCAAGGAACTACAGGCTGAGGAATCTAACTTCTGTTCATAGAAAACTGGTAAAAAAAATAATTCACCACATGAATTAACACAATTTGCTAGGGACGAATCAGCATGGTTTTGTCAAAGTTAAATCATACCTCACCAACCTACAAGAGTTCTTTGAGAGTGGCAATAAGCAGATGGATCAGGGTAATCCATTTGTCATATATATCTGGACCTCCAAAAAGCTTTGACAAAGTTCCCAGTAAAAGACTCTTGATGAAGCAAGATAGTCATAGGATTACAGGGAAGGTCCATTTGTGGGTTTAAAAATTAGTTTAAGGATAGAAAACAAATAGTCAGTTTTCTGTTTGGAAAGAAATAAACAGCAGGGTCCCTCAGGGATCTGTTTTGAGACCAGTACTATTTACCATATTCATAAATAATCTAGAAAAGGGGGTGAGTAGCAAGGTGGTCAAATTTGTGGATGACACAAACTTATTCAAAGTGGTAAAAACCAAGGTAGACTGTAAGGAACTACAGAAGGAACTTTCACTATTGATGAATGGGCAAGTAAATAGCAGATGAAATTCAATATAGACTATTGTAAAGTGATGCACATGGGCAAAAATAACTCTAACTATACCTCTACTATGATGGGCTCTACATTAGCTGTTACCATTTAGGAAAGAGATCTGGGAGTATCTACATGTGCATTTATGACGGCTTACATTTACTGCGCAGTAAATGACTGAGCAGTGAGTGGGACTAGGCCAACATATACAAGTGCAGGTAACTTGGGACTAAATTTAGTTTCAGGTCAGAGCAGCCTGCCATGTGCCCCTGTGGCCACCAGGAAGAGCTCCCACCTGCAGCCACATGGCTGAAAGACTAATTGTAGGCCCAAGTTGAAGCCAGAGCCAACTGCCAGCACTTTGGACTAACTTTAGTCTCAAGTTGAAGCCAGGAGAGGTGGTCAGCCAGGAGCCCTGGGGCTGAGGTCAGGCCAGCCTCCTAGTGGCTGGGCAGACCAAGCAGGGAAGCCCCCTAGGTTACTGCACAGTAAGGCGTCTACATATCTTTTACTGTGCAGTAAATAATCATGAACAAATTTGATACCTGCAAGATGCAAGTAGCAAATTCATGCTCAAGTTGGCATAAGTTGCCATATTTACTGCACAGTATGGGCATGCATGTGTAGACGCTCATACATACTGCATAGTAATTTTGGGTACTGCATAGTAAATGTGTACATGTAGATGTGCCCACTGTGGACAGTTTGCTAAAAACAACAGCTCAGTGCTTAGCAGCCATCAAAAGGCAAACAACATTTTAGGAATTATTAAGGAGGGAATTATAAATAAAAAGAAAGTATCATTATGCCCCTTCATAAATCCATGATATGCCCACACCTTGAATACTGTGTCCAGTTTTGACCCCCACACTTCAAAGAGGCTATAGAGCTAGAGAAGGCACATAGAAGGGCAACAAAGATAATTAGTGGTATGGAGGAGCTTCCACATGAAGAGAAACTAAATATTCAGTTTAGAAAAGAGACATTTGAGAGGGAACATGATAAGGGTTTACAAAATACTAAATGGGGAAGAGAATGTAAATAGGGATTTATTATTTACCATTTCTCAGAATACTAGAACTAGGGTCATAAAAGGAAACCAGTAGGTAGTAAATTTAAAACTAACAAAGGGAAGTTATTTTTCATACATCATTTAATTAAAGTATGAAATTCATTTCCACAAGTTGCTGGGGAAGCTGAGAGTTTAGCCACATTCAAAAAGAGATTGCAGGAAAGATGCATCAGTAGCTATTGAATGTGGGAGTTAGGAGTACAGCCTCTGAGTAAGAACTTTCTGTACCTTAAATGATGGAGGCTATAAGTGAGAAAGGAACAGAAAAACCCTGGTCATACTCAGTTCACTCTCCCTTTCACCAGCCACTCTCTGCCACTGTGTGACACCGAATACTAGGCAAGATGGGCCAAGTCTGACCCAGTAAGACTGGGCCATTCAGAAGACTGGCCATTCAGAAGACTGGCCATTCAGAAGAATGGCAGTTCTTCTGTTATTTTCTTAATGCTGCTTTTTAAAAATAGTATTTTCCCATGGACTTCACCCTACAGTATAGGAAATTACCTCTTTTTAGTTTAATTTTGAGAATTAAGTTCTACCAAAATGATGTCAGACCAGCACCTGCAACACATAGGTTCACATAAACTGTATGAACAGGCACATAAATGGCCCTTTTGAGATTTATATAGAATGTGTGATTCTATTATCCATGAAATGTGGATGCATAAGCCTGCTCATGCTGTAGGGTAGGGTATCCACTGGCCAGGCAGGTGTATAGCTATGTACATGCACTGAGTATATGCACATAATCATGGCATTCTACCTGCACAAAAGTCCACGACTGAGAACAGAATAGGAAGGCATTTCCATTCAGTAGTATCAATAGTCAAGTGGCTAGAACACTTAGCCAGGAAGCAGAAGGCCTAGTTCCAGGTTCTTCTACCAAGGAGGTTTGAATCTGCATTTTTTTGACTTGTTGGCACAGTAGAAAACTACGGTGCTGAAGGTTAGCTATAATCCAGGCACTTTTCCAGTACTTTTTTTGAAGCTGGTTCTCTGGGCAGCCAAGAGAAAGAGATGTGTGAGACCAAGAGAAAAAGAACAAGCTAGAGGTATATATAGCTCAAGAGATGACACTACTGTACAACAAGTAGAACTTGGGCTGTAGTGTGGACCCTTACTCCTAACATGGCAGAAATGTTCCCACTGTACTCTACCATTTTATCCAATGATGCAAGATGCAGTGGCTGCACTGGAGCACTGGAAAGAGGTCTGTATAATGCTTAACCCATGGCATGGTGTTTAGAGTGCTGTGTTAAAAAATTAGAGAGATGCAGAAAGACTGGTGCTACAGCATTCAATTGCACTTCTGCCACTGTTAGAGACAGGTTACTTAGCTAGCTGGACCACTGGTCTGATCCAGTATGGCACTCCTTGGGTGTTTCTACATAAGATGCTACTGCACAGTTGTTACTGTGCATTTATTTAGTACTTGTATTAGCAAGCACTAAATACATGTGTAGTAACCAGAGTTATTGTGCAGTAGCACTGGTGAACAGCTTTTAGGTGATGCTACTGTGCAGTAGCCTAATAATACTGTGCAGTAGCATTTTAGCATGGTCCATGCTATGATGCACTACTGCACAGTTCTTTTTGGCTCATGTAGACACCCTTTATGTTCTTATGCAAGTTCTAATACCTTCTGGCTGAGGCGGGCCTTAGAACCCAGGACTCCTGCTTCCCTGGCATTCATTGCTTAGCTGTTGGGGATAAAGCTTAAAAAATACTGCTTGTTTTTTGTTTGTTTTTTTCTTCTTTCTGGCACTTACACCAATATGTACACCTGGGGCAACACATCTTCCCAGCTAGTATGTAGTCTTTTGTGCATGTTCAGTTTACACTCATGTGTTCACAGTACATGGGTAATAGAATTGCAAGCTGTCCATAAGTGCCAAAGATACTACTGAGGTTTTTGGGTAACTGCATTTAGGTGTACAAAAGGTAATAAAATTCTACCATAAGCCTTTGCTGATGAATACAGTGTAAGTTTCCTCCTGTGTGAAGCATTAGTTACTGCTTCTGTGTAGCAGGTCTTTTCCAAAAGCTTAGCTTAAACCCATTCCTTTAAATGTAACCAGACAATTGATTATGTGCAAGTTAAGCACCCACCCTGGAAACAGGTTTAAGTTAATTCTTCTTTAGCCATGAAACAGTAACTCATGGTTGGTCCCTTACTAAGGGTGAGCCCAAAAGTCCTTTAGTCATTTAGACTCTAGGTGAATTCTTTACTAAAGCTGGGCCTATCAGTAGCAGAGAATGAAGAGCTAAAGAGTCATACATTTTAAGACCAAGAGGGGCAATTATGAACATATGGGCATGTCCACGTGTGCTTTTACATGTGCCTAAACTTAATGTATATTTCCCTAATGCGCATTAAGGCAATTTAGGTATGCATCTACACATACATCTGCTAAGGTGCATTAGCATGGTGTGCAGACCAACTTGGAACTGATTTGGGACTAAAGTTAGTCCCAAGTCAGGTGACATACATAGCGTTAATGTGCCTTAGCGCATCTATATATGCATTAGGATACTTTAGCTAGTCAGCAAAAGCAGGTAGCAAATTTAGGTGCAAATAGCCTAAAATCTCCATCTGTAAGGTGCTTTACAGGTGTGCATGTGTAGACCCATGCCCCTAATGCACTTAAAAAATGGCTAATGCGCCTTAAATCAACACGTGTAAGATGCATCCTATATGTCCTAACAGAACACAGAGCCTTACCCAGTAATTCCTTTATCAGTCGGTAACTTTTGTTTGTGCTATAAGACATCTTAGTAGAAAGATATTTGGTTTGGATTTAAAGATTTTGACTTCAAGTGATAGACTTTACCACATTCCTATGTAAGGTGTTACAATGTTTAATTGTTATGAATTTAATAATAATAGAGTATGTTACAGAGTGACTAGTGGGATAATGTCTTGATTATTAAGTGCCTACTTTCAATATAAAGATAGTTATGAATCTTTTTAAAAAACAAAAACCAGAAAGCTGTGATATAACTAACATATATGAATAAAGAAAGCAATTAAAATTCATGTTAAAAGTAGCCCAAGTATTCCCAAAATAAGGACAAATAACTCAATTTTATCTTTTATCCTATATTTTTAACACAACATGTTATTAGACTCTAGGCAATAATCATAATATTGAATGTAAATATTGTATCCAGTTACAAGAGCAGTTGGAATTCAATTGGGAAGATATAATCACCATTGCTGGACTGAGGACAGAAAACAGGCTTTGTGACCAGCAATAGTGAAAGGTGCATATTTACATCTTAACAAAAAACACAACTTTTGAAAGTATGAGACCCTCCCACTTCATGCTGGAATGCTGTTCACTACCAGTTCAGAAAATACCACATAGTGAATTGCCAGTATATAAAAATATATACTGAAGCATATAGAAGGCAGAATGGATTTCCTATCCAAATACCACCTTCAGTCTGCTCTAGTAAGCCTGTGAAATCATACAGGACCATAGAAAAGATGAAGTATAACAATCAAACCCTTGTAGCATGGCTTCCTCTTTAGGAATCTCCAGGAATACGAAAGGAATAGGTTTGTGCTCAGTTCCTCATAGTTAGACTCTATAGATTTTTTAGCTGTAAAAACCTAGCATATCTTTTCCATTCCTTCTCATATTTGAGAATGAAAAAAACAAAGTAATCCCCTTGACTGAGGCTGCTGGGTGACTGAGAAATGTCTTGTAACAGCCAAGTTTCTGTAACAGCAAACAAACAGCAAACAAGTCAGCACCCTTTGAGATAGCCAAATTATTAATACATAGATCGTTCTTGACAGTAAAGCAGCATTTCACAGAAGTCAGTTTAATGAAGATGTGTGAGTAAAGAATGATCCTGATAGGCATGGCATATGACTTCAGTGGGGCTCTCAAACTGTTTGCGCACTGTGCAGAGGACATGCAATGTAATTTGCAAAATACTATAACTGAAATTTTGTTTTGCTGCTGGTTGGAAACATAAAGAAAAGTTGGCAGCGGGAAACATATCAGAACCAAAATTTCTCCACCCACCCAACAATGAAGTGAAATAATTCTTAAAGCCTTAGGACCAAATTCATCCCTTGTGCAACTCCCTTTTCTCCTACAAACTCACTCATGTTGCCTGTATGGTAAAACACAAGTGTTATAATAGCCACAAAAAATGCAACTAATAATAAACACTCCAATTAGTGACTGATTAGTGGAAATATACTTGACTCTGGGCTGCCACATGCCAACAATTAAAAACTTAGCAATATTGTCTTCCTGAGAAAGGACAATTGGCTAGTTACCTCAGGTGCCTGTACATGATTGCACAGAGCCTGGGGAAGCAGCAGGAAGAACTAGAAGTCCTTGCGCAGTCATGGAACTGTGACGTGATTGGAATAACAGAGACTTGGTGCGATAGCTCACATGACTGGAGCACTGTCATGGATGGGTACAAACTGTCCAGGAAGAACAGGGGAGAAGAAGAGGAGGAGGAGTTGATTTTTATGTAAAAGAGCTGTATGATTGCTCAAAACTCCAGTATGAAGCTGGAGATAGGTCTGTTGAAAGTCTCTGGGTTAGGGTCAAAGGGAAGAGCAACAAAGGTGATGTCATGGTGGGGGTCTCCTATAAACCACCAGACCAGGAGGATGAGGTGGATGAAGCTTTCTTCAGACAGCTAGTGGAAGTTTCCTGATCACAGGCCCTGGTTCTTGTGGGGGAATTCAATCACTGATATCTGCTGGGATTGGCAATATTGCAGTGTGCAGGCAATCCAAGAAGTTTTTAGAAAGTGTTGGGGACAACTTCCTGATTTAAGTGTTGAAGAGGCCAGCTGGGGGTTGTGCTCTTCTTGACCTGCTGCTCACAAACAGGGAAGAATTGGTGGGGAATGTAGAAGTGGATGGCAATTTGGGCAGCAGCAACCATACAATGATTCAGTTCAGGGTCCTGAGAAAAGGAAGGAGGGAGAGCAGCAGAGTAAGCACCCTGGACTTCAGTAAAGCAGATTTTGACTCACTTAGGAAAGTGATGGGCAGAATCCCTTGGGAGGCCAGTCTGATGGAGAAAGGAGTCCAGGACAGTTGGTTGTACAAAGGAACCTTGCTGAGGGTGCACAAATGAACCATTCTGATGCACAGGAAAAATAGCAAGTATGGCTGGAGACCAGCTTGACTTCAGTGAGCTAAAATACAAAAAAGAAGCTTACAAGATGTGGAAACCTGGATGGATGACTAGGGAGGAGTATAAGAGTATTGCTCGGGCATTCAGCGATGAAATCAGGAAGGCCAAAGCACAGTTGGAGTTGCAACTAGATAGGGACATTTTGCAAGTGACCTAAAAATTAATGGGTTGGATGAATAGACTGTAAGGTGGATAGAGATGTGGCTGGATTGTCAGGTTCAAAGAGTAGTTGGCTGTTGGTATCAAGTGGAGTGTCCCAGGGGTCAGTTATGGGGCTTCATCAACGACTTGGAAGATGGAATGGAGTGCACCCTCAGCAAGGTTTCAGATGACACCAGGCTGGGAGTAGTAGATATTCTGGAGGGTAGGGCTAGGATTTAGAGAGTCCTTTACCTTGGAGGAGAGACCTTTACAAGTTGGAGGATCTTTACAAATTGGAAGATTCTTGTAAGTACACTTTTAAAGGAGAAACTCTGCATTGTCAAAGTCAACAATGGAACAAGGTGTTGACTATGCAGGAGGGATAAGAAACTGGTGGCATGGAGAACAGAATTTGGCCAAAGACGGGACAATTTTATCATAAAACTATGATGTACTGCTGAAGTATTTGAGAACTCTTGATCTGCTTTCCCCTCTTTGGATGTAAAAGCTCAAATTAAGGAAATGGGTACAATTCCATTGTCTCTTCAGTTCACTATCAGGTCTTCTGTTTTACAAGCTTTCATTGAAATACTGGGAAAAAATTACTGCATCTTATAACAGGGCATTTGATTGCATTATTGGTCAACATTAAAAGAGCCTGCATTCACAGTAACTGCATAATTTATTAGTGTTTGAATTAGTGGTTTTCTATCTCAGATGGAATAGATCACCTCTCAAAGTCCTTTTTCTAAAATCCTGTTAGTCTATAATATATAACAGTTTTCTGTAAGGTCCTACAAGGTCCTTCAGAAAAGAAACCAGTGTAGGTTTCATTGGTCCTCAAGAAGATCTTTCAGTACTTCAGCTTTGCCTTTTTCTGGGCATAAGAAAATATTATTTTTAGTGATAAAGCTGTGATACGTTGTAAAATATATTTTAATGCTTAGCTAACTTACAAGGAAATGTATAGGTCACATTTTAATTATACAGTTTAAAGGATGTGTGCTATTAAAGGGGATGCTGGTTGAAACTACTATGAACTAAACAAGTTGTTATTATATAGTACATTGGCTGAGTTTTATTATGTTCTTAAAAGTATATATCAAGGTAATTTACCTAAACATTTTGCAATTTCTGAGCAGGTATTTTGAATAGTCCAGTCTGACTTATATATCAGTGTAACAGGGAACTCTAGCCCTGTCACTAGAAAGCAGGTCTGCCCCTTTAAGGCCAGAACTTTCTGGGCACAGAGTGCTGGTAAGGAAAGGGTTAAATGCTGAACCTGGCCAGCTAGTCAGCTGACCGGAAGGTGCAGGGCTATAAAAACCCTGGGCAGAGCGGCAGTAAGAGGGAGAGCAGGTGAAGGGGAAGGAGTGCCTCTGAGAGCTCCATAGAGAAGCTGGGTGAGCGGTCTAAAGGTGGGAACTACAGAAGCTGTGGAGAGACAGCATCTGCACCACAGCAAGGACTGTAGCCAACGGTAGGGAGCTGAAGGACAAACCCTGTGAATGTAAGCTGACCTGCTGCTTTGCTTGATCATGTTGGTTGGTGGCACTTATTTTTTTCCTTTTTTTTGATTATTGACTAATACCGGTGGTTTGAGTGAGGCTATTAGGGGATGGAGGAAGCCTCACAGGGGACCCACGACAGCATGGGGACCCCAGCGCCAGAGAGGGCGCACCATTGGGGGTGTACTGACCCCAGTGCCAGAGAGGACGCAGCATTGGGGGTGCACTGGCCCCAGTACCAGAGAGGGCGCAGTGCGAGACAGGGCCACGGAGAGCCTGAGTGCCAGTGAAGGTGCAGTGTGAGATAGGGCTGTGGAGAGCCCGAGCACCAGTGAAGGCACAGTGTGAGACAGGGCCGGGGAGAGCCCAAGTACCAGTGGGGCACAGTGTGAGACAGGGCTGTGGAGAGACCAGATGCCAGTGAAGGTGCAGTGCAAGACAGGGCTGCGGAGAGCCCAAGGAGAACCAGGGGGCCAAATTGTAACAAGGCCCAACACTGGAAAAGGCTAGAGCCTCAGAGTCAAACCCTGTTTGGTGGGTTTTGGATGGGGAGGCCTAGCTAGAGAAAGACAGGAGTCAGGCCCATGTAGGCTAAAGACCCCAACATACAAAATACAATAGGCAGTTTCCTGCTCGCAAGAACATCAACAATAATTTCCATCAAGACGTGGCAGGCGAGGAGAGGGCGGAACATAAGAACTCCAAAGAAGACTCCAAGGGCGCCCCATGTAAGGCGCGGATTAACAGGGAAGATGGCGCTGAGGAGGGCGATCTGTTACAATCGGCTAATGGCTGTTTATAATATAGGACCTATAAATAAAACTACTATATAACTTTCATGTAGGAATATCCAACTTACATCAAAATATTCATCAGACACATATAGTTACTAAATACTGAAGTCCCATATCTCATTCAATAGTCTAAAAATTGGAAAATGCATTAGCACATTCATTCACATATCAATTAACAACAGAACACTGGGCCCATACCTTTGTATATTTGAAATTGTAAATTGCTAATACAGGTAACAGAGTATAATTGGAACATTTCTTGGTGTGAAATGGTGATATCTTCTTTTTTAGTCTCTTGTACCTGTAAATCATAGCAGATAACACATCTTGAAACTGAAGTGACAGGACTGACGAATGAATTCACACAGGCTTAGTGTAACTCTTCACACTATACTCTATCGAGTGTTGCAATATATGTCAATTAATATTGCTTCTTTACCTTAAAATGGTTTGAACACATTGTGTTCCTTCAAAATTATTTTGAGAATTCTGTCATATAATTGATACCTCTCAGATTCTTATTTCTATTGTCTTTTACATCTTCAGTATCAGATAACATCTTATACAGGTGTCTTTTCTGAGTTTTTCCAAAATGGAATTTCTATAATAGGCATAATGAAAAGGACAGTTTGGTTCATGCTAATTTTTTTAAAGAAGCCCACCTGAGCACTTAAAATGACTTGTTTTTGTTCTCAGTGTATGCCTAAAGTATTTTATATAATCCTTTCAAATTATTTTCTTTTGTACTTCAAACTGATATTCACTACTGCAGTAAAAGCCTTGGTAATTCATGCTTCGTTAATCTGAACACTCCATAATTGGCACATAAAAATTCTCAGTAAAGACTTATTAGCACAGAGTTGCAGTGAGGTATCCTTTTACTCAGTCTTCCTTTCCTTTAAAGATGTACCAGTGTTCTAAGAAATATTGTTATAAACACCACAAATAAACTATACTGTTAAAAATAAATGACATTTTATTAGGCACTACCTTTGCTTTACTAATTATATGCTTATTTATTAATTTGCAGAATTCATTAATTCACTCTGATTGAAATGCAGTCTATAACAAATGGCTAACACAAGGCCTGTGAGGTATTTATTTTGTATTTAAAGTGTCAAAAGAGAATGTAAGTGATTCACCGTTCTTGTTCTGTAAAGGGGCAAATTTCACCCCCCAGTTATTGGAATGAAAGAGTGATATTTTGCTTCAGTTCTATTTATCCCAGGAGGCTATTTTCTTTCCAGGCGTATATTTTTCCCCATTGTTATTTTTTGTGTAACTACATTAAAAACAACACAAAACCAATAAAATGCCTGTCTGAAAGGGAGATACACCTCATACAATACTTTAATTGTCAGGAATAAACCTTTAAAGAGGAAATTGCAGCCACCCACCCGGCTTAAATAATGATGAAGTTGGAAGTCACTCTGCAATAATAATAGGAACCCAAATAATTATTTGACTTTTAAATCAGAGGTATCTACAACTTTTTCAGTTTTTTTCAGTTTGTGATAGTAAAGGCAAATTATCAGGAGCAAGGGGCTACCTCAGTACCAGCTGACTTCAACAACAGGAAAAGGCCCACATAGATATGCCCTGCAGAGTGTGTGACATCTCTTGATTCTAGTCACCACTATCACATCTTGATATGATAAGAGTCCTTGAACAGTTAGACTCTTTTGGCAATGCCTTGGTTTGATTATCGAATATAAATCATTATGATTTAACAGTACAGCAGGACATTGCCAAAGTTTCTGTGTGTTCTCAGATTTAAAAATCTTTAATATCAAATGCATAGTGTTTAGTCTTTATTACCCTGTTTCACTGCTTTTATATTTTTGAATACTTACATACCCAAAAGAATTGCTAGCTAGCTTTTTCAGATGGGTATAAGCCTATAAAACTTTTGAAGGTTGACCCAGAGCACACTGCCATATCTGTGGGGATGAAACATAGTTTACAGAGCTTTAATGTTCTTTAAAAGGTTTCTTACAGTGATGTAGCACTCACATAAATTACCAGTAAACTGTTTAGCATATATCTAATGGAAACCCCTTGAAGTATTTAATTGAAAGAGAAATGCATCTTTAAAAATATTTTCCTATACACTAATTCACTGTTTTAGGCTTTTTTTTTTTTGGCATTACAATGTGTTAGCTCTGTAAAGGGGAATGTTTCTAATAGTATTCTTCCACAATGAACTTCCTCAAGATAAAAGGCAGTATCTTCTAATGCCTGATTCCAAATTCTATATAGTTTAGAAAATGTATAGAAAAAAAGCATGGTTAAACTGGTAATTGGATGCAAAAAACAACCTTAATTATGTGCATCCTAGTTCCCTTACACTATAAGTATTCTAGAGCAGTATTTCCCAGCCTTTCCCAGCCCAAGGGACACTTTCATTAATAACAATTTTCTGTGGCACACCTCTTAAGACATTCCCCATCCACATATTTGTAAGCTCATTGTAGCTCATTGCCGCAGCAAAATTCAGCGGCACAGCTGTTCAGAGGCTCGGAAAGGGCGCATCCCTCACAGACGACATGTGCAGTAGATGAATTTCCTTCTGCTCGGCTGGTTCTCTCTCTCCCCTGCAGCCAACACATGTGCGAGTCTTCTGTGAATATCTCATTGGTGCTGTTTATTCATTAGCGCTAGGCGGCTGGAGAACTTTCTTCTCATAATTCCAAAATTATCGCGGCACACCAGAGAGCTCTTTGTGGCACTGTTCTAGTTAGACAGATTCTTGCACTAAAGGGTCTGGAGTCCCTCAGGAATTGTTACACAACATTTAAGTCTGTCCTATTTTAAAGTATCAGTTTCCAACAGCATAGACTTTAGTAGTTGGATGGACCAGATTGGACAAGCTGCAAGGATGCCAAGAAAAAATAAAGTTCTTTGCAGATGCCTTCAAACTGGCAGAGGGGAGATAGAATCTGAAGAGAAAGATTTGGTAAAATTTTAAACTGGGTAGTTAGAGGCCAGGAGACTTAAGAAATTACCCTCATTTCAATTCATGATTTTATCTCCCACTATCTTTTTCCTTCTCTATACAGGGTCTTCATAAAGTCCTTGCACTTTTAAACTTTAATAACTGAGGTTGTAGGTATGATAGAAACAGTCTGTAAATGCTATTTAAAAGCAAATTTATTAAAGTTTTAGGACAACTAGAGTACACAATGCTAGACTTCATAAGTAATAACAAATTTATTCTTAAATAAGATGGAGCTCCATGCCACTACGCTCTGAATGTATGACAGTTCCTAAAAGACGTTTTCCCAGATAAGTGGATATGCAGAGGTGGACCAATTGCTTGGCCACCTCATTCACCTGACTTGTTGTCGTTGGACTTCTTTTTATGAAGACATGTTAGAAGTGCAGTTTACTTGTCAAAACCATGTTCTTTGGTGGAACTTAGGGCTAGGATCACCAATGCAATTATTGCAGTAACTCAAGAGCAACTGGGAAATGTTTTCAAGGAGCTGAAAGATCAGATTGAGCACTGTATCATGATGGATGGTGGTTATGTTGAAGTTTAGCATTGTGTACTCTAGTTGTCCTAAAACTTTAATAAATTTGCTTTTAAATGCCGTTTACAGATTGTTTCTATCATACCTACAACCTAAGTTATTAAAGCTTAAAAGTGCACAAGGACTTTATGAAGACCCTGTATATTTTGTTAGTTGCTTGTGTTGTTATTCGTAATAATGTAATCCATATTGTACTTATAATATATATGGAATAAACTACTATGAAGTGTAAAGCTATGTTGCTTGAACTTTCACAAACCAAACATGCACTGATTTCAGTGTGTGGATGGGCTTTTGGACTGTCCCTATTTAAGTTCACTTTCTGAGAGTCAGTAGCATAACTAAGGTGCGGTGACCATTACACTAGCCCCATGCAGCAGCCAAGGGGCAGAGGTACAAAAAATAGCAGCTGGTGTGCTGCTGCCTAGGTGCTGGCGGTGCCAGCTTGACTGCATCTGCTACCCCATGCACTGTTGCTGCCAACGTTGCAGAACAATCCAGTTACACCTCTGCTAGGCAGTGGATTTTTTAAAAACTTGTTGTGAATTCAAAACAGAATATCAAGTTCTACTTTCAGGGTCACATTCAGTGAACACAAAGGGGTTGCACAGATTTAATGTAACTCAGGGCAGATTTAATGTATATCTTACTCATCTATATATTACCACGTAGTTTTACTAATCATGACACTTTAGAAGGAAAAACACAACTTGCCTTTGAAATTCTATATATTCATTTAAAAGAGAAGAATTACATGTAAAATTAATATGCTTGAGAGAGACATTATTGAAAGACAACAGATATTGGATCTCACAATGTTATTTTTACATATTTCATTTTAGGTAATGTCTTCAATTCTTGTATTTAACATCAACACAAACAACATTGTAGTAACTGTCCTTTTGATTGCTTTGTTTCATTTTAATATTGGGCAATCCCTCCATTTTTTTATTAATCTAAATGCATTTCTATTTCTTCTCCAAATGGATTCCATTTTTTTCATGTTATGACTGATTGATAAACCTTGCTGTCAAGTCACATGGCAAATGAGTCATCTGATTTGATAAATTCCATTTTAAAATATTGTTCTCTTTTTAATCCTGCATATGTTATAGTAGGTTTCATATGTTGTAGCCATGGAGGGCCAGGAAGTGTACTAGAGGCAAGGATTTTTTGTGATTTTTTTGGACCAACTTTATAGTTGATAAGCTTGTCTAATAGCTCTCCCAACTATATAGTTGGTCCAATAAAAGATATAACAAAAAATCCTTGCCTCTTGTAACCAGCTTATATAATTTGTTTTGGTTGCTCAGGTGTTTATATAATAATAATTATTTCATTTCTGCAAAAATACTTACATTATTTATGTTTACTTACTTACTATTATTTATTTACATTATTTTTGCAGCTGTCAATGAGTTTGGCTTGCACTCCAGCTTGGATTTTTCAAGCTCTCACAGATCTAATGATAACCAGAGGGATTAATTTGGGTAACACTTTTAAACTGAAGAAACATTTATAAATAAGCAATTAATAGAGATTGCTTTCTTTCATAATAAATTGTACTAGATGTTCTGCAATCACTCAATGTGTAAAAATGATAACTTGTATGTAAAGTGGATTTTAGCACATACTGCCCCTTAAAAATCATATATATTTCCACAACATTAGTAGATGGAATTGCTCTTATGTAAGTGTTTACATGAGTTACTTTAAATTTAGGTGTTATTGTAATTTATACATAACTTTCAAAATATTTCAAATGAGGCATTATAATTTTTGTATGTAGTTGTCAGGCATTTTAATCATTCTATATTTTACAAGAAACTTTAGCTTGTCTGATAGAATTTATGTAAGTATGGAATAGTTATAATGGCTATAATGTATAACATTAACAAATATTAACCTAATGTTCCATAACATTAAAAAATACAACATAACTCTTTTTAGGGTTGCTGCACACACACAATATACTTTCCATAAACTCTCAAAAGAAGGAAAATGAAAAGATAAGCATTTAATATATATTGTCTGTTCCTTCCAACACATGCACATACTTTGTCATTGCCATATTTACACTTTGGAACAAAACTCTTTTCCAGATTATATTCCCCACTGTAAGTAGTAGAGGGTGTTACTGTACTGTGTGACTGTGTTAGGAAAGAACGGTTTGCTAACAAAAAGTTGTATACTAAAGGGTCATTAAAGGGGATAATGGATAACTAGCCTTTCCAGGGGAGCAGAGGTAAAGATGCAGTCAGTTCTATCAATTTCTTTAATGAGTATGATGGTACTAAATCCTGTATGTCTAGTACTACTGTATGTCTAGTACCTATACTACCACCAAGCTGACAATGTGTCCTATACTGTACTATAGTTGGCGTGTTTTTTCTATGATGCTCCAGGAAATGTACAAGAGGCAAGGTTTGCTTGGGGTTTTTTTTACTGAGACACCTGTACAGTTGGGAGAGATGTTGGACATACTTTCAGACACAAAGAAGAACTGAAGAAAGGTAGCTTGTGCCTGAAACCTTTCCAACTAAACCTTTGCTTCTAATACATACTGCTAACCTACAGTAAAATGCAGATTCAGTACAGTCAGAAAAGTTTATTTTATGATAACATCTTTATTTATGATAACATATTTATAATAGCTCATTTTTGGAACACCACACTTGGTTATCTTGCCTAAAGAGAAGTGAGGCTGCCTAGAATAAAGAAGTCCACCATTTATAATGGGATTAAAGGAAGTTGCCTCAGTGCTTTCTGCAAGGCAGATAGCTACCTCTCCTTGTCTATGGTTAGGAAATTAAGGAAACAATCTATGCTACCCCTCTTGCTCTGTGTTTAGGAAAGTGAGGAATTTGTGCCATGGACCGTGGCTCATGCATGAGAAGCTATTGTAGTTCCTGGGGCTACAGACAATAATGTCTTGAGATCAACTTCTATTGGAGCCACAGAGCTTGGACAGAGGGTCTTTCACTTTAAAAATTTGTAGCTATCAAATCTAGCCCTCTTGTTTCAGGAATATGGCTAACATTACGCTGGAAATATGAAAGGCAGGAACAAACTGACTATGACCCTTTCTCTCAATTAGCCATTGTACTTCACACCCTGTCCTTTGGCAGACAGAGAGTATGGCTAAAACCCCGTGTCTCTGTAAGGGACATTGAAGGAGAGTGAGCCCACTTCCCCGTTCCGTACTACCCTGGAAACATGACACAAAAACCTTAATGAAAATCTCATACTTCTCCACACAAACACATAACCCATCCTTCACTTAATCTACATTCAGGTAAACTAAAGATAAGTTTTTGGGGGTGGGGGAGTGTCATTATTTCCATGTTGTGGAAGAGAGAAATATTTTATTAACTTCTCGGTTGCAGTAGAAGAAAATTATTTGTGAAAATGTGGTGTCATCTTCTCTGAAAATTTTCTACTGATCTGTTATTAACACATGACCTATAACTAAGCATTACCTTCTTTTAAATATCTGCATCTGGGAACTGTCACACATTAATTCTTTTTATAATGACATTTTTGTTTATGAAATGTATATTAATATGTTCCCTTCTTTTTACTCGTTACCTCTTCCCAAATATTTTCCGCCCCAAAATTTTACTTGAGTCATAAGCTTTAAAATTAGAAGCAATTTTTTGTGTACTTAATGCTCTATATTAAACAAGTGGAATTTAAATTCTCGTTTCCTTGATGCTGTTTTATGTTAAACAAATTGAGGATTATACATTGATGTTATAAATATACATATAATCACTTCTTTAATTATGCATATGATTGCTGCTTTACTTCATAATACATTCCTCCAGTTACTGTGGAACTGAAAGATTTTAATTTTCAAAGGGTTTTACACAATATTAATTTCCTTTTTAAAAGTTTTTTTATTTAACATATTTATGGGAAAAACACTTTGGATTTGACATCTACTTATCTACATTCTCACTGAGCATTTTAGTTATATTTAATGTGTTTTTTTTAATGTCAATGGAAATGGTAAGCTGTTTGAAGAATGGTGATGCAATTTTGAAATGGTGTTTAATATCCAGGGTTTTTTTTACTTTGTAAACAATGAGAGAAGGGCCTGGTGAGGTCATAATGATTTTTTTTTCTGCACCATAATGAAAAGGTTTAGTGCTCACAAAGAATGCCTGAGCAGAATAACATTTACATTGCAGATAATTAGTTCTTATAAATATTGAGTAGAGACGGCACTGTTTTTTAAAGTTGACCGATTCATAAACAATTGGAAGGAAATATGCTTTATGTAAAGCTTGAATAACCGGAAATGTAGATGTCCTCTTGTCCTACTCGCATTAAATTTTACAAACACATACATTGCTCTTTATGTTTGTTTTATTTTTTCAAATGATGACTTACTATAAAAGCTATAGTCTTAAGAGCTGGGTTCTGAACACAGGAGTCCTTCCTCTTTCATGCTCTAATTTCTTGCTGTGGGAGTTCTTCATTCCTTTCTGCGTAATGGCTTGGGAGAGAAAGCTATACCTAGCTCACAGCCTGGTTGTTAGGGCACTTTCCTGGGAGGTAGAAGATAGGGTTTATAGCTCCTCCCTCCCCAAGTAAACAGGGACTTGAACACAGGTGTCTCATCACTGGTACATGTGCTCTAACCAGCAAGCTAATATACACAAAGTCACCATTAGCCCATGTCTTAAAGAAAAAGAGTGGGCCAGTTGCCTGCATTGTATAGATTAAGCATTGTTTATAAGCCTTGCACTGATATCACTTTAGGTATGAATTTGGTAAGGAATATATATATCTGTTGGAATGTATAGAACCTGCAGTAGACAAGAATGGATTCAAGAGCCTATGGGCCTGGCTAGCTCAAACCTGCTATACCTAGAAGGCTTGTAGGACCAGAGAGAGCAACTTTAAAAGGACAGAAGCACAAGTCTGAGGCTACAGGCTTTGGGAGGAGCATGATACTCTCATCCTAGAGAAAGGATCGATGGAATTTCCACTGCTGTAGAATGTTGTAGCTCTAGGAAAAGGGTGGTTTGGATTACAAACTGTGGTTCAAAGAGTCTGCTGTTGTTTGACTAGTGCACATTGAAATAGACTGCAAACTGATCCCAGAAAGAAGTGCTCAGTTGGAACAGGATTTTTAGTTTATTTCAGGGGTGGGTTTTTTCCCCTCTTCTCTGAATTGGAGAAGGGGAAAACACTTGGGGCACATCCAGACAAGCACAGATGTGCAGTATGTGGCACCGCAGACCCATCTGCGGCACCACACACCACACATGCAGGCATTCCCCAAGGTGCTACTTTGTAGTGGGGGTGGGGTGGAGGGGGGTGGCATTTAACCCCAGGAGATCTGGGGCTGCATCACTCAAAACTGGAGTCTGCTGAAGCCATACTCTGGCTGCTGGCCAGGCTTCCTTCTATGGCTGCAGCTCCAGGTGGTCCCCAGGACCCCAGGTAAGACTTCTGGGGTCAACATAGTTGCTGTCCCTAGCCTCCCCTACCTCACCCAGGGTAAACTGCTGCATGCCAGAGCATGTGTGGCATAAGTGTTCCTTGGGGACAAGTAGCAGCAGCACAAGGTGTGCCGCTGCTGCTTGTGCCTGGGGAAACAAATGTCCATGCTCATCTGGACCCACTCTTGGAAAGTTTATTTAGGGAGCTGAGTTTTCACTGTCTGATGAGCACAACTGTCTTAACTTGGATGACAACACCTGAAGTATGTGCCTTACTCCAGAAAATCTAGAGGGGTCACTACAGTAAACTTAAACCTATGACAACTGGTGGAGAATGTGAGGAGCGGTCCACTCAACTGAACAGGCAAGCCACTGCAGGAAAAATGAGAGAGAAATACTGAAAGGGGATGCACCCTTTCTGCCTGCCTTTGATGACTCAGAGTGAATTTACTGGAGCAAGACAGGTTGAGAAAGGTTAACTGATAACCAGGAACAGCAGGCCATGCAGCAGCAGCACCAGCAACAATAACTATTGTGGCAAATGAGGACTGGTCCAGCATCGGGCAGTCCATCAGCACTGCCTCACATGAACCAGCAGCTCAGCAATAGGATTGGCAAAAATGTCTTGGTTAGCAGATGTCAGTATTTGAATGGTCTCTAGAGCCTATGGAAAACCCAGCAGCTGCAGCCTCTAACCAAAGTCAGAGAGGACTTTTAATATAAGTAAACCCTGCAAACATTAACAATATGGTTTTCTTTCTCCTATCTGGTGGGTGTGGTTCCTTGGACATTGTATCTTTTTATTGCCCTTCCCTCCCTCCCCCCCTTATCTATCTCAGGCTGCTTATCATATTCTATTGACAGCTACCCAGTAACTGCACAAGACTACCCCCAGATTAAGGCAATCAGCTGAGATTATTTGTATATGACTGAGAAAATGTCCCACTGGTGCTTCTGTGAAAGAGAGATCCCTAAAATGCCAGGAGTAGCTCAGAGACTGAAAGAATGCAGTTGGTGCATGCTGAACTGAGACTTGGACTGAGCTGCTGCTCATTGTGATGAAATACTTTATACGGATACTCCTGGACAAAGGAGATGCTGGATAATGAAGTACTGGCCTGAGACTGGTGAAAATGATCTGTCTGTAGAGAACTGTTTGACTGTTGAGTGCCCCACCAATGCTGTGCTGAGTTATGCTATGGTTAGTTGATCAGCATGATAATGCATGAGAATGAGTTGAAATACACCCTACTGAGACTCTACTCCAGATCTGTACATCACATAACAAAGACCTAGATTTGTAGCAAGGCATCTCTAAGCCCTGAGCAGTAGCAATGCATGGTGCAGCACCAGCTTCCATTGAAGATGGAGCAGCAATTTTTGAGCCTCTCCCTGATACCCTACCAAAGGCTACACCCAAGACTACTGCTTCAGTTGCCACCCCATACCGTCTGCATTATCTACACTATTGTATATACCTGAATAAGGCAGCACAGTAATGAGGAGGATGAGATATTGGATGGATGGGTCAGACTTAGATTCCTTAACATCAAAAGATATACCCAGGTATGAGTAGGAGGCTCATCCACTGGGAAAGGCCTATGCAGGATGTGTGGCAGATCTTCATGTCCAATTACGTGTGCAACCTCATAACTTGCTCTCATAATTCCATCCTGTGCTGCCAGTGGTTTTGTGAAAAAACGTTGCTCTTTCTGCATTGCAGCAACCATCTCCTCTGCTTTCTTTACTTTTTCTTGGGCAGATAATTTTTCATATTTGGATACATGCTTGGTCTCAAAATGCCAATTCAAATTGTATTCTTTGAATACTGCTACATTTTCTTTGCAAATTAAGCAAACAACTTTTCCACCCACTTCAGTAAAAAAATATTTAGATGTCCACTCTTTGTTGAATATCTGGCATTCAACATCTACTTTCCTCTTCTTTGATGTGCTCATATCCAAATTATTCTTTTGTGGAGTGGTGATAATAGTGATGTAAATATCATTAGAAAAATTATCTATTTACATTTTTCTAAGTTTGTCACTTAACCATAATGTGTCTCAGGGCAATGCCCTTGCCCGGGCCTCTGCTCTTACCAGTCATGTAGATGCCCTTGTTTTAACAGCCGCCCAGGTGATTAGGGGAACTTGGTAGGTGGGCCAGTAACTGCAGTAGGAGCACTGGGTCTATGTACCTACCAGGGCCGGCCTTCCCCAGGCCCAATGGCAAGCTGTTCCTACCCCAGGCCCAATGGCAAGCAGTTCCTGACTGCAAGGCCCAGACCTGCACAGCACAGCAAGGAACCAGCCCCACCTGTCCTGTCTTGGCAGCACAGGATGGAATTATGAGGATAAGTTATGAGGCTGCACACGTAATTGCCAAGAAGAGCAAACCATTTTCTGATGGAGAATTTGTAAAGGAATGTATACTCAAGTTTGCTGCAAATTTGTGCCCAGACAAGAAAGCAGTTTGAGAATGTTAGCTTGTTGTGGCAGATTATTGTGAAACGTATTGAAGATATCTCTGAGAACCTGCACCTTACCTGAAAAGTAAGGTAAATGATTTCTCATATTTTGCATTGGCACTTGATGACAATTGTGATATCAAAGACACAGCCCAGTTGTTGATTTTCATTCAAGGAATCACTGAAAATTTTGAGCTCTCAGAAGAATTGGCATCAATGCGGTCAATGGAAGACACAACAATTGGAAAAGATGTATTGGACGCAGTAAATCAATGTGTGTCAAAATTGGGAATGGACTAGAAAAAAATTGGTGTGTGTGACCACCGATGGAAGCCCAAACTTGACAGGCAAATATGTTGGATTGCTCAAAAGAATTCAAGACCAAGTCAAAGAAACAAATCCAAAACAGAAAATTATTTTTTACACTGTATTATTCATTGAGAGGTCCTCTGTAAAAGTGTCCTAAAACTAAGCACTGTCATGGCCACAGTTACAAAAGTGGTCAAATACAATTGAGCAAGAGGATTAAACCTCAAGCAATTTGTAATTCTGCTTGAGTAGTCTGACTCTGAGCACACAGATGTTCTCTACCATACCAATATAAGATGGCTTAGTTTGGGTAACACTTTGAAAAGAGTGTGGGCAATGAGAGCCAAGATTGGTTTATTTTTTAACATGAAAGGAGAAGATTTGGATTTTCCACAGCTGAATGATGCAGATTGGTGCTCTGATTTTGCATTTGCTGTTGATATCATGATCTACATGAATGATCTGAATTCACGACCGCAAAGGGAAGGGGCTTTTTGCTCATGAATTACATTCCAGCATCAAGTAATTTATGACAAAGTTACTCCTTTTCTCTTATCCGATAGAAAACAAAGATTTCAGCCATTTTCCTACATTGCAGCAGATTACTGTTTCTGATCAAAACCTAAAAAAATACACGTTGTTACTAGTGGACTTGCACGCTGAATGTTCTCACCGATTCAAGGATTTTCGAATGATAGAAAAAGACTTCATAGATTTCATAGACATTAAGGCTGGAAGGGACCTCATGAGATCATTGGGTCAGATGACCCCAGCAAGATAATCATCCAAACACTTGAACGTGTCCAGAGTAGGTGCTTGCACCACTTCTGGAGGGTGTCTATTCCAGACTCTGGAGACTCGGACAATAAAGAAGTTTTTCTTTATGCCCAGTCTAAAATGGTCCTTCAGCAAGGTCCTTGGGGTGCCTTGGTGAAAAGACGTTCTCCCAGATCCTGGTGCACACTTCTTATATACTTATAGGCTGCCACCAAGTTCCCCCGAGCCTATGCTTTTCAAAGCTGAAGAGTCCCATGCCTCTCAATCTCTCCTCATAAGGTCTGCTTTCTTGACCTTTGATCATGCATGTGGCTCTCCTCTGGACTCTCTCAAGCTTCTCCAATCTTTATCCCACAAGAGTGAAGTAGCAGGCACCCAGTTTCTGTGCAGGGATCTCTCCTGATGCACTCAACAGCATTCTCAACCATTTTTGTTAGGATTCTGATCAAACAGAAGTCAGTGACACTGAAGGTCCTTGATCACTTAGATACTTTTGAATGTTTTATTCACTGCACCTTCATATCTGTCAAACAAAAAGGCACCGTCAAGCTCCTAACTATGTTTAATTTTGTCAGAGTTGCAGCAGAATTCATTTTACATATCCATTTGTCTATTTTATTTTGTCTATAAAGTAAGGCTTTCAAAATACAATGAAATGTCATGCATGATCATTTGCTGTACAAACTGAAAACTGTTACAAACAGGTAAAAAAAGTTAGTGTGTGAAAACTGGCTGCTTGATAAGCATCTACACAGTTTGACTTAAATTGACAGTTAGCTGTGGCCTAGATTTTTATGTCTGCATGAAATGCTCTATTCACACTACATTTCTCCTATCTCTTTAATTTTTTCATCATTTAGCCAGCTACTTATGTCCTACATTTAGCCAGTTACTTATGTCCTACAGTAAGTCAAATCAAACCAAGCATTGTGACAAGGAAAAGAAATACCTACACATTCAGAACATATTTTTTTTCTGCTACTTCACTCTTGTGGGACAAAGATTGCTTCTCCTAATAGGCCAATTAATTTTGCAGGACCAGGAGTCTTTAGGATTAAAGAGATGCGATTGTCTCTGCTAACCACTAAGATTGAGATAGGGGCCAGGGAGACTTCAGACATGAAAAATGAAGAAGCTTCTTGTATTATCCCTTTATTGGGCACCCCGGATACTCAGGCAGAAGCTGGCCTATGGTGAAGGGAGAACACAGGCCAATAGTAATTAATGTGTTAGTTAGATAGAGAACACTGATTAAAAGCAATTCTAACACTTAAGGAAACACCTAACACTTACAGTTGGTAACTGTCACTGCAGACGTTCTTTTATATTCAATTCTAAAATATTTCATATTTCTAATATAGGCATTATATTTTGTCACATTTACTTAAACTCTCATTGGTTTACCTTTCATGCTGCTCCCATGAGAACTTGCTACATAATAAAGCTGATTTGTTTAAAAAAATAGTCAGGGGGAGGGGAAGGAGAGTGTTGCATTTCTATTTTCATGATAGTAAAGCGTTTGCATATATCATCTCTGACTCACCAGGGAAATCCTAGACCAAGCAATTCACATGCTGAAGTTTGGAAATGAATAAGACTGTCATGGAGATGAAAGCAGAGAAGATGGATGCTGTGTAAGTGTGGTAAATAATAAGCAGATCAGGATGAACAAGAAATGTATCTTGGTATCTTGTTGACTGCATATACTTGTTTGGGGGTAGGTACTATGACTGTGCAAGCTGGTGTTTGTAAAATTACTATTATTATTATTTCTTCTCTCCTCTCTTTATGGAGGTCAAACAGAAATCATCTCGGACTAGCCCTAAACAAAATTCACTTTTCTTACCAGCATTTTAGAAATGTCCTAATGAACACTTCTGTAACATTTCAGTTTTGGACACTTGTAATACAAGCCAAAAAACCAAACGGTTAGATTCACAACACTGCTGGAAATTGTTCCTCATCCCAGAGTAGTGGTTTCACAGGTAGAGGAGGGATTTGAACCCAAGTGCCCTACATCCTGGATAATTGTTGTAAGCACCTGGTTATTAGGTAAAAGGGTTAGGTGACAGGGAAGAAGGGGATATCTTTTCCTTTGGCAGCTCCATCAGTTTAGTCTTTCATTTCCTTAGCTTTTATTACAAGTGCCTAAAAATGAAATGTTGAAACAGCTTATTTCAACACTTCAGAAACATTTTGTCATTCTTGTTTCAGTTAAAACTATTCATGAATAGTTTTGGCCACCCTGAAGTTGCAAGCTTTAGTGAATAAATATTTCAACAAACATCTTTGGCCCCTAAACAAGCTGCAATTTCAGTAGGCATGAAACAAATGGAAAACACCCCGGGGAATTGCTGACTAAGTTGAGCCACAGAATTTATAGAGACACCTATGCTTGTTTATCATGGTCAAATGATAGCACTTGAATAGCTTTTAGATCTTTTACAAAACAAAATATTTGGTGTATTGACACTTGTATTTTGGAATTAATTTGGTGTTCCCAAATCCTCACTTTTTTTGCCAAAAACAGTTTTGTGCACGAACTTATCCCAGCTCTGACTCCTCACTGAGTGAGGTTCTCATGTTGTATAAACCCCAGCTAGTGTACTTCTGTACAGATTTTACACTGTTGGCAAGTGTACTTCTGTACAGATTTTATAGACCTACTTATTTAGATATGTGTCATTTATTAGGATTAATGTTTTGTTTATTAAGGTATCAAGACACATAATAAGGAATGCCATTACTTTACCTGTGTGTTCTGTTTTATTACTTAGGAGGCATTTCTGTTCTAAAATCAGACGGCTGTCATCATTGTATGTGCTACATGCATCTCTTCTTTAAAAAAAAAAAAGATTATCTTGTCTCATACATCACAAATATTTAAGATGTGTACAAAAAATCTAAAATATTTAAATGTGTCATTATGTCCTTTACAAATAATTTCTTATGAAGCAAAAACATAAGGTCTTCTGGTCTCCTGCTGA
>NW_005842393.1:333935-350600 GCF_000455745.1 Alligator sinensis
AGGTATTTTGTAACATAAACTTACTTACTTGTACAAGAATGTGTTAGTTTTTCATAATTTATTTTGTATGTTTGGTGGAGGAAAATGAAAGAGAATAGGATATTATCAATAACTCTTGAACAAATTGGCCTCAAGTAGCTACTTGTGCCTGCAGTTTTAACTGTTTTATACACAGAAAGTAAAATACACAGAGAAAAGAGCTAGTCTAGGCACTCTGAGTAGCACTGATACACATGTCTGACACTGAGGTGGTCACTTAGGGATTGTCTGGACATTTGAAAGATTTAACAAAGGTAATTGCATGATTTTTTTTAGGCATTAGGCCCCCAATTCAACCAATTGTTTGAGCACTTGCTTAATGTTTAGCATGTTCATACTCCTATCTGTTTAATATTGCTGAAGAATGTTAGGGTTCCTAGGAAGAAAGAAATCAAAGCTTCTTAAATAGCCCTATGTCCACATATAGAATATATAGTATTTATGGGCAAAATCCTTACAAACTTTAGAAAAAAACTGTTCTTCATGTATTTATAAAAAAATAATATGGCTAAACAATCTGCGTTTTCATTGAATCATAAAAAAGTAGGGCTGGAAGGGACCTCCTGAGATCATGTCGTCCAGCTCCCTGTCTGAGGAAGGGTTATCCCTTTCCAAACCATGCCATACAAATCCTTGTCTAACCTATTACTAAAATTACACAAATCAATCATGCCACATAACTGCAAGGCATAGAATCCCCACCTGCCACAGCTAAAGCACAGGGACAGTGAAGGTCGGTGTCCTGCCCCTGGAAGGTTTGCTAAAATACTTTGGAGAGATCCAAGGAAGAGGGCCACTGCACCCCACTGCAGAGAAAGACAAAACCTTCCACTGTCTTTATCAATCTATCCATAGGGTAAATTTTCCTGATCCCAAATGTCTGACCCAGAGCAGAGGGGCAAGATTCTCTAGTGCAGAGCCAACTCTCAGGGTTAGTCCCAGCAGGACACTTCATTCGAAATCCTCTGCCTTGGCTGCAGCCAGTAACCAATGCTTCTGAGGAAGACAAATCCTCTTCCCCCCCTCACATACTTGTAGCAACAGGAGAGAGAAAAAATTCCTTCCCATCCCTACGTGGCAACCAGCAAAGCCCAGAAGCGTGGGAAGTGCCAACCATCCTCTATTTTGCTCTGCAACCTGCAGACAATCAGCATAACTCCACACATTACCACATCTAACTGGATAGCCAGGACTTTCCTTTCTGCATCCCATCCATAATCTTATCAAGCTCCATTAATCTGTTTTGAACCACAATATTTTATAATTTAGATTTACAATCTAAAAGATCGCAGCGAATATTTTGAAAAAATAGTCTATGCCTTTTTTTTTTAATTCTATACCAGAAATCTTTCACACCTGTATGCTCTACACAACCTTTGTGATCTTACCCACTAAGCTCACAAAGCACAAGTCATGGTTGATGGGCCATAGATAATCTTGCCGAGCTATTATAAGTCAAATATATCTTCTTCAGCATTTCTCAGAAATTCTAACGAAATGCTCTTTTATTAGAAAACACCAGGTTGCCAAAATGGAAATGGTTCACTTATGTGATTTGGTTTCAAAACAATTCCAAAAAGCATTTTTGGTTTTGAAGGCTGTTTGGAAACCCAGACTTCATGGCTCATACTACAAGGGCTACCCCAGGGCTAGCAAGAGGCATCCAGAATTTGCAGCTCTAGGTCAGGCCTGTCAATCTGATTACCTCAAAGCTGAGAACCCCAGGACTTCTATACTCCCTTGCTGTAAGCCTGGAAAATCAAGAGAGTCAAGGCCGTAGCTGGAGCATTCCTAGATATATTTGTACTGTGTCCCTGGCACACATTGCCTATCCAAACCTGCTTGAAAGCATCACTTGAAATGCAAAAGTGAAGCTGCCCTTTGATATTCCTTTGGATATTCTCAAGACCCCTTTCTGGCATAGTTGAGAACTTCTGCAGAGCATTATCACTGAATTTTTGGGTTTGGTGCACATTAGCAAGATGGATAGAGACAAACATGTTCAAGGATGCTCCCCTTTAGGAGCAGCATGATCATAGGTGTAGACACAGCCTCAAGATCTGGGCTCCTGACTCTGGAACAGGGACCCAGAAAACCACTAAAGCCCCTGGTTGCAGTGGGTCAGCTGGTTTCTCTATTTTGTGTCAGAGAAACTGAATGGAAATGTTTCCATTTTTCTGATTAAAAATATTTATAGTTTCCATGTTGTAAGATATTTTTAAAATGATGGCTTAATTTGAGTCAAATTATTTTTCTATCTAAGTTTCATTAAGTTCTAATCTTACTTCTCTATACATATCAGACTCAATCATCTCCTATGTTGCTCTCCACTAAGGTCAAGACACTTAATGATAAGCTACATATACAGTTCAGAAAGAACACTTTTCCTTAAATGCATTAAGTTGCAAGGAGCCAAAAAATTCAAACCATCCCATGAAGAATCTCTACATGGCCCTTCCTTCATTGACCTTCTCATTTTGAATAAGAGACAACCCCTTCTCATCACAAACCTCATGTCCACCTGTACTCAATTCCCTCTTTTTCATGTATTGGATCATTTTCCAGGGTATTTGATTCATCCAAGCAGAAGAATTCTATTTACTGCAGAAGACAGAAGAGAGTGAAAAGAGTAGAACATATCTGTAGTACAAAGAATGTCAACATTTTCTGATGTTCTAATTAATATGCTATAAGCATATCCCTGTTAGATGAATGGGAATTGGTCATTTGATAAAGAGTTAAGGTTGTTCTTGCAATATAAAATATAGTGTATGTGTAATTAGAGATGTTATGAGTGCATGCATGTATTTGAATAGTATTGTGACCATAATGCATGCTATATTCATTGTATTGATGCTTCCTATGCTTGCATAAATATTTTAGTAGAAAAATCACAGTTTAAGTTGTTGTGGCAGCAGTTGTACATTAAACACAGAGTTGTAATTCCAGCATTAAATGAGAGAACTTGTGTTGATTTTTAAAGCTAAAGGATGAAACAATCAAAATACAGGAATTTTCTGGCATGTAATTACTGAGGTATGAAGCTTCTGTTTTCTTTTAAAAGTGACTAAATATACAAAATTTTCCCCCCATTGTGTTTTCTTCTCAAAACCTAAAAAATATGGCATCACAACTCTAAATTGTTACTAAAATTCACTCTGGGTTATAATGTACCAACACTGACTAGCATGTTAGCTGAAGAACATTGTTGTCTACATCCAGCAGGAAAAGTAGTTTGCCAAGAAAAAAAAAACCCACTTTGTTTTATTTTAGCAGAGTGAGTTTGATTGTATACTGAAGATAGCTCTTCAGTGGGTGGGGAAAAATATGAACTGGCATAAACCACTTTCTCTAAGCCCCTCAAAAAAAGTTGGGTAAAAATTGTGTTACAGCAGTGTTCTTGCTGTTGGTATGTAATAGCAGAAAATGTGTCAGTAGATGGTGCTGAAGAGTATGTGGCATAGTTCCTGAGTTTTGTAGGCGTAATAAAACTTGTCACCATGCACTACAAATGATTTCCTCCATACAGCTACTTGCATCGGCTCTGAGCAACAGTGCTTCCATATGTTTGTTTATGTATCTGAGGGACTAGATTTGATTCCAAAAAATACAGTGATTTTTGTTAAATATTCTGATTGTATTTAGATTTCAAGATCTGCAAAGGAGGGGCCATTTTTTATTCCAGCTCTGCATAGTACCTAACAAGATGGGGCCCTAATTCCTTAATTTGGCTCTAAAAAAGTTACCACAATGAGAATAATAAAAAAATGCCATTAATTCTAAACATCTGTACCATGTTAAGTTCAATAAAATGGGAAATATTTTGACCTGAAGAAAACTGGTACTGTGAGGAGGTAGTATAATTAGCTATTTTTCCTTCCTGAGTCAAGGCCTCATATTGTTCCTGTTTAGTTTAGCTTCAAAGGTGAAAGCCTGATTGAAACAATGGTTGGTCACTACTAGCAAATTGGGTCTAAGCACCTATATAGCACAGCTACTGATTATTGAAGAGTAACATTCATTTATTGGGAATGATGTTTTGGAGTCCATAAGAGTATTAGGAAACAAAGCATTTATACATATACTCAGTGAAAAGGCACATAATTCATATACATTTTTTTGTATAGATTGTGTCTCCTTCAATTTGTTGGGACGTGGGAGCACGGGTTCAAACTCTCTCTGGGTAACAGTAGGATAAAACCCGGGTATCTGAGTTTCTAGGAAAATTCCCTAATGGCTAGACTTTTTGGTAGTAAGGTGCGGGGAACCTCCTATTTCACCTTTGTTTTATTTTTGGTAGGCAGAAACATGGCAAGTTGTGGGTGACCAGGGCACCACCCCTGGAAGCCTACTTAGGGGGCATACAGAAACAGTATCTCCTGCAGGGAGAGCCCCCTGTCACTGACATCCAAGCCGCAGACATGGGTGTTATACCTCTGCTGGTAGGCATGGGGGTACCTAGTTGATCTTATTACTCCACAGGTAGAAATAAAATCCCAACGTGCATTATCAAACTTCCTACAGCAGAAAAAAACCCTACAATTACCTCTCCTTACAGTAACTTCTTTCTAAATCTTCCACTATCCCCAAGTGTGGATTTCTGCTTTTAGAACATTTTTTGCCCATGTTCTGAGATTATATATTTTTTCCATTAAAATGTAGTTCCTCTCAAGAAAATCAGTACAAATTATGATAGGCATGAAATCTGATTTAAATATGTAGCATCTACTTAAATATTCATGTTTATTAGCAAGATAGAAATTCTGGCTCAATTACTGAGCTGCTATAAATCACTTTAGTGAAACACTGCCAGTTTACACCAGATGAAAAGCTAGTCCTCTTAAGCAGTTTGTAACATAATATAAACTATCCTAGAATTCTAGAGAGTGCTTTTGGTGAAGGACTGGGTCAAAAGCTCGGTTGTGGTCTAGATTCATTTTTTGTATGTCAGTTATTCAGTTATAAAGCTAGAACTAAGGGTGTTCTTCATATTGCTACACTAACATTAAAGTGTGGATAAACATTACTGCTTGTTTAGATAGCATGAATATAATTACTGGGTGTTGGACAATAAGAAATGTAGATCGTTTAAGTGGCTCCCTTCTAGCTGGATCTGTTGATTTTGTTTTGTCAATGATTGCTTTCATTAGGAGACACGAAGGTTAGTCTTTTTCACTTGAAATAGTGGTAACAGTTTACACCCTTCTGCCACAGTAAAGATAGAATGAAAAGAATCTGTCCTTCAGTCTGTTTGTGGTATAGTAAAAAAGTATAAACACTGAATTCCTGAGCTTGCTGTGAGATGGAAGGTCATTAACAGGGCACTTGAGCAGATTGGAATTACAGTCAATTGAGACGCTGAAACATCCTAAATGGCCTAATGCAGCAACTAAGTGCTTCTTAAATTCCAGAACTTTTACTTGAGCACAGCATTCAGGACTAAAGTGAATTTCCATTTCCCTTAGTAAATGCTGTTTTTATATAGTTGAGGAGGCAACATAGAAACAAACTGTTGTGTTTGCACTAACTCCACAGCAACACTAAACTAATTTGTTAAGTTATAAATGTGAAATTGGATTCTCAGTTAATTATATATAGTTGCAGACAGAAATTAATAGAAATGATTGGGTTTTTTTGTTTGTTTGTATCAATTGTATGTATACCTAGCCTGGTAGTATAGCCCCTGTCAGATAACTTTGTTTTGTCTTTTGAGCTTTTGAACACCCCAAATTGTACTGGAGCCCACTTGATTTAACTTCATAGGAACGATAGACAAGGTTTCACTTCAGCCCTAGGAATTCTGCTATTCATTTTCTTTTTTAAAAATAACCCAACCAGCCAAAAATGTTACTGTATATCATTGTTTTAGGCCTAAATTGTGGCACTGAAACACAGCCCAGCTTTTGGAGGACAGCGTAGATTTTTTTGCATAAGGAAATTCTAGCAGTGCTTTACAAGATGCTGAACAACAATTTTGTTTAAAAGAAAAATATAGAAAAATTAGTTTTTGTAAACTAAGAATTGCCTGCTAAGACAGAACATATTCAGTTTGAAGAAACATCTCTAGCTTCAGTCTCTGGAGGCCCTGGAGAAGAAACAAGACAGAAAAGAAAATCCAGTTTCATATAGAAAGGGGAAAACCAAAAAGTGCCATTTCTGTAAGAGTCTATGAATGGACATGGCCAAATGCCCAGTACAATAACACAGTAGGAGAGGAATCAAAATGCTGGGCTTCTTAGTTTTACAGCTGCAGTTTAAACTTGTTATTCTCTATAGAATAACTTTTTTTCATTAACGTCATTTTAAGTCTTAATAATTTACACAGATTTGACTATGTAATTGTTTTAAATTCTCTTTGGGATTTAGGAATCAGGCAATGAGATGCTTACGGCTAGGTGCAGATGTTACACTTATCATCCATTAAGCATGCAGAAAGGGCTTTACAGCTGCAACAGAACAGAAGTTCACGGCACATGAAGCACTTTAAAAATGGCAGATCCCACTTTAAATTAACCCTGGATGGATGGGGTATCAGACTAAAGCACGTTAGGTTAGAATGCTTTATCAAACATCTGTACCACATCCCACCATGAGTCCAGGTAGATTACATTCCCAAGCATTCCACGGCCCCTCGTGAGGCAGTGTCCTAGCCATGGCCAGTGCTTGTCTGCTCCTGGTGAGCACCGGATCAGCCTCACCCCTGGGCTATCACAGGTTGGAGCTCCTGGCTATAGTTGTCAAGAGGTTGTGGTGGGGGGGAAGACCCACTTCTATGAGGACCCAGCCTGGCCCCTCCCAAGACCTGACCCAACAATCTGGTGGGGGGTGCATGGCAAGGGGATCCCTTCTCCCTTCCCTCCAGCTGCTGTTGACAGTCACCAGCTGGTGGCGGGGAGAGGGTAGAGCTGGTAAGAGGGCTCACTCTGGCAGCTGCCTACGAGGTGTGCGGGAGCACCCCCAGCCTGCTGGCCTTGGCTAGTGTGGGCAGGCTCTAAGCCCCCTCTACCTAACAGAAAATGTCTGTTAAGTTTACTCCTGCTCTAACTTACAGTGCTTTAAGTAAAGCACAATAGAGCACTTCCACCAGGCGGTTTCTGAATGTCTCTGCTTAGCCTATATGCCACGTATCATGAGGACATCTACCTGTGTTCCATAGCCTAAGGAATTTAGAAGGGGTGTAAAATCTCATATTTCAAGAGTCATCTCCAAAGCTCTGAACTGACCAAGTACTCCCATATGTGATTCATCAGAGCTAAAACAGGGGCCCTGGGGCAGTTGTGTGCCTCAGTGAATAGTTATGTAAGGAAATCCAAATTCACAGGTTGATTCTGTATATTGCACTAAACTGTGCTAGGTCAAGGCCAGGATAATCAATGCACAGAAACAGCAAAGCCTTCTATAGCTCACAGATCCCTTCCCTTTCCTTCAGATCCACATTGTAGTGTCATGTAGACTTAAGTCATCATGGGTGTGAACAAGCATTCATTTTTAAGCCACCTAAATCTAGACCAGCCATTTGCTACTTCTGGGTGCAGCAAAGGTAGCCTGAGGTAAGTAACTTGGCATGGGGGACGGGTGCGGGGGAAGTGAGGGGCTGATCTAAATGTACCTCCTGAGATGCACTAAATGGGGTATGATCTTTCTTGGCTGATTTACACACTCCAAATGCCTGCATGAGCAGACTGTTAGGTGTCTCTAAATGTAATGTTTGTACGTACCCCGTTTGTCCTTCTCCTTGGGGTAACACAGAACTGTGGAGAGTAATTCAATAGTAGCTTATTTTCAAACAATGACTAATTCATTGCAGGAAAAAAATAATAGTAGGTAGGTAAATCAATATTAGAACTATGCAAAATTAATATTGATTCTTTCTGTGACCATGAACAATAAAATGTCTTCTATTTTGCAACCTTCAATTTTTCCTTACTTTTAATAAAAAATGACTATGTACATTTTATAGTATGAAAGCATCAATGTTCACTGGTTCATTTGAAATATAGACTCTACCTTTGCCTCTCTTCACTTCCAGGTGGGTTTCTGAAGGGTTAAAAAAAATCTGCAATTCTGTGGAATAATCTGTGAATATGAGCCTGTTTTCAAATCAATAACTATGTGCAGAACACTGAATTTTAAATCCTTTTGCATGCTCTTGAAATATGTCTTATTTCTGTCTCAACTGAATGAAGTGCTGACGATTTAGAGTCAAAACTGATCACTGAATCTGTGCCCACATATATTGTGGTTTATGGTCATTTAAAGAAAAGGTTGAGTGTCAAACTACCACACTTGGGGAGTGCAGTTGTAGTTAGATAGCTAGGTTCTATAGGTTCTGTAGAATGCATTTGTAATTGTACCTACATATGGCTGGTTGATTCTTCTCAAAATAGGGCCCCCTAGTCTGTATTTTTAGTCTGTTCCTCAGAAGAGGAGGCAAGAAAAAGAAAGTATTCAGAACCAATAAAATATTAAACAATAATAGGAATCTTCTGAGCAGATAGCAGCATAAATTAACTAATAAGAAAAAAATTGATTGTTATCTTACAAATGGTGACCTTTTTTTGGTAAAATTCTGCAAAAATCAACAGTCTAAATGAACTCAGTGTCTGAAAAAGGACACTGACTAATGAGGGTTCTGTTTTGGGAATATATGCCCCTGGATTTGCTTATTGTCAGCATTTTACATGTTGAATATTTGGTATCTAATCTTATATGGAGGTGTTCTCTGAACACATTGGATTACTTTCTTTATTATGGAGCTAGATTTATTTCTCAGAGGATCTAATTTCAACTATCACATAACATGCAACTTATCTTTTGATCCTTTGAACTTTGAAGTCTCAGCATTTGTTCTTCCACTGTGGCTTTGTGACTGGTAGCTATTAGAGCTGTCACAGCATAGTTTGATTCTGATAACCATTTGGTGTTTTATATATTTAACAGATTATATTACTTAAGGTGACACTATGTTCAACTCCTATTTTTGTCCTATATTTAAAAAAAACAATTATAGGTACTTTAAAACCAAACTTATGGTCCCAAGTGTCTGTTGGTTTCAATTTAATTTTAACCTGAAAAACAGCTGCAGGATTTTGGCTCTAATTTCATTCTATTTCCTGAACACAAATATTTTCATTTTTAAAGCAGTAAATCATGGACTTGTTTCTAGTCCTATTCCACTTGTGGACACTCTCCCTTTAGTTGAATGGTGTAGTATTAAGTTTCTAAGAACAATGCAATAACAAACAATCATGTGTACTTGATAGAAAAATATGTAAAAGAACTTTTTTAATAGTGGTGGCTGTGACCTATTAAAAAATAAGATGCCAGAAGACAGCACATTATTAGATATTATAGAGTGCTGATATCCTTATAACATTTCCAAATATAAAAAGATACACCCCTGATTGTACTTTACTAATAATATTCTAAAAGGATTGTGTAAATTTTCTTAATAATTGTTCTCCCCCAAAAGGTTATTTATTAACTCAAAATCTCTATCAAGGTTTTTTTTTTTTCCTGTGAACTGTAGGGCTGGTTGGAAAATGTAGGCAAGCATTTTCATCTGTTTCAATTTTAAATTAAAAATACAGGGTAGGTATTTTTGTAAGAACTCAGATCCATTTTTAGACCACTTCTACAGTTAATTTTTCACATTTGATTTCTATGAACAGTCAAATACACTTATGTGTAATTTCTGCCCCTCTGATCCCTCCAAAAAGGGATTTATGCTCTAAAGCTATGCTACTAAATAGAGATTATATAAAACTATTATACGGTATTACTATATTACTTATTTCTATAGATGTGATCTATGGGAGGGAAGCAGCCACTTCAGAGACAGCTGTAGCTAGGATAGATGGCTTTAGTAGAGCCAAATTACTGAGGATGAAATTCCAGAGCTTGTGCAAAGCACACTTGTCTTTTGCAGACTGTGGGCCTTAAATGGATCTCAGAGGAAGCCTGAGGAAAGTTCCATGGCTTGCTACATGGAAATCAACCCTTCTTTCCTCTCCTAGCAGAAAGATGGCTGTGTTTTCACTGCAAAAATATGGAATTTTGACAGTGGCACGACTAAAATGATTTATCTAGAAACCATCACTGGGTAATAGTTTAGTGAATTTTATCTACCCCCAGATTTATTACCTTGTTCACAATACCCCAAAGCAAATTTCAAAATAACCTAATTATTTTCCATTGTTTCTTATATTTTACGAGATGTATTTCAGATTCTGGTTAATTCACACGCTACTCATTATTCAAAAGGTAAGGTTCTGGGCTGTCTCTTTGACACCTTCATGACACTTGTGCCTATCTTGGATTGTTCCAGAGGTTGGGGAAACTCCAGTTTAGCCTAAATTATATCAACCTCCATGTGTTACTGAGTGGGCCACAGAATTGCCCAGAATCTTTGAAGTGCTCCGTGCTAGGGTCTGCCACAATGCACTTTTTCATTCATTCCACCTCTGTCTGTTTTCCAGTCACTATATTAAGTGGCTTCTCCCTTGGCCAAATCAGGGCTTCTCTGAGCCCCTTATATTGCTTTCACCCTTCTACCACCTGGCATTAAGGGGCCAGAGCAGGAGTCAGGATCTAACTTCACTAATTAGATTATTTGACATTCCTTATCTCTAGAAGGTATTTGTTCACTTACAAGGTTTCCTGTTTCCTGTCAGCACTAGTGAAATACTTATAAATAAAGAGAAAAATGAGAGCATTCATTATAGCTGAGTGAATGCTGTAGACTCCTCCCTACATATGAACACTCACACAGAAATAGTTAATATATTAATACATTAATATATTCACAGTTAGAACAACCACAAAGAATACCTTGTGGACCTTTGCCAGTCTATAATTTAAAGTCACAGACAACATCAAACTGTTTTTTAGCTGCAGAATTCATCCACGTCTGTTGATGACAAAAGTAGCGTGGGTGAGATTGATGAGCTAAGGTATAGGCGACTTTGTAGAGGCTTCTGGGAATAGGCTTCATCTATGCTATTTCTTGCAGGGGTACTGTAATCTTACAAAATTATTGTTTCTTGAAAGGTAACACTTCTTCCCTTCCCCCCCCACCTTTAACTTCTTTCTATTAAAAAAACAAACAAACAAAACATTCTAAAAAATGGGGAAAAATGTGCTTCAAGTATCTGAGAAGGTGCAAAATCTTTTTGTGGCTGTGTACATTATAGGGTAAACCCCCATGATTGTGGTATTGTTACAGCCCTTATTATTTATTGTATAGAAAGTTAACAGCTATGTATTGCCTAAATATGTAGTTATGGACTTTAGAACATTTATTATTTACTTGGAAGTCCATAATGGGTCTGAATGTTCTACTGTGTAAGTACACATTCAGTCATTTTTAAAAAAATGCATATTGTTTACTTGATTGACCATATACCAGACACCATAGAAGCACTATTGTTTAGTCAATACTGCTTTGGGACCACGCCAGCCTAATAAGTGAATAGGTATTCAAAAGTGTTTCTAAAACATACATTATTTACCCAGTATTAGGAGTGTAGCTTTTCATAAGTGTTTTTAAAGTGTATGTTACTAGTGTATTTTCCCAATAGTGATTATGGTTAAACACTTGGGATTTTTTTATCTTAAGAGAAAGTACCTCTGAAAGTGCCTTGGAAAATTTTAAAGCTCCAGTATGAATACAAAAATAGGAATATAGGGATTGCTATGCCAAAAAGATGAATATTACTACTATTAGCAATAGTGTTACAGTGGTATTTATAGGCCCCAGGTGAGATTAGAACCCATTCTTGTAGTCACTGTACAAATACACTGGTACAGTATTTTCAGTTTCTCAGCTGATCTTTACAAATCCCACACAGTTAACTGGCTTTCTTACAATAAAAATACCAGCCCTGATTACATTCACAATTATTAAAACATAATTATATTAAATCAATCACTCTTAAGGATCTGATTTACACAGGCTAAAGCTTACTTTCTTACACAATTTTCAATTATTAATATATGTAAAGATTAGCATAATTCCTCCTCAAGAAATTAATGTTCCTCTGAAGAAGAAAAATAATTACAGTATATTCATTTTGACATACTGAAATAGCTTCATATTTACAAAAAGTAATTAAGTGTTGATCAGATGGTGGCATTTTCTCATTTTCTAATAAGCTGATCCACCCATCTAAACTGTTTTTCACCCTACCCAAATACCCTTGCACTTAACTACTGAGGTTCGGACCTGTAAGTACCTTCAAATCCTGATGTAAGATGTCCTCCTAAGAATCCCACCAAATATCTGCTGTTTGTAGTTGCAGAGGTTTCTCTTCAGACCTCTGGTCCTTGTTTCATTAGGTGTGTTAGGAAATTGTGATCCTGTGATTTTTCAAAAGCTATTAAACTGCATGTCAAGGAAAGAGGCCTGGCTGCACTCATGGAGCAGCATGATAAGTGGTGGGAGGATGCACCTGTGGGTCTACTAAACTGCTGTTGACTCTGCTGCTGAAGCCACAACTGTCTTGGTCCCTGCTGCTGCCACATTTAGTGCAGACCCTGACTGTTATGCCTCTAGCAGCATTTGTAAACTGCTCAAACATTTTGTGTGCCTTCCATTCCAAATCTCCACCTGGCTGGAGATTTCATCTGGAAAGTGCAGCATGTAACTTTCCTCTGGCGTCTTCACAGCAAGTCTTTCATCTATCATTCCAATTTTTCTCATATTCTTTAATTGCGTTTGTGGATTTTAGCTTGAATTTCTAAAAGCAACTAGAAATATGACTTATTCTGCTTTTTTCTGTAAGAATATTTCCCTAGCTCACTTCACTGCTAGCAGGGATATTCAGCCAATGGCTACCAGTCATGGCATTTTATTCAGAAGCTTAATCGCATTAATTGTGCTTCCATTTTCAGCCCATAATTTGGCTTGAAATATGCCACAGCAGAAGTTAAGAATGGATACCCAAAATAATGCCAATAGGAGTACAAAGCCTAACCAACTGAGTAACGTTTTTCCCCTCTTTTCAGCAGTCTGTAAAAATAGGGTGACAATTAAAAATTGTAGATAAACCCTTTCTGTTTGGCAGAGAGCAATGGTTTCTCTAAGTACACTTAAATCCAATTATCTCCTGCTGACTTCTTTAGCAGATATTTGAGTCTTGAGACAAAGTTTAGTTGACCCACAATAATAGGGCACATAAACAACCTTTTGTAAAATGAGCTTTTATTCATGAGCAGTCCCCTTTATTCCACTTACAAGAGTTGTGAAGGCTGTTCAATATGTAGTTTTATAACTTATTTTTTAAATTCATATTGAGGTTTTAGTTCAGAAGACTAAGCAGAGCAGTGCAGCTGCAAACACACTCATTTTCTAGCAGTGGGTACTATTAATATTTTTAGGACTAAACTTCTGCACCATTCTCTATAGTCTTATATACAAGACTGTGGGACTCAGATATGTGATATCATATGTTTCTTCCATAATTTTTTCCCCTGCATTTCAAGTACTTTTCTATTGTCTGGCCTCTCTAATAACAGACTGAAAACATAAAAATAGATGTCACTCTGGAAAGAGTACAGAAGGTGAGCATGGCAAAATTGAAATGGATATACAATTCAAATAAATATTCACTAATATTTGTATTTAATAGTCATTACATTGACATACAGTATAAAGTCAATTCTTCATATTAGTTGGGATCAAAACCCATTTATAAAATTAATTTTTTCAGTTAATGTAAAACATTAAACAAACAGTATGGTATGTAATGTGTGCAACATATATATAATTTCTTTTTCCGTTTGTTGATTATTTTAAGTATTTTTTCCCTTTACTCACCATTGCTTTCGCTTGTCCTATGTACCACATTGGTTGGTGGCACATCCTCTGTTCAGATAACTGGACTGTCTGGATAATTGGTGTGGGCATAAGTGACATTCTATTATGTTTGCTTACAAACCAAGTTGCTAGTGAAGATGTGTCATATATCAGTTCAAAATGTTGTAAACTCTTGGTTAAAGATTGTATATTCAAACCAGATCTTTCTCCAAAGTCTTCTTTCAGTGCAATATCCACAATACCTCTAATGACTGATAAATCATTCCGGATTTATAGCTGTGACTGAGAGAAGTATTTGCCCTGCAGATATATACAGCTATGTCACTGGGTAGTATATGAACTCCTTCCCCCCAACCAATTCCTATCAAATTGCATCAGTAGTCCCTATGAACCAGGGTCCCATTGTGCTAGGTACCATACAAACACAGTAGATGGTCTTTGACCAAAATAGCTTACAAGCTTTTGATAGTCTCATAAAAGGAAGAAAGAAACTTAGTTTTATTATTTTTATGAATATTTTTCTGTAAGAAAACAACTTCCTGTAAAATGACCGAATCACTCCTCCACCTGTTAAATTGTAAGCTCTTCTAAACCTTCCTTCTTTATAATGCAGACTTTAAGCAGAAGATAAACCTACATGTGTTTAGATGGGGGCTTCTTCACTAGGCACTTGTTTTTCCATGTAAGATTAACTAAAGTTGGATTTGTTTGTCTCTTATTCTTGGGGGTGCTCAGCTTACCATATGGGAGGCCTGGGTGATGCCAGGGAGGTTCCAGGGGTTGTCTTGATGGTGTCTTGAGGGCCACTTCCTTGACTTCTCCCATCTTTCCCAGAAGACATCTTGGCAGTAATAAAATATTGGCAGTTTGTGATGATAGTCTTATGAAATGAAGTTACAGTACACACAGTATGGTTCCCTAGTGCTTTGTTGCTAAGTAGTGCTTGTGCATGTTTAATCCCTTCCTTGAAATTTCCAAAATAGAAAATAGACACCTGGAGGAAAGCAAAATTATTCATCTTCGACCTGGAATATGTTTTCTTACACTGCTAAATAAAGGGCTACACAAATTCCTTATTTACACACCCACATTATGCCAATGTACACGTTAACCTTTACAGTTGGCAGAAAACAGGAAATTGCCTGCCAGTTTCTGTTTTGTATAGATTGATGTAATCAAGCATGGCACTACAGTATGAAATATGTAATGAATGATGTTAGCCTTAGACTATATATCATGATATTGTGCAGCAGTCAGGGAATGTTATGGAAAGATTGACAAAAGTGGTTGAGCCCATGCCTCAGTTACAAAGGAGCTGCATCACAGATATATTTGGCTCAGTGTTCTAACCTCTGTGCAGGTACATCTATTGGGTCTCTAGATCACAACACTAGCATCAGCAAATGTATTGCTATAGTGGAAAAAAATCAGGTTGAAATCCTGGGAAATTTGTTGCTAACTTCAGTGGGATAGAATATCACCTATTGGTTTCTCAGCTAATATACTATAAAGCCAGTTTTCGTTCAGATACCTTATATATGCTACTGTGTTTACTGCCAGCAAAACTGCTTTATTCTAAATGCAGCTCTTCTGCAGATAACTTTCCAGATCTGTCCTTAAACAAGATATCTGAGACAGTCTCTGCTACCAACTTACTCCAATGATGATAAATTTAAAAGGAAAAGACTCAGCAATTGGACTTACAAGATGCTGGCATAAGCATCATCTCCAGTGTTGAGCAAGGGGGAGGCGGGGGGAGAGAAAAGAGACACTCCTGACTACAAGAAGGCTCCAGAAGAAAAGGAGTTAGTAAAAGAGAATGCTCTGTGATGCTGTATATTTTTTTCTGGCATTTGAATGAAAAAGGCTTGTCACAGAATTAGGAAAAACAAATAATTTTCTTCCTTAGAAATGAAAGAGCTTGATTTTAGTTTACAGTGAGGCTACTCTGAGCCACTCTGGTTATCCACAGTACCCCTGAAGTTGGGGTACATATAAAGTGTTGTAAAGATGTTTTGCATACAAAAATCACATCTCAGGCTCCAGGCCTGAGCCTCATTTATACTAAAGTCCCTTTTCATTGCCAGAATACAGTAAAAAGTGCAAAAGCTAGTTAAGATGCTCAGTATTTTGTTAATGGTATTTTTCCTCTGCAGTATAAAGACCTTGGCCAATATTCCACATTCTTCTACAGTATGTGCTTTCATTTACACGTGTGCAAAGCACAAGTCAAATATTGAATTCAATTTACACAGAGACTGCTTAACAGTGCTGTGATGGTGTAAAAGGGGCTTAAAGTGGGTTTAAGTGCCATTTATGCTAACCAAAGGGCCCTTTAAACTGTTGGAGCACTGTGAAGCAGTCTCATTATAGATGATAATAAGACCCATACCATTCCAGTTGGGTAGCATTTCACATTTACTTTGCATTGGTGGAAATAACTACACAAAGGGTAGGGCAATGAAAGATCAGGGTCCTAGGATTTCCTGTAATTACTCCTTTCCTGTAGAAAGCTCTTCTGCTGCCCTCCCCGCACCCCCCCCCAAGTAAATGTTTGATTACTTTTGTAGTTATTTCTGAACGACAGTGGCTCCAGATTTTTCCTTAGCTGTCAGTGCAATATTGAACCAGAGGAGCAGCAGAAGACAACTAGCTTCCATAATCTATTTTGGAGAGTAGTCGGAACAATTTATCTGAAGGTGGAAACTGAGTTGGCTCTTTCCATTTGCAGGCATTGGTGCAGTTTCATAGTTTCATAGTTTCTAGGGTCGGAAGGGACCTGGGCAGATCATCTAGTCCGACCCCCTGCC
>NW_005842393.1:350723-359023 GCF_000455745.1 Alligator sinensis
TTATTCCGGGTTACTCCTGGCTGCGCTCAGGGGAACAGGGACTCCCCCAGTGCCTGTGGATCCCCCCTGACTAGTTTATAGCAGGCCGCAAGATCCCCCCTCAGCCTTCTCTTCTGGAGGCTGAACAGGTTCAGGTCCCGTAACTTTTCCTCATAGGACCTGCCCTGCTGTCCCTTGATCATGCGAGTGGCCCTCCTCTGGACCCTCTCGATGCTGTCCACATCCCTCTTAAAGTGCGGCTCCCAGAACTGGACGCAGTACTCCAGATGCGGCCTGACCAGTGCCGCATAGAGGGGGAGGATCACCTCCTTGGTCCTGCTTGAAATGCATCTGTGGATTCACGACAAGGTACAGTTGGCCTTCCTAGCCGCCTCCCCACACTGCCAAGCCATGTTCATCTTGGAGTCAATAATGACTCCAAGATCCTTTTCCACCTCCATGCTGACAAGAGGGGAGTTCCCCAGCCTGTAGGTATGGTGCCGGTTGTTCCTCCCCAGGTGCATCACCTTGCACTTGTCTGTGTTGAACCCCATCCTGTTCTCCTCCGCCCATCCTTGTAACCTGTCAAGGTCCGACTGTAGCCTGTTGCTCCCTTCTATTGTGCCCACATCCCCCCACATCTTGGTATCATCAGCAAATTTGAACAGGGTGCTTTGCACCCTGTTCAAAGGAGCTTCCATCCTAGAAAGCTTCCATCCAAAGTTGGCAGCTTCCATCCTAGAAAAACATGCCCCTTCCACTTAAAAGGCCCAAACACTTTTCATGCATTTTAAGAATCTAATTTTCCTGGTATACATAATAGCATATAGGGAAACCTGAAAATAAAATCTCTTTCCCAATTACTTTCGTTTTCCCTTTATCATGCAGGCACCAGATTTGCTGTTGCAAGGGTGCTCTTCTGTGTTGGGCTGTTTCCTGAAATTTGGGGGTTTGTTTTTATTTTAGTGGAGGATTAGAGCTCTTTACAAAACAAATAGAAATACAGGAGTCTCTTGAAATGTCAAGTCTGGCCCAAATCCTCTGTTATGGCCTGGGGAGTACTCACTGTAACTCAAGAGGGAGACTCTGTACTGCCCTATCCTAGACCAAATGCTTAACAAACTGGTCAGTTGGCACAAGTCAAGCAAACAGCCTTGGTGGGATGATAAATAGCAGCTGAAGATTACTGAAGTAAAGGAAAATTCCAGTTGTTCCTCCTACATATCCTTAAGAAAGAGTGAAGGTATGGGAGCTGTTTTACTGATGTCTTCTTCTTCTCTTCCCTGCCATAATCTATGGTTAACTGTCTGTGTCCTATGGATGAGTCACCTCTGTACAGCTTAAATCTGAGCCTCAACTCTCCAGTTAGGTGATGGGTTCATTGAGCTAGGGTTTTGGGTTTTTTAATTTGTTATTATTGAGGCTATGTCTGGTATCCAAAAATAGGTTTTCTATTTTTGGACACCAGATGTGGCCTCAATAATAAATTACTGTATCATCTATCCACAGAATCAGAGAAAATATAGGGCTGTAAGGGTAATCAGGAGCTCTTCTAGACTCTTCATGTTCAACCTCTGGTCCATAAGCCAGTTCTGGCCCACAGAACCATGTCATTTAGCCCATGGGGCTCAATGGTTCTAGAAATTTGGTAGCAGTCATCACATTTCCAGGCCAAGTTTCCACCAACTTTCATTGCCTAATTTCTAGGGCCTGCAGGCCAGATGACATGGCCTGTGCACGGTGCTGGGGCCACAGGCATGATCTGGTGTAGGACCGAGCTAGCATGTGGGGCAAGAGTTGAAGCTGGGGCCGGGGCCAGGACACTATCCAGAATGTGGAATGGGGCTATACATTGGGTTGTCCCTTGTGCCAGTTTGGACCTGGCTGGGCCAGTGCTGCACACCAGATCAGACCTGTTTAGGCAGACTGTTTAGGCAGACCCCAGGTAAGCCGGCTCCATATGCCAAATTGGGCGCTGGCTGGGCTGGGCTGGGCCTGTGGAGCAGCTCCACACCACTCAATTGGCCCATGGGACCAAAAGGTTGGGCACCACTGATCTAGACCAACTTGCTATTCTGAGGCAGAGTTAAGTATACTTAGTCCATCCCTAGGAGGAATTCAGCCAACTTCTAAAAGCCTCCAGTTAAGAAAACAGTACAATCTCTCTAGCTAAGCTACCCCAGTATTTCACCACTCTACCTATTACATGTTTTTTCCAAATGTCAAACTGAAGTCTGCTCTCTTGCAAATTAAACTTCTTTTACTCCCCCCAGGCAGAACTGATGCCTCTTGACTGATCCTCAAGTTTTATATTGTCACCTTTCTCTCCTGTCTGCCTGCACCTCAATTGTCCATTTTTCCATGGTTGTTTTGTGCCTTCTTTAAAACTTATCCCTCTTTAGTATGCTTCATACTCCCTGCACTTAGCTGCAAGACCCCAGCTATGGCCACATTTCTCTATAAAAGATACACTTCTGCTGTGATGCCTACAAGGAACCTAGCAGGCTCAAAAAGCACCTATTTTCCTCCTTCCCTAACTTTGATATACTTGTATTTTTGTCCTTAGACTGTATGTTCCAATGTCCTTCCTGAATGTCTCAAAAGCACCTAGTTTGTTAGGGGTGCTACTGTAAGCAAGCAAATAATAATAGTTTCTAAAATGTATGGAAACTTTAAAAAATGTTATGCATAAAATAGGATTTTTCTTAGGAATTATATTGTTATTGCAATTCTATTCACAGCACCACTGATGCATGTACATTATTTTAATGCTCACTACCTAAATAGCAAATAAACTGTTCCTTGTATCTTAACTCCTGGGTTTCAACATAAAAGCCAGCTACTCTTACATCTCACAGAATGAACTACAATAGAAGTAAATGGGGTAAGGGTGAGAGACAATTGAGGTACCAGCTTGTAAATGGTCTTATTTCTGGCAGAAATGTTGATAGGTCTCTTGCCAGGCTTGAGAGCTGGTTGTTGTGGTGGCTGCAGTCATCTTGCCTGTGCACTTAGCAGTACCTGTCAATCACTGACATGATGCACTTCTTTATCATGTGTATGATTATAAACCATTATTTTGTGAGAGAGGCCCTTTGCTTTTCCTAGCATCTCAGCTACTCCTTGTAAAACTTCTTCTGTCAAGGAATTCTTCAGACTTTTACAATAATGTATCAAGGGTAGCAAAATCTGACAGTTTCAGAAGCCAGGTTTCATTTCATAAGGGCTTTTAAGCTGTCTTGAACGTATACCCAGCAGACATTTCAGTCAGTGTCTCCATACCTTTTCTTCCTCCCCCCCCCTTTTTTTTTGCTTCTTTCCTTCATGCCATGAAAATGTTTTCCTTTAAGTATTTACATAGAAGCAGTATTCCAACAATTTTATATTAGAAACAGCATTTTAATGGGTAATTGAGAAGGAAAAATTCCTCCTGAAAAGGGATTTACTAATGTGATTTTTGGCTAACACATTTGAAAAATGTTCATTGTGCTATGATTAAAAACAACTAGAAATTTTTTTCTTCCAGAAGGTTACATCTGTTTACACTATTTTATTATCCTGGTAGAATGATATGAAGTCTTTTTATTGCAGTTTAGTTAAAGAAGAGCCAAGCATATGATGGAGCTGTCAATCAGCATTTAGTCATACAGTATCTATTTCTATCCCTGTTCTTCTTAATACAGAAGGGCTATTATAGTCTACATTACAGGATAGCTACTTTGGATATAGATATCCTTGAGGGGCAGGATTTATTTTGAAAGAAGATAGTCAACATAACATGAGACATCATTTAGAAATGTTTTTAAAGTACACACAGGTATTTAAAAGTTAAATATAGCAAAGGTTACTTTTATACATCAAATTTTGCACTTTACTAACACATTTATCCTTAATGTCTAGCCATACAGCTCTAGCAAGGGAACACATTATTTTTAGCTAAAATTGACTATTTAAAGATATGCATTGAATAGTATTTGCTTTACTCATAAAGGCTTAGGCCTTGCTTAGCTATGGCCAGTAGACATTGGTATGAAGGGGCTTTAAAGCCAGAGTAATGGGTCATTGCAGGACTCTTCCTACATGAAGGGATCTTTGAAAGTCATAGGGTTGCTGTAGCAATTCTTTCCTCCTTGCCATTAGAGAAGGGGAGTGGCCAGGAAGGGCAATGTGGCCAAGTTATCCTTGCAATCCTAAAATCTCACTTGAGGAACAACTGCTTTGGCTTCTTGAATGTCAGTGAAAATGGGGGCTTTCCTACTTTTCAGGCCAGTGAGTGCACTTCTCCATGGCTTGATCTGGAATCCTCATTGGGAGTCCAGGTTTGGGTCCAGGTAGTATTATTTGTGCTGTATTAATAGAAAGACTAGCAGTTGGAAATTGCTTAAAATAGGTATCGCATTCAAATATTAAAAAAAAAAGAGTATAGTTATATGTATGTGGTGTTACATGTTTGTTGCATGTTTGGCATAAGACAGAATCCTATTTCAATTTATGTGCCTAAAAGACAGCTAATGCAGCCATGAGAGGGAGATACCTGGGCCTAGGAAGAAGAGAACAAGCAGAGCGTGTGTGTCTGAGATGGCTGCTGCCGTGAGTAGCAGAAACCCTTGGGTTCTAACTTGGGCACTTGCTGCCAATGCAATAGGAACTTCTCCACTTCTTTCTGCTCATTTTAACCAATGAATATTAAATGCATGATGCAGTGGACTACCTTCAACAAGAGGGATAAATGGTAGCTTGGCTATTACTTGAATTGTGGTCTAGTGGCTACAGCACTGTGCTGTGATATAGGTTCAAACCTCTTCTGAGTAAAAGGGGTCTAGAACCTGGATCTCTTACTTCTTGCCTTAACCACTAGGCTATTGGGCTAAACATAGCAGCTACTTGCTTGTTCTAGCAATTATGGTACAAGACAAGTTGATTTCATCAGAGGGCAAAATAACTCTTTGTAAGGACCCCATATGTAGGCTGACCATATATTTTTAAAGGAAATCTGGGACACTGTCTTCCCTCACACCCTTCACCACTAAGTCAGCAGCACTGCTGCAGGCAGAGGCAGAGAGGCAGGGGCACTGGGCACATCATGGCAGGCACCATGCAGCTCTGCCTCCCCTCTGAACTGCATTCTGCATCCCTGTGATTCTGGGACTTTTGCTTTAATTTTCACCAACCAGCTAGGACCGGTATACAAAATCCAGACCTATCCGGACTAAACCAGGATGTATGGTCACCCTACCGATATGGCGCTTATATGGCTGGGTAACTTTCATTTAGAAACAAAGTGAAATACAATCCTAAATGTTCTTATTCTCAAGGTACTGGCTCTCTGCTTGAAAAATACACAGGATTAATTTGCAGGCAGTTTGGGATAAAACAACATAACATTTGCATAAGCCTTCATATATGGTAATTGACAATACTGCATAGATAAAAAGATGCACACCTGTCATTATTGAGAATTTGTTACCTAATTTCTAATTCCTTACATGCCATACTTTTTTTTTTTACATTCTTGTTTTTAATCATCTTGCTTAACACTGGGCACATCTACACGAGACACTTAATAAGCATTAGCCTAAAAACACTGCAGAGTAGTGTGCCAAGCAACAATCATGCTAATACCCTACTGCACAGTAGTACTAAGCTACTGTGCAATAATTGTCACTAAAAAACTGCTCTGGCACTACTATGCAGTAACTGTAGCTACTGCATATTTAGTACTTAAGCAAGTACTAAACTAAATGCACAGTAACTATTGCACATTAATGAACATGTAGATGCATCTACTGCCATGTAAGAGCTGCTGACTTTTGAGAGCCATAGTTGGTTCAAAATAAGATTTTTTTTTTTACTTCAAACACATAGTCATGAAAGCAACAGATAAAAATCTGCAACATCTTATTTTTAAAAAAATGTAGGGACTAGCTTTACTGTCTTTGTTATAGCCAAACAGCTTCTAAGATTTTGACATAGATTTAATAGATTTTTCAGGGTCAGAAGGGACCTCAGTAGAGCATTGAGTCCAACCTTCTGCCCTCAGCAGAAGAGAGTGCTGTGGTCAGATGACCCCAGCCACGTGTTTGTCCAGTCTCCTCTTAAAGACCTTCAAGATAGGGGAGAGCACCACCACACTTGGACATCCATTCCAGATTCTGGTAACCCTTACCATAAAGAAGTTCTTCCTAATGTCAAGTCTAAATCTGCTCTCTGTCAGGTTGTGGCCTTTGTTTCTAGTTACTCCAAGGGGTGCCTTGGTAAACAGAGTATCCTCTATTTCTTGCTGTCTCTCCCTGACAAAGTTGTAGATGGCTACCAGATCCCCTCTCAGCCTTCTCTTACAGGGGCTGAAGAGATCCAGGTCCCTCAACCTCTCCTCATAGGACCTATCCTGCAGGCCCCTAACCCTATGACCAGGTATCCTCTGGACCCTCTCAAAATTATCCACATCCCTCTTGAAGTGCGATGCCCAAAACTGAATGCAGTACTCCAGCTGTGGCCTTACTAATGCTGCAAAGAGTGGAAGTGTCACCTCCTTAGACCTGTTCATGATGCACCTGTGTATGCATGATAGAGTGCAGTTAGCTCTATAGATCAGTTTGTCACATTGATGACTCATGTTCATTTTGGAGTCAACTATGACTCCAAGATCCCTTTCTGCTTTCTGCTGCTTAGAAAGTCATCCCTCAATCTGTTTGTATGTTGGTGATTTCTTCTCCTTAGGTGCAGTATTTTACACTTACCTTTGTTAACTGTATCTTGTTTTGTTCTGCCCACTTTTCCAGCCTGTCCAAATCTGCCTGAAACCATTCCCTGCCCTCCAATGTGTCTACTTTGCCCCATAATTTAATGTCATCTCTGAATTCGGACAGTATGCTCATCACACCCTTGTCCAAGTCACTGATGAAGATATTGAACAGCACTGGCCTGAGGACCAAGCCTTGGGGAACACTACTGCCCACATCCTTCCAAGTCAATACTGACCCATCCACCACTGCTCTCTGGGTGCATCCCATTAACCAATTTGCCACCCACCTGACTGTGTAATCATCATCTAAGTCAGAGCCGCTTAGCTTTTTTTATGAGAATGGGATGTGACACTGTATCAAAGCCTTTTAAAAAATCCAAGTATATCACATCCACCGCGACTCCTGCATGTAAGCAGTTTGTGACCTGGTTGTAAAATGAAACAAAGTTTGTCAGGCAGCATCTACCTAATATGAATCCATGGTTCATAGAACCATGCTGGTTACCCTTCAGAATAATGCTGGTTACCCTTCAGCATTATTTTTCCTACTGGACTCCCACAAATGTGATCTTTAATAATTTTTTCAAAGGTTTTCCCAAGGATAGAGGTGAGGCTAGCCAGCCTATAGTTACCCAAATCATCCTTTCTCACTTTCTCAAAAATAGGGGTCCTCCCCTTTTTGAAAATAGGGACCACACTGGCCCTTTTCCAGTCCCCTAGGACCTCTCCTGAGCACCATGAATGCTCAAACAGTTTTGCCAGTTGTTCTGCTATGACACTGGCAAATTCTTTCAGCACCCTTGGATGAAGATCATCTGGGCCTGCTGACTTGAACACATCAAGCCCCTCCAAATGTCCCTTCACTAGGCTGACACTAGCCAATGCCCATTGCTGCCTTGGCCTTTCTTACAAACTCCCTGCAAGTGTGAGCCAAGTAGGTATATTCCTCCTTGGTGGCTACCCCCTGCTTCCACAGTCTGTATAACTCTTTTTTCATCCCTAGACTTTCCTGGATTTCCTTGTTCAGCCAAGAGGGTTTCTTGGCCCCATTGCCAGCCTTTATGTGCAATGGGATTGTAAACTTCTGTGCCCAAAGGATCATTCCCTTGAGGAACAGCCACCCTTCCTGGACTCCCATCTCAGTGAGGTTCTTGTCCTTCAGCGCCCCACTTACTAACCTCCTGAGCTCATTGAGATTAGTCTTTTTGAAGTCTAGCACTTCTGCCCTGCTGGTTACCTTTCCCACCTTTTGACTGATAGTGGATTCCGGCTGTGATGGGCTAGCTGGCAGTGACCTAGCCCATGGGTTTTGAAAGGGCAAAAGATGATTGGAGGACTTGGGATTCCCTTTCCTCACCAATCAGGCCCCAGAGATTCACCCCTCATGTTCCCTGATTGGCCTCTTGGGTCACCTGGAGGGGGATAAAAGGGGCAGCATGGCTGACTCAGGGGAGAGACCAGTGAGGGACCACAAGGGAGGAGCTTCAAAGAGCTGAGCTAGCGGGGTGGAAGCAGTTGTCCCAGAAGAGCCTGAAGGAGCAGGACCTGCAGGCAGCAGTTGGACCCTCAGCAGCAC
>NW_005842393.1:359110-388394 GCF_000455745.1 Alligator sinensis
AAGGATCTGAGCAGCGACCTGAGGGGTTCCCAGCTCAGCTTCCAGCTCCTCCAATCAGAGACCAGGCAGCTCGACATGAGGCCAGGGCTCCAGGAAGGTCAAGACCCCTAACAGCTTAGAGCAATACCAACAGTGGTGGCTGTGTGGTAGTATTCCTGCTTACCACATGGAAAGTCCAAGTTCAGGCCCCAGTTTTGGTGACTTGGGGTTAAGTGAGCTAACAAGGACAAATTTCTCTTGCAGTGGAAAGGGGCCATTGGAGCAATACCAACAGTGGTGGCTGTGTGGTAGTATTCCTGCTTACCACATGGAAAGTCCAAGTTCAGGCCCCAGTTTTGGTGACTTGGGGTTAAGTGAGCTAACAAGGACAAATTTCTCTTGCAGTGGAAAGGGGCCATTGTATTTTCTCCCTTTCCAAGTACCTAGGCCCTATATTTCTTTGTCCTTTGACATTTTGTATTTTGTGCCTTTTTATATTTCCCCAACCAGTATTGTTTGCTCTGCTGTTTGTGTTTTATATTTTGTTAACCCTGTCTTTTGTCAATGATTGTAAGTGTCTAACCTTTGTTGAATCCTGCCCCTTGGAGCATTGTAGTGTCCACTATACCCCCTGATTATGCCTGTTATGTTCCCAGTATTGTTCCCTCATTAAAAGGTATATGGTTAAGCCCCCAGTGATGGTCTGGCTCTGCTCTATAGGAGGAGGAGAGCCCCTACACCTCCTACAGAGCTTGTGCACCTGGTTTGATCCTTTCAACCAGAGAGGGGTACTTTTGGAGTACTGCCCGGGTTACACAGCAATTGGTGGTCACACTCTCCTAGATTACTCTGTATCTGCAGATCCCCCACCAGGTCATCCCCTGTAGCAAGCACCAAATCCAGTAAGGCATTTCCCCTAGTGGGACCATATGCTTCCTCCGTTAGGTGAAGGTCTTGTATGCAGGTTAAAAACCTTCATGAATGGTTGGATCTAGCTGACTGTTCTTCCCAGCAGATGTCAGGGTAGTTAAGAACCATATGTCTTGAACGTACTGCCTCTGCAAGCTGCCTTCAGAATTCCAGGTCTAGCCCATCCTCCTACCAACTTCCTTTCACCCTGTCCCCCTTGTATTCTGACCCACAGTACCTCAATTTGCCCCTCTTCAGATCCTATCTTGATAACTGAGGATGTGAATTGCTCCTTAACATAGAGAGCAATCCCACACCTCCCCGCCGCCCTTTTTTCCCACTCTGTCATGCCTCAATGTCTACTGCCCAATTGTGGGTATAGTCCCACCAGGTTTCAGTTAGTCCAACCACATCAAAGTCTTTGTTTGCAAGCAAGAATGTGAGTTCCTCCTGCTTGTTCCCATGCTGATGGGTGCCCTTGGTTCCCACCTATCCTGGTGCCTATCAGGCCCCGCTGTACTTATGGACTTTCCCAATGCATGGCTCGTGGTCTGTTGTTCCTAGGCTCTCTCTGTCCTCTGCATCCCTGTCCCCTGACAAACCTAGTTTAAAGCCCTGTGTAGGAGATCAGCCAACCTGTAAGAGAACAGACTCTTACCCTTCATATGGGTGCCTGCCCAACAGTGACTACCCTGGGTGGCTAGCCAACAATATGGGTGCCTACCCAACAGTGAAAATATCCCATTCTCTGGCTCCTAAAATGAAAGGCTCATATACCAGGCACAGTGCAGTCAATGCTGGCCAGTCTTTTCCCCACAGCTCTGAGTGAACTTCAGTCTAGCTTTGTAGCATGCCCTGCGTTTAATTTTTTTTCTAATTTAAAAAATGTGTAATTTTATAGCATTGTGTGTGTCCAGGTGATATTAGATGAGTTTACAAATTTAATTTCTGCATTATGCCAGAGCTAAAGCTTGATTCTTCTAACTTGGACTAATGCTCTTTTGGTATCAATATTGCTCTTAATGTTTCATTTACATTTTTCCTTTTTTTGTGTAATCATATACTGATTTACTCAATACAATAATAATATGACATTCTTTGCTCAAACAGATAATTGCAAAGAGTTTGGCCTGCTGACTCACCAAATTTGCTTCCATAATAATAAAAACCACCCTCACATAATCTTTTTCAAGTAGTTTGTTAATAAATTGCTGTTATAAAACTTTCAACATGTTGGCAGCAGTTAGCTTCTTCAGATGTGAGGTTATGGTGCCTCCCAACATTCATCTGGTACTGCACTACTATTGACACTTCAGTTTCTGTGCCCAGATCAGGCAGGTTCTTGACTTTCATCATGACTGATGATTCTGATAAACTTCTCCTTGTCATTTCATAAAAAGAAAGCTAAATGCAGACACATTTTATTTCTCTTGTACTTTGGTTTCAGGTAGATTGGGTCACAAGAGCCAAAGGGAAAACATTACATAGGCCATCACATTTTTCTAACTGCAAGAGTAGGCTATGCATTCCACAGAATACACATTCAGCCAGTATTGCCCAAAAAGAAGTTTATTTCCTGTGCTTTTATAAATGGAAGATTGGCCTTGTGGTTAAGAGTGTGGGCTGACACTTAAGAGTATCAGTTCCTGGCTTTGTTACAGACTTCAGCCTGGCTTTGTTACAGATTACAGTGCTTCAGTTTCCAGTCTCTTAAACTAGCTTTTGCCTCTCATGCCTATTTTGATTGTAAATTCTTTGGGGAACTGCCCAACCCCTAATGCATTTCTGTACTGCGCCCAGCACAAAAACACCTTGATCTTGGCTAGAATCTCTGGGTGTTAGGTACAAAAGCATAAAATTATTGTAATTTATACAAAACTTAAAAAATAGCTTTTGGAACAGAATCTATCTCCCTTGTATAATGTTGCAATCACTATGAACAGCTTTGACAGCATCTCTAGGCACCCTTGTGTTAGCAACACTCTCTGCTGACCTTTTGTGCTTTTTCCAGAATATCAAGGATAAAACAGTTAATTTTTTCAAAGAAAACATAGATTATGATGCTGCCATTTAACTGAGACCAAGGCCCCAGTAACATGCTTATTAGACCTCTGCTCACTTTCAACTCCCACTTTTGTTAGTCTTGCCTAGTTAGGATATTATTCACCATGACATTGAATATTCCTTACTAGGTTTTAGTGCTTAGATAATAGATCCCTGATGATGGTTGGGTGCTAGATGCTCCTACAGAACACAGTAGCATAACTAGAGGTAGCCAGGCAGGACACCGGTCCCAGGCATTGATTTTTGAGGGGTGCAGTATTGGTGGCAGACACTACTGTGGATCATACAGATAACACAATATAAATAGCCCTCAACCCTCACTGCAAAATAATTTTGCTGCACCAGAAACATATTATTCCCCTTTGCATGACAATACATTGGGCGTGTCTATGTGAGACACTACTGTGCAGTGGTTACTGCACATTTATTTAGTACTTGTATAATCAAGAACTAAATACATGTGCAGTAACCAGAGTTACTGCACAGTAGGGCTGGCAAATATATTTTAAGTGACACTACTGTGCAATAGCCTAATAATTCTGCGCAGAAGCATATTAGCACAGTTGGTGCTGTGATGTCTTGCATAGATGTGGCCACTGAGTAATAGGGATTTGCTCCCACCCTTCTTGTTGTAGCCTTTATTCCAGAGTAATATGCCCCTGGAGCAATATGATTGCCAGCAATCCTTGTGCGACGCATACAGTGGGAAAGACCCACTTCCCACTCATATGGGTACCACAGACAATCTAGGCCATACTGTATACATATTCTCTCTTTCTACCTATGCATACCATACACACTTGACATAGCATACAGTAATTCAGTTTGTATCAAATATTGGGAAACCTGCAAATTGCTGCTAACACATTTTAGAAAAAACTCTGCATGATGCTTTTTAACACCTACATTTCAGTGCATTGGCAAAACCTTAGCTGCCATACGTAGCACTGTGTATACATAAAACCTAAAAATAATCACATCATTTATTGTGCAAATTTAATGCTCTGATTCGTGCGAGTCAGTTTGAAAATGTTAAAGGTAGGAGACTCATTAAAAATATTTGTTTGTTTATCTTTTTGTGTACATTAAAAAATAAGGCTATGTCATACTGGTGACAGCCATTCCTCAGTTACCATAGCAGCTTCACACAGGGTAAAATGTAACACTATATTTCGGGGGGAAAATTGACAAGCTCTTTGAATTGAAAAGAAACCACAATATAAAAAGTTCTTCATTCCTGAATTTAAATAAAAAGGCAATGATTTCATCAGAATTTATTAAGTGTCAAGGCCTAGTTTCTGTCATAATTGCTTACACTGTATAGTACCTTAATCTGCAAACAAGTACATTACTTTAACTGATTTCCCTCTCAAAGCCGATAAAGGGGACAGAATACTGTCACTTTTCTGCTGAATGGTAACAGATGTTGAGACCTTACTGGTCAGCTTCTGTTGGAAGACAAATTTGTGCTGTAAAGTACAGGTGTTGTTTAATGCAAATAGTTTATATACAAGTTCTTTATATCCATCAGTCATTGAACAGAGGCAATCAGAGAAATCTTAGCCAAAACAGTAATTGCAGATTCTCATAGAACCATATTGTCTAAAGAACGGATTATATCTTTGCCACTAAGACAGATATATTCCTTTGCTGCTTGAAACAAGTCTCTATTTCCTGCCCCTGCCATCCCCAAAACACTACATCACAAAGCCAACAGTACAGCATCTGAGCATTCTGCAACTTAAATGGCTGTCCTTTCCTGATTTTCCTATTACCTTTCCAATCATTCTTTGGTATACCTCCTTATTCCTCCTTCAGGTTTCTGTATGCATCCCACAGCTTTTTGCCTTCTCATATTCTCCTTCTACATTGTATCTCTTCTATCTCATCTATAAATGTGCATATTTTATTTACATTCGACTGCCAGCTCTGTTCTGATGACTGGCAACTTTTTTGTACTCCAACCCTGTCTCTTTTAGCTATCACCTCAAACTTAACATAGCTAAAATGGAGACTTTAACCCCGCTACCTTCTTTCTTGGACAGCATTACCTTTTATCTATTGCTAAAGCCTGTAGCCAACTTCGGTTCTGGCCTTTCATAGGTCCTCACATCCAGGCAACATTTAAATCTTGCAAATTGCTTCTGCAAAACATCTCTATGATATGGCTTTTCTGTCCATGCACTCAGATAAAGGTCCTGCTTAGGCTTTCCTCTTACTTCCTGATTTCTGAAAAAAACCCTTTTCTCTGACCTTGACAAATACAATCATGGCCTGCCCCTTTCTATCAAGAAGGGGCCTGAAAAGATCATCTTGCTAGCCCATCACTTTGATCATGTCACTCCTGTCCCTGCATACGTACACTGGCTTAGCCCTATCACATCCTGCACAAATTGCTTGTCTTCATTTTCAAAGCCCTATGCAGCCTGTCCCTACCCTATTTCTCCTTCATTGTCTAAAGGTCAACTCTGAACTCTGATCAGCTCATCATACCAAGCTCTGTTGCCCACTTGTTACATTTAAGGCATTTTTGAATTTCTACCATGCTGCCACTCAAGGAAGATCTTGAAAGAAAAATTTTCTTTCAAATGCATCCTTAAAATTCTCTTTTTCTATAATGCCTACAAAAAACTAGACTATCAATGTGTTATGATTATTACTTATCACACTGAACAGTATTGTCTAGTAGCTTCATCGCATTCCTGTACCCATTCATCATCTCTTGCTTTACACTTATATTAGAAGCTCTTACATACTTACATAACAATTTCATATGTTATTTTGGGCAAGGACTGTTTTTTTGTTCAGTGTTTATACAGCACCTTGCATAATGAAGCCCTGATCCTTGACTAGGATTCTCAGATGTAACACTTTATTTTACAAAAAGAAAAAAGAAACAAAAAAAGCAAAACATAATTCTTTGCAAAGAGATCTATAGACAATTTTTCCCTAACTGAGCAGACTAACCAAGTAATACAGAAATATGGTATCATAAAAATATTAGTATGTGTGCGCCATGTTTCTTTAATACAATTAATAAAATGTAATAATTTGATATTTCCTCTTATAAAGAGTAGGTAAATATGCATTATTGTTTTTCACTGTTTTAGGGTGAGGAAAGAAAAAAATCCAAGACAGATTTAAATGTAGTTTATATTGTGTTTAAGCAGAACAACATCTTAGAAAATCTACTGGTAAAGATGAGAGCATATTCATAGGCTGATTCTTCATACTTCCTTTTGAGAGTAGGGAGAGGGGGGTTGGTAAAATAAATTTACAAAATAGTTTCCCTGTGGCCTCTGCTATAGCTTTGAGTGGATTATATAAAAATGGTGTCAAATTTACTGCTGCTGAAGCTTTCACCTTTAAGGATATTTTCTTCACTGTTGGAAAAGAAATTGGATTTGATAATGTGACTGTACCTTGTATGAATAGAAATGTCATACTGTTTGTCTAAACAGCTAAAGACAATTGGAAAGGAAGTTTCTATTGATGATTTGCTGCATATTTGGTTGTCTCTCTGGAGAGCTGGTTAATGGAGCATTATATAATGAACTACTATCCTTTCTATAAGTACTGCTGAAATTTTAAAAGGATGACAACAGTTTGCAAAATTACTTTACTAATCAGATATATACAATAGGAATAACAGAAATGCGTCATGCCTTTCTGCACACAACAATATTGGTCTAAAATTGTTTTTAACTTAAGTTTTCCTAGAGTACAATGTCTCAGTTTGAAGAAAAAAAATCATAATTAATGGAAGTGTTCCCCTCCATGGATGGCAGCAATAGAAGTGCAAGAGAAGGAACGACAGCTTTAATATGTGCTACCTTCAGCATCACCACATTTTATATATGGATTCTTCATGTTTGGGACTTATGCGTTTATGACGGGATCTTTTTGGGCAGGACTAGGAAGATAAATTGAAAAAGAGAGAGGCTTCCTCTGATGAGGTTCTTTACTCAGCCAATGCATTTCTTTGGAAAAATCAGACAAAAATAATGTTAGATTTTTCAAAGTTATTTTTCCACTTTCTCTTTTTTATTTTTCCACTGGCAAAATTGAAAAAGTAAAACGAGGAAGAAAAAAGGGAAAAAGGGCAGGTGAGGGGAACAAAACAGAGCTTCTTTTTAGTTTTTGAGGACAGGAACACAATTTTTTTCAGGTTTTCTTTATTGGTTTTTGTTTTGTTGGGTTTTTTTATGTTAAAAATAGAGATTGGTTGAGGGGGGAGGGGAGGGAAATGTCTTTAAGATTTTCACAAGCATACTTTTGTTTGGATCAGCTCTGTACATTACCTGTGGGTAAATAATGCAAGCAATTTAGCTTACAGTTTTCCCCACCAAATTCCCTTGCTTATAACCCTTTGCATCTGAATTCAGCACTACCATTGCTGACAGCAAGCATTCCTGGGTTTTCACTGTGAAAAATCTGAGTTCAGGTTGCTTCAGATTTCCCCATATGTTATTAACTCACTAGCTCCCATATTTTATTTATGTGCTCCTTCCTAACCCAGTCTGATATAGAGAGAGATCTGTAACGGAGTGTCTACCAGTGTTTGTAGAGTCCTTCCAGTTAAGCCTGACTTTTTCCCCCAATATTTTCTCTTTTTTTCTCGCCTAGAGACAAAACATACTAAACACTCTTCCTTTCTGGGCAGGCACAAAGTGATGGTATATAATTAGTCTTTCACTTCCTAAATTCATCCTGTTTCTAGATTAGGGGCCTTGACAGGAGGGAAGGGTATTATACTGTGAAAAAGTCCCATCCTCAGCACATTGAGGACTGGTCTAAGAAGATGCTCAGAGACCTGAATAGCAGAGGCTCCAATGGGAGCTTGTCATTGACGCCAGGGTTGTCTGTATCCAGAACAATCTTGTATGACTGAAGCTAGTTATACACGAACAGAGAGAGGTAGTTAGCCATCTTTGTCTGAAGTCCACAGAAGGCAGGGCAGAGATATACCTTATAGTATGTATATATTATACATACTAGAACATCAAAATCAATTGACTATACTTATTGTGGCAAATACAGTGATTTCAGTACAAGAGTATGTTCAACAATTTTGTCTGTTGAAGAAAATGTAGCCAGGTCCTGTCTGCTCCTCTTCCCCCACTGAAGAGGGCACAGACTAGTTTAAGGGGTAGCTAGCAGAACCAATAGAAATGAATGCAATTTAAAATGAAAGTGTCCATAAGAAGGCTGAACAAATTAGAAAAAGTAGTAGGCCTTTTCCTGGCGACAGTCTTCAAATAGTGTAAAGCAAAGCTTCAGATAAGAGACACATGATTTGACAAAGATAGCTCAAATTGCAAGCTAGGGAAAGTCTTTTCTATACATTTGCACTTCATACAAATCAGCAATGTGATTGCTGAATTAAGGCAAAGCCTATTTCTGGCGGTAAAAAACCCCTGAACTCAGACTAACACCTAGACAGCAAAAATAGATTCAACATAAACAGCAAATAAATCGGGATGTTAAGCCCAAAACCATACAGCTTAATAACATAACCAAACATTGCAATAGATGTGAAGAATATTGCCAAAGATATTGATATATTTGGTTGATCAGTATGATATACTTAGTTGATTGTATTCTCAGCCAAGCATGTTTTGTTATAAATATCTTTTGTTATAAATATCTCTGAGGTCAAATATCTAGTGATAACTGCTCTTTTTATGGGGGAGGAGAGGTGGGGTCCACAGGGCAGGGCAGGTAGGGGCTGGAGTCCACATACCAACAAAGACTCTCTCAGCCTTGTTCAGACAGTGATGCATATTATAGTTTTCCATGAGATCATATTAAAAGTCAAATGTAACAGGAGCCAAAACCCAGGACTCCCATCTACCAAGGGAGTGACAAAACCACTGGGCTAGAAAAACAAGCTCACATTTGCTTGGTCTCCTAATGGTTCCCTGATTCTTGCAGTCTTGAATGCCCCATGGCCCATCTATAACAAAATGGGTGAAGAAAGCATACTCTATACTTGGGGGTTAAGGCAATTTTTCTGGCAAATCGTAGATGTAGGATCAAATCCCCCCAAACTGAGAGGAACCCAGAATCAAGGGCAAGTGCCCAAATTGATAGCCTGATAGGCAAAAGGGAGTGCCACCATGTTTTTTTTGTATTTGAACTCAGTGCTGTTGCTATGAGTTTGGTGTGTTTTAAGCATGCCTAGGAGACTGGGTCTTTCTGGAGATTTTGGTAGAGTTCGGTTTCCTCCTCACTAATCTGAATCAGAAAGGAGCGTAGGTCCCATCCTCAACACATTGATTAGATTAGTTAATCTAATCTTAGTTAGATTAGTAATTCCCAACCACTTTGTTCCCAAGGCACCTGCCTCCCCCCCTCCCTCCCCCCCAGTTTTCTGTGCTGCTGAGAGCATGGGAGGAGCCAACACAGGGGCTGCCTGGGGTCAGAAGCAGTGACAGTCCCTAGAGAAGCAGCCGTGGGCACCTCTGGAATAGTTGGGGCAGCTGCAAGAAACTGGGTTGAGAAGGAGAGCGTTTACCTCCTCACATAGGGGCTGGATAGCATGGGCTCCTTAATGAGATCTCATGGCACCCTGTACTGTGGCACCCTGGCTGAGAATCACAGGCCTCGATGATCAAACTAGCTAGAAGCCCAAGTATACAAACTAGTAGAAATATGCAATCTAAAATGTACATCCCATAATTTTCATACAAGAATCTTTTTTCCATTTCTCAACTGAAGATGCAGTAGCAAAAGCTCTAGTGAAATCTCACATTACTTAGACTTCATTACTTTTGCAAAATACACTACAGAGCGTTTACTAGTGTACTTTGAAGTACTATCATAACAAAATTATACTTGTCAAACAAATGAATAAAGTGCATTTTTAAGACACATTGCTCTTTGTTTTTAATTGTGTTTGTTCACTTACTTACTGTATTAAATCATAAAACACAGTAATTTGCAATGTGACTTCCAGTCAGTGTGAATTACTAAGGTTCTACTGCGTTTTTCTTTTTAATATTTTTGTGTTTTTGAAACTTTTAAAATAAAGCTATTATTGGTAATGTTAGTATTAGGGCAAACATATAGGTGTCTGGGCTTCTGGCATAAGACCTATTTAATAATGAGGGGGTTGCTTAAATATTGGAATTCAGCTATCAGAACTACCTGTGGGATAAGAGATTCTCATTTAGTCTGATTTTTACCATGACAGGCATTAAGTGTCAAACCAACTCAGACCAACACGGCTACCAAGTACACCCCTGAAACATGGAAGATGCTGAATTTCAGCCGATTTTGAATTCTTCATTGCAGAACAACAAGGAAGTTTTTTTTACCTCCCTACCTACCATCTGACACCTTCCAGGAAGGAATTCTACCTGATCAATACATCAAAGAGCTACTCAACACAGCTCACAAAGACACTCTCATGGACCCAGAAAGACAGACTTCCATCTTCAGTTCCCTCTGTGCAAAAATGAAGTTTATTTCCGACCAGTGGGGACTTTTTACCATCTTGTAGCATCTACACTTTTCCCAGAGTCTGATGAAGGGACTTTGATTCCCGAAAGCTTGCAGAAAAGGACAATTTTCTTGCCATTTTCCAGTTGGTCTAGTAAAAGGTATCATTTTGGAACTAAGAGTTCTAGTTTTTTGTAAACCATTCTTAATCTTAATGTCTTCTGTAACCAAGTACTAGCCAGCCTGTGACTTTCTCTTAGCGTTATTTGATAGACTGTTTCAAAACTAAAAGTCTTTCTATTAGGTAGCATGAAGAGCCTTAAACACAATGTTTTGTTCCCTTCCTTCTTTTCACTTTGCGTCTGCATCTGTGTTCCATATTTTGGTGTCATCATTAATTTCTTTCCAAACTTAAATTACATATTTCAAAACTTTGTGATCATAGGCTAAGCATTTAGAAACATTCAGTATGATTTATGGCTCCACTTCATAAAAATGTCTTCTATAAAATTTTAAAGGGTATGGCAAGAGTGAATAGACAACTGTTATTTACCAAGTCTCAGTCAGGACACCCACTGAAATTAACAGGAGACAAGTTTAAACAAACAAAAGGAAATACTTTTTTACTTAGGCATAGTTAATCTGTGGAACCCATATCCACAAGTTGTTATAGAAGCAGATGGTATAACAGGATTCAGAAAGGAATTAGACCAGTGATTTTCAATCAGGGTGCCATGGAACCTTGGGGTGCCTTGAGATTCTTTTTGGGGTGCACCAGGGGGCCACACAATGCTAGCACTGCTAAGTGTTCAAACATGACTCACAAGATAAACCCAGAGTTTTCTGATAGGGATCCATAGCATTAAAACATTCTGACCTGTAGTGGTCTTTCTAAGTCCTTTGCAACAGAAAAATTGACCTATTACTTTTCCATGGTTAAAAAAAATGAATGAAAATGAAGAGCTGGCATTTTCCAAGGGGTGCCTCAAGTCTAATGAGGGGTGCCTTGGGTCTACTGAGGGGTGTCTCTAGTTTAAAAAGCCTGAGAAACATTGGATTAGACAAATGCATGTGAGACAGGACTATTCATAGCTATTAAGTCAAACAGCCAGGGATGTATCTTCTTGTATCCCTCAATCAATGACAGATGATGCCAGGGAGTATATGACAGGGAATGGATTTCACTAGACATGCCCTGTAACTATACTCTCTTCCAAGCATCTACTACTTGCTGGAGACAGGGTACTAGGCTAAATGGACTAAATGGACCTGTGGTGGTGGTTGTAAGAAGAAATAAAGCAACTGGACATCCTTCCCTGAAAAGATTTGTAATAAGTCTTTAATAACATGCCTACAAAATCCTACCTACATGGGAAAGAATGATAATGTAACCAAATTAAAGGGGACAGTGGGAGAGTATATAAAGTATTCTTTAAATTTTTAGGAAATGATTATGCTCTCAGGCTGACAAAAGAACAGTGTAGTTGACTTCTAGGTCAGTTTGCTTATTCTACCAGGATTGCCTCCATATAGGAAATAATAAAATAATTCAGCAACAACAGCAAGACATATTAAAGCTTGAAGTTAATGATCTGTCTCTTGATTGATAGAAAATGGTCAGGGGAATAACTCTTGGCCATTGTGTGTAACTCACAACTGCCTGGTAGTATTGGGGTTACTGATGGTTAAGACTTGCAATTACTTTAGGGGAGGGAATCCTCCCTGCTTGACTAACAACCAGGGAAGGCTCAGTGCCCTGGCTGACAGCTCAGTTTAGAACTCTTAACCAGGAGATACCTTTGGGCCAAAATTTCTCCCACTTGCTAGATGACTGTCCTTTATAGCTGTTTATCTTAAGCACTCCAGACCCTGGTTTGTCATCCACCTACTCAGGGCACCTCTTCAGCTGATATGATTTCTCTATATAGTTGGTTCTCTCTATGGTTTCCTTTAAGAGAGCAAAACATTGAAAAGGTATTTTGTCTCTATAACCATGTATTGCTGTGTGCAATGTAAACAACAGATGATTGTAAGAAGCTAATTGTGATCCATAGTGGTGGTGCTCTTGCTAGCCAGAGACAGGCATGCTCATTAACCTTAACAATGCACTGCAAAATGACATCTTGAATTTGTTTGCTAATATGAGCTACAGCTATCAAATCAATTGGCTTCACAGAAAATCAAGTAATATTGTTCCTAGTTGCTGTTCTGGATTAGTGCTACCTGTGCAAGCCAGGTCCACTTTGATAGAGAAATTCCTTAGATTTTATAAACAGGCAAATATTTCCAGAAATATAGCTTCAAAGCAGAATGACAAAATAAGGAAACATTGCTGCAAAATGAAGAGGTTCTCAGATAAAAATATTTGAGGCATAGTCCCTAGCATCAACATTATTTTGCACTGTTAAGTTTTGTACCCACAGAGTTAGAAAACCTATACACATGACTGACCTCTGCTCCAGTGTGTGCTAATTACCACATGTCAGAGTCTGCTTCAAGTCTGCTGGAGTGTGCTGACACTCATCTCATCATGTGTATTCATTGTCCCCGCATTTCAAAATAGTGGTGGGGGTGTTTTATCTAAAGCTTGTTGAACTAGCTTTAGTAAAAGCAACCCCACCGCCATTTTGAAGCATGGTATGCGGAATACATGTGATCCTGCAGACTCTTTAATTAGAGCAGCTCACAGAGCTGCTCTAATTAAAGCACCCCTTCCTCCATCCCAGAGTATGTGTATAGATGCCTTAAAACCTAATTCATGGGTTTGAAAATAAGGAGGTTGAATAGACATTGATTCACCCTGCTAGCCATGCCAATTATCAGTTGTGTGTCTCAGAATGACTCTGCTGAAATTTATGACACAAGATGTATATTGCTATAGTTAATTAAAATGTGTTACTATAGATTTGCAGTGAAATATCTATTTGAAATTATATTCTCCGCCCAATTTAGAATATCTTAAAATATTTAGAGAGGCAATAACTAAGAAACCTGTAAATTGAAGGACAGTCATAGTTTTAGTCATAGTAGAGTATTAGTACTATTCTGCACAGCAACCCTTTATTAAAAACTATCAGAAAAAAAACACATTACTAAATTAAAGCCATATATTATTGTGCCATGTAAACCATTGCCCGTCTTTAATAAAATAATTAAATTACTGATTAAATTACTTCATCTATCTCTATGGAGTTCTTTAAAAGCCTTTCTAATTTACGGTGCAGCGTTGGGAACCCAATATAACAAACCCAGCACAATCTCAAAACATTTTTCTTTTTGTTGTTTTTTCCTTAGGGTAGTTGCCACCATTCCTTTAACCATCCTCAACAGATTTCCTAGTTTCAAAGTAGGGTTAAAGATAGATCCCAACATTCAGAAGCTATCCCTTTTTTTCTCTTGCTTTTTCTCTCCATAATCATTTCCTACCCTGGCCATCTTGTGTCTGGAAACTTTTAACAAATTTGTAAGAATTTGCAACCTACTCTGACTGCTACTGCCAGCCTGCCTGCCCTCCACTGTGCTAAGTCAGCACCTCCAGATTCAGCATTTGCTTTCATTGATTGATAGGAGACACTTCTTTCCCAGGTACTGAGTCAGAGACACAGGGAGGAGACAGACAGACTGCAAGAGGAAACTTAAACAAGTGCACTACAAAACCCAAACTCAATATTATAACTAGTTATTTGGCAGAGGTAAAACTCCAGAATCCTTTCTAAAGGAGGACAGATATTAACATACAAATTGCTAAATGATAAATATACTGATATTTGCTTCTCCAAGAAATATTAGTTAAGCAAATGACCAAAGCAAACTAGCAATGATTTATTGGGCCAAATTAATCATTGTATAAATGACAATAACTTCTTTGCAATGTCATTGAATCCACCTGAATATGCCAACAAAGAATTTGGCATGTATCACTTCTCTTGCAGCCTGCTATTTAAGATTTAAGCCATATTAGATATTAACAGCCTGTGATGTTTAGTGGTCTATAACAGATGAGTTAACAAACTCAATGCAGTCTCTCTGGACAAGCATCTATATTATGTAATTGTGAATGATACCAAAAAAGCAACATGCTCATGTAAGTAATGAAGCCAAATTTTGGACGGACATAACAACTGTTTTCTGAGGGTTTATTTCATGATCATGTGCTACATTTGCAAGATATCATTCAGAAAAAAAACTCTAAATAGAATGACTATATCTTCACCTGTTGCAGAGCTATATCATTTTATCCTTGCTGAGGATCCATGTAATCATTTCTGGAGAACCTTGAAATAGGGTAATGTAACTTTCCCTTCTAGTTATTTCAAATCTGTCCAAGCCCTTGGTATTCTCTCATCACTTGGATATTCATAACATGACCTTTATTTTTTATAAATGTCATCCTTCAGTTGATAATTTGACTTTATTTTTGTTCAAGTATTATATTTTTCTGAAACATACCAAATGAAATTGAAATTTGAAAATGTAAATAGGATTTATGGGGAAATCACAGAGGAGATGAGGATCATGAAAAGATTTCCTCAGCAACATGTACTTCCATCCAAAAGAGTTCTATTTTTTTGTATGTCCATCCAAAAGAGAAATTCTTCATCTCAAGCCTACTACCTATATGAATGATATAATACATGGGAGTGACAGGGCAAAATAAAACAGCTTAGTCAAAGGCAGGCCAGTGTTTCCAGCCCAGTTGTCACTGCTGCCACTGAATTGCTGCCAGCACGCATGCAACCTGAATGCCACAGAACCCCTCTGCCTCTGAAATGCTGCTGAATTGCCCCATCGCCAAAATGTTGCTGATACCTGGGCTTTGTGGGCCCGATTCAGCCTGCAGGCTGTAGGTTGCTGATCCCTGATATAGTAGGTTTTATTTGTTAAAAGCATTTTTATTAGAGTGGATGGGATAATGTGGCAAAACCATTGAAAGTGATCTATTTGACAATCAGTATCCCATTTCAAAGGGAGAAAGATGACAAGCAATATTAAATTCCTCTTTTCTTTTAAATATATATTTGAGTATACTTAAGCTAAGATTTTTTTTCTCATTTTGGAGAAGAAATGGATATGTTAAGTTGTTACACAACATTTATGTTTTACTATCACTAAAGTTCAGTTCAGTGTGTAGTGGAAGTAAGTTCTTTCAGACCATTAGAGATGTTGTGACTTCTTGGGATCAAGAAGCAAGCACCATGATTATCTTTTTGGGAACAAAAATTATGTTGAATACTTACTTTAGTGACTCAATCAGGGAGGCTCTGAAGACTGTATACCCAACAAAGTTATAAGAGGTCAAGAGTGTTCAAACTTGCTATGTCACAGTGGGCATGTCTGCACATGCATTTACTCCAGCTTAGATTTACTTTGCAGTAAGCTGCTGAACAAAGGGCACATCTACTCATGTCACTATGGCAGCATTGTTACAGTGCCATGATTTAGCACTTTCTTTTGGACTGCCCAAAAGAGGACAGTCCTGAGCTACCTCCAGGCTGCATGTGCTTTCCTTCATAGTCTGGGGCTGGCTGGGAACTGTCCTGGTCAGGGCCAGGTTCCACCCAGCTTCAGGCTGGGGGGAAGAACTGTCTCTATGCAGGGAGCTCTCAGCCCCCTGCTCCATAATCCCACCTGTTCCCAACAGCAGCTCAACAATTGCAGAGTGGGGAGTGGGGGTCAGGGAAGGGGAACATTGTTTCCACCTGGGAACACAGGGCAGAGGTTGGGGAGCTTGTTCCCCACCCAGCTCCATGCTCATAGAGCTGGGCAGGGATCAAGCTCCCCAGTCCCTGCCATCAGGGAGCTCCCAGGTCTGGCTCTGTGACTGTGGGGCTGCTAATGGGAGATGCCTATCTCCCAGTCTGGGCTCTGTAGTCATGGGGCTCAGCATGGGTGACTGGTGCCTTCTTAGTCGGGGGAGGGGGCATCTGCCCCCCCTGCGGCCAGACCAGGGGGGTTCCCCCATAGCTGATACCGCCACAATCCCATGGTCAGTCCTGCGGTCACTGTGGCCAATCACTGCAGCTGCTTCTGGGAGTGTCTGCAGCAATCGGCTGGTGCTTGCAGGGTGGGTACCGGCTCTCCCGCCTGTCCCTGCCCATCGCCTAAGTGGTGAGTGCGGCCGGTCAGGGGGTGCACCGGCACTCTCAGAGGGTGCACATGCACCCCCCTGTGTACCTCCTACACATCGCCACTGGGGCTCAGGCTGAGAGATAAGGGTGTCCCAGCCCAAGCCCCATGACCACAGGGGTCAGGCTGGCAGATAAGGTTCTCCCAGACTGAGCCCCATGACCATGGAGCTTGGGCTCGCAGATAAGCACTTCCTAGCAGCAGCCCCACAGTCATGGAGCCAGGGCTGGGAGCTCCCTGCTGGCAGGGGCTGGGGAGCTTGTTCTTATCTCCCATCCGTATCTCCTAGCATTGGCCCTGTAGTCCTGGAACTGGGAGATAAAGGTCTCCAAGCACTAGCCCCGTGGTTGTGGAGCTGGTGCTGGGTGATATGGATCTCCCATCCCCTGACTCCCCATTGCAATCTGGAAGCAGGGGACTTGGAGCTCCCTGCTGCTAGACCAGGAGGACATAGTCCCTGCCTGGGCTCCTGTGGTGGAGCCTACCTGGGCAGCAGCTAGTTCCTGGGGGCAGGGAGCTATCTCCCACCTGGTGAATGGCTGGCTGGGAGCAGATTTTGCTCCTGGTCAGGCATCTACTTGAGCACTATGGTGCTATTACTAATGCTGAGTAACTTTGCTACTTGCATTTGCAGGTTGCCAATTTACTCAGTATTAGGGATGTTTACTGTGAAGTAAGCATGTGCATATGTAGAAGCACATGCTTACTTCACAGTAAACTACGTTAATGCAAAGTTAAGCATCTTATGTGGACATGCCCTGTATGTGTCAGGGATCCTAGCAGGCAGCCCAACCTGAGCTAATTGCCTAGGCAAGAACACTTGCCTTGGATCTCTAGCTGACAATCTCTATTCCCACTGGCTTCCTGATTGGCTGCTGGGATCTCATTTATTCCCACCTGTGACAACAGTTTCCAGGTCAGGTAACAATTCAACCCAGTCTTCTGTGGCAATCCTCCAGGACCTAACTGGTTTTGGTTTGTTCCTGGACTTTGGCTTTGGATTTCCCTGTATATCTGTTTAGTGGCTTCTTACCCTGGTTTGGCTCTGCTCTTGGACTTTGCCCTTGGATTTGGTAATTCAGCATCTTATTCCTAGACTCTGGCCTGTGTTGCAAACGTTGTCTCTAGTTTTCCCTTTGGATTTGATAATGTGGCTCCTGAACTCTGACTCAGCCTTTGGCCTCTGCCTCCTACCAGTGGCCTAACCATTATGCCAAACTGCCTATAACCTGGTCCCTTTCAATACGCTTTTCTGGTGTGTCAATACACTCACAGATGGCAGCCTGAATCTACCCCTTACATTTTTGTGAAAGTTGTCCACAAAATAGATACTTACAGTGTTACAGATACAGGAGCTATATCATAAGATATCTATTTTGTATTAATTGTCAGTAATTTTTTATGACCTTACTTCATTTTCACAGTATTGACTGTAAAGTATAAAATCGAGTTTCACAAAATAGACTCATAATCACCTTTGGTTAAGCCTTTTGAAAATGTCATGCCTATCTGTTTTGTTTCTTTTGTATTCATTTAATTTTTGCTTGGCAAGGGTCATGATGTACTGGTAAATATATTCTATATTACTGGTGCCTGCTTCTACTCAAATAGACTTCATTTTTTATACAGACTTGTTCAATTGGTCTAAACTTGGGTGTTCTCTTGGATGACATGAAGACGTCTATGGGCAAGACACAAACTAAGCTACAAACCCCACAGTGTCTTATTGAAGTCTATGGGATTCTGCATGGATATGGATACAAGGCTTAATTTGCATTGAGAAAATATTAGGGAAATTCTACTGTTGATTATAACAGTTTAATTCTTCTTGTCATCAATAGGGCATGCACTTCTAACTGAGAACAGATGATGGCCATATGATTTCAAGAGTGCACTCTCACAACTGGTACTGAATCAGTGTCTGTTACCTGGATAGATTTTAATATTCATATAACCTGTTTTCATTTACATTTTCAGAATGTATTTGTAAGGGGTAGATTCTTTTAATGTAGTGAAACATAATCATCCAGCAATGCAATCTTGTCACATAGCCAAGTATGACATAGGAGTTTCTTTTGGCAGTGGTGTCATTTTGAGACAAAGTTGTTTGGAAAAAAAAATCTCAGGGTAATACAAAATCATTTCTTATAAACACATTTACATTAAAATGAGCAATAAAGCCAAAGTACAATAGACACAAATGCAACATAAAATTCACAACAACAAAATCAATAAAACAAACAAGCTAAGCAACAAACTGAGAAAACAACAATTAGAGCATTTAAAAGGCAGAGAGACTGTGTTCCCAAGCCTTGTATTAGATAACTTGAGCTTTATAATTCTTTCATCTCCCTGCCAGTTTCAGTCTGACTGCTAGATGTGCCCTGGGATTGGAATTTATTTCGCCCTCATGTGAATTTCTATTTTACTTAGGCCCAGTTAAAATAAGTTTATGTTATCCCCTTAGTTGTTTGGGCTGTAATTGGCATTGAACCTATGAACTTCCAGTGAGTAACACAAACCACTAGTTGAAATATATGGCACAAGTTACCTTTTGTTTAGTTGTTTATTAAAAGGCCACAGTATAGTAGGGCTAGAACAGACCTTACAAGGTCACCTAGCGTAGTCCTGTAGGGCCACAGAGAAAAGCCTATCTCCATCATTTCTATAATTACCCTTCAGGTATCTGAGGACTGTTATCAAGCCCCCCTCAGTCTTTTCTTCTCTCCCGACCAAATAATCCAGCCTTTGCTCATAAATCTTGCCTCCTGGGCCCCTAATCAATTTTGTAGTTCTGTGCCGGACTCTTTCCAAACTGTCCGCATCCTTCTTGAAGTGTGGGGCCCAAAACTAGAAAAAGTACTGCAAGTGAGGCCTCACCAGTGCTGAATAAAGCAGAAGAATCACTTTCCTTGATTTGCAAGTGAGATCCTTGTTAATATAACTCAGCATGCTGTTGGCTTTTTTTACAACAAGAGAACACTCTTGGCTCATATTCAGTTTACAGTCTACTGTACCCCCCATTCCAGTGTCTGTGTTTGTACATGCGATTATTCTGTTCCAGGTGCAGAACTTTCCATTTGTCCTTGCTGAACCTCATCACATTGATTGCAAACCATTTTTTCCAGTCTATCCAGGTCATTCCAGATCCTAGCCCTGTCTTCCAGACTGTCTGCAGCTCCACCCAAATGGGTATTTTCCACAAATGTATGAAGCATTCACTCAGTCCCATCATCCGAAACATCACCTTAATGAAGGTGTTAAATGTTACAAGGACAGACTCCTGCAGAACTCCACTTGATACTTCCTCCCAGCTAAAGTTTGAGCTATTGATAACTACTTGCTGAGCATGATGATCCAACTAGTTATGTATCCACCTTACAGTATGTTCATCTAGTCTGTATTTCCTTAGCTTGTTAATAAGAATGTTGTGCTAAAGTTAAGGTATATCACATCCACTGTTCTCCCCCCATGCACAGTCTGTTACCTTCTTCAAAGAAGGCTATTACATTGGTTCGGCATGACTTGCTCTTAATAAATCCATATTGGCGGTTCCTGATCACCTTGTTCTCCTCTAGGTGCTTCACAGTAGATTCCATGAAATTTATAGTTTCCCAGTTATATCCGCCTCAAGATACACACATATATACTTCCCTTTATTTCCTCTATAAAGGTTAGATATTAGTATTTTTCCCATTAAAGCAAAAGTTCAGTTGTTGGACAGGGCATTGCTTCATTGCTGTACAACTGAGGATAGAAAATACATCTTGCAATTCTTTCTGGCAAATATGATTTCTACTAACTAAGGTTTTTCCATGTAGATTGGACCTCTTTATGACTGCAGATATAAAGTGGTAGATAGAAAGCATGTGATCAGCTTTAGAGGTCTTTTTCATGTAATGACGTTTTCCTTATTAATCTCAATGGATTATGAACTGTCAGTTTTCATACAGTGAATTTCTATAATGTTTTAGCACCTAGTACTGTAAAAGCATTCTTTAGGTCATAAATCTGGATCTGGATCTAGCTATGATCTACAATGGAGAATGTGGGCATTCAAACATTAGGCTCTAGAGAATATGTTAGACACCATGGTTCTCTGTTCCACTCTTATTAGGGAACACTAGCTCTACCACAACAGATCTGCTATTTCTACACTATCAGGTTTTTTTAGAATGGTTACAAATGATATATCTGCCACTTTATTTTATACAAACCATAACCTCTGGGGATTCAGAATATAATAAGAATTTCAGCAGTACAGCTTCTCTAATTTCTGATGCATACTGTACTTCTGGATTTTGTTTTTCGTTTTAAAAATGACTTTCATCAAGTCCCACTTGCCTATTTTTGTTCCCAGCTCATTTGATATATTATTAATTTGTTTATATACCATAAACACTGGGTTTTTTTTAAGAAGTGTGGAATGCAAGTAGATTGAACTGAATGCAATGACAGAGATTAAAGCATTTATCAGAAATATTCTCCCATGAAAGCATGCTCAGTAAGTTTAATAAAAAATAAAGTATTATTTTCCAGTGTTGGCAGTGGCAGCAGCAGTGGTGGTGATCCCTCATGGCCAAGGATGATCACTCCTATGGGTCAAATTAAGGGTTGTAAATGAGTCCGTTGATGGCTAAAATAGCCCATCCTAGAGCTGCGATTGTCTGGCAAATGCAACAGGTGGTGGTTAAAGGGAGAGTTGGACCATGGATTTCTCAATCTTGTTGCCTTTCCTTCTGTTTTTCATTTTTTTGCCTCCAGGGTGAGATGGTTTTCTTCAAAGTAAGATGTACCTTCTCTCTCATGTTGCCCTGTTCCAGGCTAGTTTTTCCCAATTTGGGTGTTAGTGCCATATTGCTTACTGTTTATCTTGAAGGTGTCCTTAAAGCATTTCCTCTGGCCCCCAACATGTCCTTTGTCCATGTTGGAATTGGGATTATAGCAGTTGTTTTGGTATATGTACATCAGGCATGTGCACACGGTGCCCTGTTCACCACAGCTGGTGTTGAATAATCAACCCTTCCATATGGGTGGTGTTTGCATCAGTGAAGACACTGGCATTTGTGTGATGATTCTCCCACTTAATGAGAAGGATCTTCTGGAGGTAGCACTGATGATGGTGTTCCAGGCTTTCTGGGTGGTCCCTGTAGGTCACTGTGGCCACAGTGCTAGGTTCCCCACTTGCCTGTTTACCCCTTCTGTTTACATGCTTTTCCAATATAGCTTTTAATTACATCGTTGTATATTATTTCTCTTATTTCATTGGACTGATACTATCTTTATTGACCTGACTTTTTATAACTTATTTTTCCTTTCCCTCTATCCCAAGGTCTGCATTTTACTCATGTGACTCTACATTTGTATTATCAGTCAGCATCACAGGGTACTTTTACATGTGCTCCAGGAGTGGGGAGGGCCGGCTCCAAGAGTCACTCTAATTAAAGCACCATAGCACCTTGTGTATCAGCGTGCATACACTTCAAAATGGTGGCAGGGGCATCTGAACTAAAGCTCATTTGACAAGCTTTATTTAAGGCACCCTCATCACCATTTTGAAGTGCAGGGATGCTGAAACATGAGATTTGGAGGCTGGCTAAAGCACAGCAACTACCACGCTTCAGCAGACTTGATTAACTGAGTCTGCTCCAGTGCATCAGCACAGCCTCCACGATTGTGTATAGCCACCCTCATATTTTATTTTCTTAAATACAGTTCAAGGGATCAGGAATTTAAATTTCAAGCAAATCTAGTTGCATCTTTCACTGTATGTGTCACTTTCTCTGTTACTCCAGTTCATATGCTTTATCTGTACTATGTAATATGTTTGCTATGTAATCTTCATTAGGGCTGTGCAAAACACCATCATTTCATTTCAACGTCTGTTTCACTGTTTTGAAGGGTCAGTGTTTTGTTTCATTTAATTTTGAAGCACTGTCCCATTTTGTTTCATTTAAACTGTTTTGCTCTTTCGATGTTTCTCCCATAGGCTATAGTGGGGAATCATGAAAATGCCTAAAACTGAGTCATTTCTTGCCTGATATGGATGAAAATTGCAGGGATGTTAGTACCTTCAGAGGGCATGAAGCCTGCTACGTTTCAAGGAGATAAGTATAGAGGTTCCTGGGAAACTGCACTTCAAACTATTCAGAGCAAAAGTCCTGACACTCGCCAGCAGTGGCAGCCTCCTCTCATCCAGCTTGCAGATCTAGGGCCCGCCCTCCTGAGAGGGCTGCAGGGCTGTGCCAGACTCCTTCCAGGGGGTGTGAGCCCCCAGATCTGTGTGCCAGATAAGAGGAGGCTGCTGCCTGGGATTGTTGCTGGGCACAGCCTGCACTTGGTGCCGGGGAAGCGGCAGTCTCCTCTCATGTGGTGCACAGATCTGGGGGATCGCACCCCCGGGAGGAATCTGGCACAGCCCCGCAGCCCTCCTGGGGGTGCGGGCCCATGGATCTGCAAGCTGGATGAGAGGAGGCTGCTGCTGCTGCTGCTGCCTGGGATCGGCTTTGAAGCCAAGTAAGTCCGGCTTAAACTCAAAACATTTTGAAACTTTTGAAACATTTTGAGTGCCCTTGTTTCATTTCGAAACCTTTTATTTAGTTTCAGTTTCACTGTTTTGAGCTCAAAATGCTTTGAAATGAAACACCTGGTGAATTTTCATACAGCACTAGTTTTCATAATGATAACATAAATCCTTCCTGTTTGTCTAGCATATATAGAGAAGTACACAATTGCAAGAAAAATATCAGTACATGTGCATTTAAAATACTGTCACTGTTTTTGTATTATCTAATGAATAGTACATGGTTATGCAATGTAAGGTATGTCTATACTGTTTGTTTGGAGTTTTTGTTTTGTGGGGGGGGACCTAACCTTGATCATTCTCAACCTGTCTTCAACCAGCTAGACCCACATGTGACATAATTCTTTGTCTGTATTATACCTTGAACCCTGCACCAGACTCTCTGTTGTACTACTGTTTCTTAAACACTAAAATGTACCCTTAATCACCTATGGAGCCTTTCCAGAACCTACTTTATAGATTACCTTGGATTGTCTCTATAATCTCTCTGGATGCATCCAGACAAGTGCAGACATGTGGTGTGTGGTGCCTTAGACCAGTCTGTGGTGCTGTACACTGTACATGCAGGCATTCCCTGTGTTATTACTTGGAGTGTGTGTGTGGGGGGGGGGAGGGGGGGAGTTGACCACAGGAAATCCCAGGGTAAAAAAACCTGTGACTAAAAAATAAAGTGGGGTGACACAGTTAGCAGCAGCATGGGCCACCTAAAACTGGAGTGTAGCTGAGCGTCACCAGCCAGAACCACACTCTGGCTGCTGGCTAGCCTCCCTGTTGCAGGATTGCCATGGATGAAGCTCCTGGAGGCCCCCAGGACCCCAGGTAAGGCTGCTGTGGCCAGCACAGTTGCTAACCTCAGCCTTCCCTACTCAACCCGAGGCAATGTGCCACGCGCCAGAGTTTTCACAACATGAGTGCTCCCCAGGGACAAGTAGCAGTGGCACACATTGTGTTGCTGCTGTTTGTCCCCGGGGAAATGCATGTTCCCCCTCATGGGGACTCACCCTCTATGGGCATTAGAGAGAGGCAGTGGAGCACAAAAGGGACTAGAAAAAAATGTGGTTATTCTAGGCCAAAGACAGAATTGTGGAATTGCTACAGGTAGACTTATACTGTAGGTCTGTGGTACATATGTAGTTTCCAACCATATGGGCCTTTTTAGAGATGGGAAGCTATTATCATATCTTCTTTCAGCTGTCTCTTCCAGATTAAATAAAATCCCTTTCTTCAACCATTTCCCACAGATCATAGTTTAACACTCTTGTTGCTCTCCTGTTGGGATTGATGGTGGGGGATAGATGGTGGAGAGCAGGTGGCAGAGGGGAGGCTGGTGATGTCTAGAAAATGGTATTTAGAGTTTTGCTTTTGGGAATTGGCTTGTAGGTAAAGTAGATATGCATTAGAACAATGGTCCAGGTCAACAGAAAGGGTTAATTGATTTCTAAAAGTCTGTGACAGTTTCTTTAAGGCCCACTGTGTCTGACACAGACAGGCAGATGCATAAGATGGGAAATTGAAGACGTGTACCACACTGTTTCATAACATGAGATAAGGGACTCTCCCATGTTGGCCAGGTCACAGTGACCAAACTACAGGGCCCTTAGGATTTCTGGCTTTGGTATGTGGACCAAATCAGGAGAAACCAGAAAGAACCAAATTAGGATGTGTACATGTGATACGTTTATGAAACAAAGGAATATGCTGCAAGGACAGAACATGGACAGTATGACAACCACAGGAAGACCAATCCACAATGCCAAGAGGTAAAGAGTCATCATCAGAAGGAAGAAAGGATACAAAAGGAGAGATTTCATAGCAGCAAAGGGTTCTCAAGGGGGGAACCTGAGGCCACCATGGACAGAGGGCACACAAGCAGCCCGTCTCACCCACCCCACCCCATGGGCTTCAGCCTCCGACCTCCAGGCTGCTGACATCTGACATTCAAGAGAGAACCTCAAAGTAAAGCTTGCATACTGGCCAAACTTACTTTGACTCTGTGAACCCTGGGATTGGTAGATATAGAATTGTTTGCATTAGTCTTATATGCTATCACTGTGTATAAATAAAATTCACCTATTATCAAATGGAGAGTTCATGATTGGTCTGAGAGTTTGGGTCCACCCAGAACAAGCTATTTGGGTCATAAGTCAAGTGCCAGCAGATGGGGGGTAGATGGTGGAGGGCAGGGATCAGGGGGAGGAGGGTAGATGGTGGTAGGCAGGAAGGGGAAAATGTGAGGAGGCTGCACAAGCAACTGGACTGTGATCCCAGGCTGGCTGTGGAAGGCAGCCACCACCAGCTGTGGCAGGGCACCCACCACTGGCAACAAGCCATACCAGGGCTTCACAGACTCTGACGAACCCATTTGCAGACTTTTGGATGCCTGTCACAGTCAGCCTGAGACCATAGTCCAGCCGCTTGGGTAGCCTCCCCACTTGAGGATGACCTGAAACTGCAGCTTAATTTCCCTGATTAAACTGAGGAAACCACTAATCCACACTCAATAACACATGGATTAATGGTTTCTTTGGTTTTAATCTGGGTAATAAACCACAGTTTCAAGCCAGGACCCCTCAGCCAATCAGCGACATGGAGGGGCTTGCCATGATCAGACCATGACAATTGTGGCCAGCCCCAGGATCTGCCCACAAAATCAGCTGTCTGCCTCCTCAAGTTTGGTAAACTCCTACATATAGGCCAGGTACAGACATTATACACAAATCAGTCTAAATGATCAGGAATTGATCTAAACCTGTAACCATATCAAAATTTGGTGCATATAGACTCATCTAAAAATGACAGAACCTGGTCTAAGATAGACCTGGATAAATGTGCACTCAAACTTAATCAATTTAGGTTAGATCAGTGAATCAAACTTCTATATCAGATTCCCTATTGATTCAACTGAGATAGGCATCCCAGATTCCATTGTGTCCCCCCACAACCCTTCCTCACAGGGAGGTGCACTAGCATTCAGCCTGTGCTCAACTGTTTTGGCCAAGCAGTCAGTGGGTCCTGCCCCTGTGGTCTCCCAGAGCCAAGTCCGCACAGACCCTTTATGCAGCCCTACCCCCTGCCTCCAGCCATCTGTCAGCTTCAGGCAGGCAGCAGGGAAGAAGGGAGACATTGGTGTCCCCTACACAAGCCCCAGTACCTGGGCACCCATGTCCCCAGGCCCTGCCCCTGCACCCCATCACAAAGCACCCCATTATGTACACAAAATCTGGACACAGAGCCCAGGAGAACATATGATCTCAGACACAGCCCCACAGATTGCAACCCTGGCTCCTGCACACTACAGCTCAGTGGCCAGAGGCAGGCACCCTGCCACCTGGACCCTAGCATGGACCCCCACTCCTCAACCAGGAGCTGGTGTGTGCAGCTTGCTTCTGGTGGGTTAGGGTGGCAGGGGGCACAAAATCAGGACTGTGGATATTTGGAGGCAACCCTGTGACCTCCATGGGTTGGCCACTGACTGCATGTGCCTGAGCCATGGACATGTGGGGTTCTGAAAGGCTCTTTTGGCCTGCAGCTACAGGATCCAGGAATACTAGGGTGATGGAGGCATGGGGGTAGGCACTGAGCATCCAAGCCAAAGCAAGCAGGTGCACCTGCCCCTTGTACTTCAGGAGCAGATGGGGCATGGACTGATGCAGCAGGGGTTTGCGTATATGTTTACCCCTGACTAACAACCAATCAGGAGTGGTCTGGTCACTTGGCTGAGTTCAGGAGGTGTATGTACACGTGATGCCCAGAAGATGAACAATTGATAACAGTTTTCCTTTGTGTGGTTTAATGGTATCATGATTTACATGTACATGAGTTTTGGGGGTTTAAAATGAATTTGCATTGTTACAAACTAAACCACATCCTGTTGTGGTTTAGTTTGTAACTTGCAATGTTGCAGCCATTAATCTTTCATGTGTACATGGCAAGTCACTGAATGGCATGTACTGAGCATCTTTGGCCATCGGCTGTTGCTACCGTTCTTGTGTAGTGAGCCCCCTTTTTGTACATATTCCCCAGAAAAACCCAAACCCCAAGTTCTTACAAATGGGCAGTGCTAATGGGACCTATTCAAAAAATGGGTGTGAGGACCTCACACCCACATTTCTTTCCCCAGCTTCTGCCAGGTTTGGGGTTTTTGCTGGGGTGAAACTTCATGGTGGGTCTAGTTATTGATCTGCTAGGCACTATTATCTGCACCCCTGGGTGGATCCCTGGTTTCTGGGGTTATTGGACACCCCATGTTTTTACAAGAGGGGAGGTTACAGTGATGTGTAGGAAGGGACATTCAAAGAGCCAGGCTATTAATGGTGTAAAGGCTAATCTCCTGCTATTCAAGAACCCTTAAGTTGGGGTTCTGTCATTTCAGTGTTCTGCTCAGTGCCCCCTTGAGCATTTTATGACATTTATGAGTGATCACATGCACACAGTGATGGAAAAAATTAAAACACATTGTTTTAATTTAGGGGGCATAAAATGAAACCCTAAGGACTACACCCTGTCATATGTGCAAGTGCCCAAGAGTCTCCAGCAGTTGGGAGATCCCACACGGCCTGCTGGGAGGCATGCGTTAGTGACTCAAACATACTGGCCTCAACCAGTGCAGGTTGTCTGTGTGCCACTCCCCTCCTCCCCCCACTAAAGAGTAAATGTGTATTCTGTTCACTACCAATATAACCTAGGCCACTAACAGAAACTCACATAAGTTAGATCAAAACCTGAGGAGCTAAAGAAATATAAACCTGAGCTAAAGGAAAAAATCTGAACTACTTAAAACAGTGGTCTATAACTTTCTGACTACATGACTGGTGCAGGGTTGGTCCAGAGGCTGTGTCCTGCATGGTATCAATGCATGAGGTCTGGCTGCATCCCAGGCCGGCCCTACATTCCTGGATCCAGCCACAAAGTGGCCCCATGCTCTGGCATGGTCTAACTTACAGGACTATATTATCCGGCTCACGGGAGGCCCTACAGGTCTGGAAACTTGGCATCAGGGGAGAGATGATTAATGCTGGTATCTCTCCCCTGCCAACAAAGTTCCAGACCTGTGGAGAGCTCTGTGGGCTAGATAACACAGCTTCACAGCCCATATCTGGCCCAGGGGGCAGAAGTTGAATAATGTTGATTTAAAAGAATGAACATGGAAAATTGTATTAAAATGTGATTAAAAATAAGTGTTGAAGGCATGGCGAAAACAAATTTCTTAATATGCCAGATGCAGAATTCTTGTCTAACGGATCAAAATGTTGAGCATTTTGTTGCTGACTTGAATTTGTCTCACTTCAACGTCTTGGTTTCTCTTATGCCTTTTTGCGTTAACAAGCCCTGTAGTACTTAATGTTTTCATTCCATGAAAATATATATACACAATCAGATCACCTCTCTGTCTTCATTTGGATAAACCAAACAGATGAAGCTTCTTAAGAATCTGAGTTAGAAAGTATATTTTCAACCCACAAATATTTTTTCTTGCTTTTCTGGGAAGGCTCTTCAGTTATTCAACATTCTTTTCAAATTGCAGACATCAGAACAAGGCCAAGTATTCCTGTTTCTGTCTCTCAAACAGTGCATAAAAAGGTAAAAATACCTCTCTTCTCCTGTTCATTGCTCTCCTATATGTGCATCAAAGAAATGAACTGAACCCTTTTTACCAGAGTATCACTGGGAATTTATGTCCATGTGTTTTATCTCTTAATGCTCCTAAGTCTCTCTCAAAATCATTGCTTTCCTGATACTCTATAATGTAGGTATAGCCTGCAGATATACTCCATTCTCTAGACATAGCATACAGATGTACAACTTTGCATATGGCTCTGCTAATAAGTCTTGTTAGAATACATGGCTTTTGTATGGCTGTTATCTTAACTATACATCCTGCATTATTCCATGAAAAGAAAGTCTCTGATCCATTTAACTTAGTGTTTTTGTTATTACTTTAATAAATTATACATCAGCTCTGATTGACTGATATGCTAACAACCTTTCAATGTAGGTTAACATTTAATTATCTATTATTTGAGAGCACTGGCAGGTTATATGTGTATGGAGTCTGTACTAAAAATAATATTTTTAATCACCCTCAATGAGCATGCTTCCATTCAAATTTCAGGGATATTTTAAGATACTCCAGGTGTTGTCTGTCTTTTGGAGGTAGGGAGGAGGAAGAAAATACTCTTT
>NW_005842393.1:388425-392700 GCF_000455745.1 Alligator sinensis
TAGATATGTTCAAACATTACCTCTTAGTGATTGTATGTGTGTGTGTGTGTATGTTACACACCCAAAGACCTTAGGGATTGTTACAGATCTCCATTAGAGGTATGGTTCAAACAGTAGAAACTTATGCTTTCAGCTCTTGAGATTCTGCTTTGAATACTGTGTGTGTTGCCAAGATAGTATTCATCATGCTAGTAACATAGAAAAAGTGGAGCTGTATTTAAAAAGTAGAGTAATAGCTAGAAAACCATAAGAAATTCTGTTGTTTAAGTTCAATAGCTGATCAGAACGTTCCAAGGTTTGGAAATACACAGGCATATCCTTTGTGATAAGCTTGTAATTAGAACCTCAACCTTATCATTAAATAGGTTCTCCATGATGAACTTCTGGATAAGTTTTCCTCTCTAGTGACTGAGGGTGCCTATACATGAGCAGAGAGGCTGCTTGATTAATCGAGTCTGCTGGACTGTGGCAATTACCATGCTCCAGCAGCCTCCTTTGTCTCATGTATCAGTGTCTCTGCATTTCAAAATGGCAGCAGGTATGCTTAATCTAAAGCTTGTTTAACAAGCTTTAGATCAAGCGCTCCCATCACCATTTTGAAGTGCAGAGATGCTGATACATGAGACCCTCGGAGCCACTCTAATTAGAGTGTCTTCCCGCATCACAGCCCTCCTGGAGTATGTGTATAAGTACCCTGAGAGTGCTACAGTTCCCAACTTTAGCAAGCACTTTCCAAATGCTCATAGAGATTAGATGTATCCTAGAGAGCATAAAGATGGACTTCCAGTTAATCTAAGTAAGACTGAGGTTTTCTCTAGAGATTTGAGGAATTATTATTTTCTATATTTCTATAGTTATCTTTATGAATCATTTTCTAAGGGGCAGCAAAAACAAATATTTTTAAAAATATTTGTAAATTCATAAAAATAATTACTATTGTTACTAACCATTCCTATTACTCTTGTAGGCCTAGGACATAAGGTTGCTGCATTGGGGTCCCATTCTTGCTCCTGCACCTACCTCTGCTGCCTGTTTACCTATGTATGGGCCCCAAATGCACGACAGGCACTCCACTCCATAAGATCCAGTCAGTTCAGAGTGTTGTTTTAGCCAGGATGATCAAGAAAATATCCAAACAACACATTTCTGGGGGTGACATCTTCTATGCAATTGGTCCAATAAAAGATCACCTCCCCAAAACCTGATCTTTGTGTAAAATCCAACACAGTCTGTGGAGACAGCTGAACAATCCTCTTTTAGAAGAGATTACAAGCATGTAAATTCCCTTGGGACCTATCTGTCTTCACTCACACACCTAGCTTCTATGGTGGGCAGGATACTAACCAATACATTTCAAATGTAATACAATATTAATATACTACATGGGTAAATAGAAGATTCATACATGTATAAAAAAAATCTCATCACTGAAATGAACATTTTTCCAATGTAGAAAAAATCAGTTATGATTAGTATTTATGATTGCAAATACTATGGCAGAGTGTGATGATACATTAAAATATTTCCAGAGGTTTAGTAGAGAAGTTATAAATTAACTAGGTATTACTTACATTGTTGGATTATAAAGCTTCTTAAATGTTTGAATAACGAAATAATGATATGGTTTACCATAAATTTCTGTTTAATAAGCCTTTTATTGATACTTATTCGCTTCATTAAGTAGTAAGCTGCCAAAATGAGTACAGCAGTTTGTGTCTTGTCATAAATGTGACATGGTTTAGGTAAAAATTGTCATCTGAAAAATTAAGAATGCTTTTATTCTGGTGTGTTGCAAGTAACTTCCCTTCTAGTATTGCTGATTTGGGTTAAAAACATTCTTAGGAAATTGACAGTGTAGTTTGGGGAATTTTTGTGCATAATTTTCTTGTCTCTTGTCACAAGAAGGATATTTGTGTTTTATAGTAACTAGCATCATGAGCACTTAAAGTGAAGCAAATTTTGCAAGAAATTTTGAAAGCCTTTTAAATATAGATGCAGCTGAGCTGAGGGACTTGATCTCAATTTTCCCAATACTGAGATGTTTGGATTCAGGATTTTTATTTCAGCCAATGGCACATTCAAAATGGTATCTTCTGTACAAGTTTTGGTAAGTGCTAAGAGCGAGTCCTTTTATATTGTAAACATTTTGAAAAGAAAAAAAATGTTTTTTCCAAAAGATCTTATTTTACATGAAAACAGACTGCTTCAGGGTTATAATTGTCAAGTAAGAACAGATTTGCCTGAAAAGGAAGTGACATTAGATTCTACCTGTCTGTTTTTTCATTGAATTACACAAGGCAGGCTCAATAGGTGACAACTCTTTCCTGATATGTAATATAGTGCAATCCTGTCACTACTTGAAACTCATTTGATATTAGGATAAGCTAGCACCTTTCTGTTTATTCTGTTGACATTAGACCAGAAGATATTATAAGATATGGATAAGGAGATATAGGATATGCCTTCCTAATCATTAATCAGGCTCTTCTGTTCATGGTTGACATATGACAGCTTTAATTAAGCTAAAATGCAATTAATTCAGCACAATATCTAGCAATATTTTATACATCCTATGGAACAAACATACACATGTAAGAATAGAATTTAAGGCACAAGATGTGATTTCAGTGTACTTCACATATTTAAGCATATGCTAAATGCTTAAAGGAGTCTGGCCTGGCAATATATGCTAAAGTTGACTCCCAAGGCCAAACTTATGTGTCTAAGCTTCAATAAAAAAGGAATAGGAAGGAATTTTAGTTTGGTGGATACAGGTTTTCACTTATGTGAGTCCACTCTTTTTTTTTTTTAAACATCAGAAGGAATTTGATATTCGCTCTTTGGGACATACTTTCTTTGCATTACATTTTGAACATCTCATTTAAAGTAAAAACACTGTCTACACTTACCATGTTATGTAAATATTAACCTAGGATCCAGTCATACTTTTCATAGATTCATAGATATTAGGGTCAGAAGGGTCCTCAGCAGATCGAGTCCAACCCCCTGAGGCAGGGAAGAGTGCTGGGGTCAGATGATCCCAGTCAGGTGCTTGTCCAGTCTCCCCTTAAAGACCCTCAAGGTAGGGGAGAACACCACCTCCTTTGGAAGCCCATTCCAGATTCTGGCAATCCTTACCATAAAGAAGTTCTTCCTGATGTCTAACCTGAATCTACTCTGTCAGTCTGAGGCCATTATTTCTAGTTAATCCAAGAGGGTGCCCTGGTAAACAGAGCATCTTCTATCACTTGCTGTCCCCCCCGATGAATTTGTAGATGACCACAAGATCACCTCTCAGCCTTCTCTTGAGGAAGCTGAAGAGGTTCAATTCCCTCAATCTCTCCTCAGAGGGCCTTACCTGCAGGCCCCCAACCATACGAGTGATTCTCCATTGGATCCTCTCAAGGTTACCCATATCCCTTTTGAAGTATGGTGCTCAAAACTGGATGCAGTACTCCAGCTGCAGCCTGACCAGTGCTACACAGAGGGGAAGTATCACCTCCCTGGACCTGTTTTTGATGCACGTGCTAATGCATGATAAAGTGTGGTTAGCTTTACTGATCACTTCATCACATTGATGACTCATGTTCATCTTGGAGTCAACTATGACTCTGAGATCCCTTTCTGCTACAGTGCTGCTGAGAGGGTCATCTCCCAGCCTGTAGGTGTGTTGGTGATTCCTTCTCCCTAGGTGCAGCACTTTGCATTTGTCCTTGGTGAACTGCATCCTATTCTGTTCTGCCTAATTCTCCAAACTGTTGAGATCTGCCTAGATTCATTCCCTGCCCACTAGTGTGTTTACTTTACCCCATAATTTGGTGTCATCCATGACTTTGGACAGAGTGCTTTCCATGTCCTCATCCAAATCACTGATGAAGACATTGAACAGCGCAGGTCCAAACCTTGGGGAACTCCACTGCCCACGTCTTTCCAAGTCAATGCCAACCCATCCACCATCACTCTCTGGGTGCATCCCATTAACTAATTTGTCACTCACCTGACTGTATAATCATCTACGTCACAGCCACTCACATTATTTATAAGGTGAAATACTACATCAAAGGCCTTCTTAAAATCCTGGTAGACGACATCTATGTCGTCCCCTGTATCTAAGTTTTTTGTGATCTGATCATAAAAAAAAACAAGGTTAGTCAGGCAGGCTCTACCTGCAATGAACTCATGCTGGTTGCCCTTCAGCATTATTTTTCCTGCTGGGCTCCCACAAATGTGATCCTTGATAATTTTTTCAAAGGTTTTCCCAAGGATAGAGGTGAG
>NW_005842393.1:393022-395430 GCF_000455745.1 Alligator sinensis
AAATAAAAAGAAAAAAAGCCAGTGGCTGGGCTGGTATGCATACAAGACAGGCAGTCAGTGAAAATGTAGATTGAGGAATCGTTTCCCCTAGTGGGACTGTATACCTCCCAAGGAAAAGTATAATATAAGAAAATCTCTTGTTGTGAAGGTTTCTCATCCATTTTTCTCACCCACAAGTCCTATGGAGTATCAGACTGCCATTCATGAGTGTGAGTCCCTCAGAGCTTCCCTAGGCAGACTGTATATGGCAGAAGACCTAGTCCTACTCCTGGAAAACACATGTTTTTGTCCCTATGGGTCCATGGGAGGAAGAACATCCCTACAGATGTGGTTGAGTACCTACTGATACACAGATGAAGAAAGTTTGATGTGGATGTGGATTTGACAAAATCTGTACCCACAGACACTGCATATAATAGGGGTGAGCAATTATTTGGGTCTGAGGGCCAAATTGGGAGTTTTGATGAACTTTCAAAGGGGTGAGTCAGTGCATTTCCCCTCCTTCCCAGTGCAACAACTCACCAAAACTCTGAATGGGGCTTTGGGTGGGCAGGGAGCAGTGTCCATGAATGGTATAGGTGGGTGAGGCTGGGATCACGGAGTGGCTCACAGGCTGGTGACAGCAGAGGGCTGGGGCTTGGCTTGAGCCATGATCCACTTTCTGCACTCAGTGGCCTGTGGGGGTAGTGGGGTGAGGGGTGTGTGTTTGTGCATGTGTGCGGGGTGTGGGGGGGAAGCCTGTGTGTATGTGGGGAGGGGGAAAGGCTGCCCAGGCACTAGGTGTCAGGAGTCAGCCAGAGGTGAGGGGAAGGAGGTAGAGGTAGGGGGCGGGTCTAGCAGAGCTCACCCGGGCAGTAGCTATCCCATGGCACTCCACATAGGACTGAACCCTATCTGGGACAGCCCGCACCATGCTCTAGCCTGTGCCTCTTAGCCCAGCCCCAGCCAGTGCACAGCTTCTGGTGGGGCTGTTCTTAGTGTGGCTGCAGCCAGTGGGTGCTGCTCTGTTCCCCTCACCTCCAGTGAGATCTGCCTGGCTGAAACTTTCTCCCTCACCTGCCCACCCTCCCAGAGCAGTGCAGCAGGGTTAGGAGAGGGAGGAGGAGCCCTGCCACCTCACCCACCTTGCCACAGGTGAGGGGAGCAGAGCAGCATTTGGCCAGCTGCAGCCACACCAGGAACAGCCCTGCTGGAAGCTGTGTGTACTGGCTGGAGCCTGGGTTGGTGGACTTGTTCTTCTCCCCTCAACTCCAGCAGTGGCTCCTTCTCCTGCTCCTGCCCTTGCTGTGCTGCTTCAGGCAGAGCAGAAGCTTCAGCCGGGTGGTTTCTGTCCCAGCATGTGGGGCTCCAGCTCCATCTACCAGCTGCCTTACACCCATTCTACCTGCTCCACCCACCTGCAGGTGGCTGCTCATGTCCACCATGGACATCCTAAGGGAAGACATTTGCCCAAGTGCAGGAGGCTGGACCCTATGATCTGTAAGGTCCCTTCCAGCCCCTGACATCTATGAAACTATCTCTGACTGTTCCATGGCAGATGTTCCACATACCACCATGATGATAATGTGACATTCATATTAAAAATAGCAGAACAGCATCAGGCACACCAGTCTTGTACACAGTCTCGCTAAACACCACCCAATGCCTCCAGCATTCAACCATCCCCTTTCAGCAACCATCACCTAGCTTATGCTTAGGTTTCTCTGAGGCCTGAGCACCTAGAGCCAGCCTACTGGCATTTTAACAACAGCCTGATGGAGGTTGTGAGCTTTTTTAGCATCCTGGCAGGAGATCTGGCCTGGCAGTAGCTGTGGCAAACTGGCAGACCTTTCCTTCAGCACAGAGATAGTGGAATATGGGAGAGATATGTGTGAGGCTTTTTTACCTCAGCTGTACACAGGGGTACATCAAGCAGGGAGAGGTGGCCAGAGAGCAGCTCAAAAGGGAGGTGTTGGAGTTAGAGAGGTGCCTTGCAACCAAGTCAACCTGTTGTTCTGAACAGCGTGTTGTTAGAAGCAGAGAAAACTCAGAGCTCTGGGTGACTGCCATGCCTGTGGCACATTCTTCTGATTACCATGACTCCCACTTCTTATATGACCTAGAAAAGAGAAGGAGTGTCAAAAAGTACATCACCTGCCTCTTGGAAAAGGATGGCACACCCCCTTCACAGATCTCAGAGAGCTGTGACTAAGGGTGAGGGCCTTTTACATCAGACTCTTTGTTCCATATCTGATCAATGCCAATGCCTGCCAGGTCCTGTGAGAGGGACTGCCACAAGCCAGTGCGGGTGACTGATGGTGGGCAATGGGTAGTAGGTGAGCTATCTCCCATTGATGCTCCAAAGCATCCAGTGGAGCATGTGTGTACTGCTCTATCTGGAGGTCTACCTGTCCCCCAGCTACCGCTCT
>NW_005842393.1:395461-422001 GCF_000455745.1 Alligator sinensis
TTGGAGAACAGGACCAACTCAAAGTAAGGGTGTCTAAGCAGTTTCAGGGATGGCCAAGCTTTGAGACCACCTTGGGTTTTATGCACTTCCTCTATGTGGCCCCAATAAGTCCTGAGACTTCCTGTTCCACCTCCTTTTGGCTCAGAAGATTTGTCGCTGATTTGGAGAGATTCGGTGATTCGGTCATAGACTATAATGGGGAATCACTGAAATACCTATAACTGTATCATTTTTTGTATGATTTAGATTAAAACAGCAGGGATGGTAGCCTGTTCTGAGGGAATGGAGTATTCCATGTTTCAAGGAGTTAGGTGCAGGAGTTTCTGGTAAACTGCACCTCAAACCACTGAAAGAAAAATGTGTCATGTTACATAGTTTCATAGTTGGTAGGGTCAGAAGGGACCTGAGCAGATCAAGTGTGACCCCCTGCCATGGCTGGAAAGAGTACTGGGGTCAAATGACCCCAGCCAGGTGTTCATCCAGCCTCCTTTTAAAGACCCCCAGGGTAGGAGCCAGCATCACTTCTCTTGGAAGTTGGTTCCAGATCCTAGCCACCCTGACAGTGAAGTAGCGCCTCCTGATATCTCGTCTAACTCTACCCTCTGCCATCTCGTGACAGTTATTTCTTGTCACTCCTGGGAGTGCTCAGAGGAACAGGGACTCTCCCAATGCCTGATGGTCCCCCCTGACTAGTTTGTAAATGACCACTAGATACCCCCCCTCAGTCTTCTCTTGTGGAGGTTGAACAGGTTCAGGTCCCTTAGCATCTCCTCGTAGGGCCTGCCCTGCTGACCCCTGATCATGCTGGTGGCCCTCTGGATCCTCTCCATGCTGTCCACATCCCTCCTGAAGTGCGGCAAACAGAACTGGACACAGTACTCCAACTGCGGCCTAACCAGTGTCACATAGAGGGGGAGGATCATGTCCTTGGACCTGCTTGAGATGCACCTGTGGATGCATGGTAAGGTACGGTCAGCCTTCCTGACCGCATCTCCACACTGTCAGCCCATGTTCATATTGGCCTCAATAATGACTCCAAGATCCTTCTCTGCCTCTATACTGATGAGAAGAGAGTTCCCCAGCATGTAGGCCTGCTGCTGGTTCTTCCTCTCCAGGTGCAGTACCTTGCACTTGTCAGTGTTGAAACCTATCCTGTTCTCATCCACCCACCCCTGTAACCTGCTCCTTCTGAAGGCATGAGGCCTGCCAAGTTTCAAGGAGATAAGTGCAGGGGTTTCTGTGAAACTGCACCTCAAGCTTCTGAAAGCAAAACTCATGACATGTGTGACTTTGTGTGTGTGTTAAGATACAATGGGATTAAAACAGCAGGGATGGTAGCCTGTAACAGGGGACCTTCCCAGTGCTCAGGCAGAAACAGCTCACAAAAGGGACAGAAAGACTGCAGACAGAGGCTCATGTGCTGTTTCTACGTCTCTCCCCCAGAGAACTGTTATTGGAAGGGGACTCAGGGAAGGGGACTCACAGTCACTGGCCAGCTACAGATGTCAGTCTTTCCCTCCCTGCTCCCCCTCCCTCTTCTTGGTTTCTGTTTCTCTGCAAGACTGCCTTCCAAATCGCTGAATCTCTGAATCTTTTTCGAATCAATTCGAAGGCTCCAAGTTGATTCAGAGGGGTTTTTTTGTCTCCCGATTTGATTTGGATTTGATGATTTGGCCTCCAAATTGGGCCAAATCTTCTCCACATTGAATCGGTGACTGAAGCTTCACACATCCCTATCATTTAGTACTTGCTTTTGTAAGTACAGACAGCCCCTGCTTAACGTGGTTTTGATTAGTGCAGCCATAGTGGGAAAGGTCTGCTGCATGCACATCCTGCCCCCTCCCCCTACTCCTGATCAGCCCCAAGGTGAAAACCACGGTTTTAAATATGGTGTGGTTTATGTCTCCTGGACGGTCAACAACAGACAGTGGGGCTGCCAGAGCCCCTTGGCCAATCAGCAGTAAGTGGCAAAAATGGCACCATATTTAAAACTGTGGTTTTTGCCTCAAGAGTGAGCAGTGGGGCCCCTCTACCAATCAGTAGTGGGGGGCACACAGGGGGACCTTCAAGGTTAAAGGAGCTGCTGTGCAGCCTAGTCCCTTCAGGAATTTGGTAGGATGTTAGTTATGACACTCCCCAGGGTTTTTTTTTTCTTACACTACTGCACAGTAGCGTTGGCATCACAGTTCATGTTCACTGATGTTAAGTTGCTGTAGTACTGAACTATGGTGGCATAGCTCATCTCTATGGTGATGTAGCATCTCGTGTAGACACACCCAGCAAACAGGTAATATCCATGTTAGATGCTGAAATTCTCAGCAGGTTGCCTACTGTGGTTTAGTTTCAAAATAATTTATCAAGGAAGGGAAAAGAGACAATGCTATGTGACTTGGGTAACAGTTGCTCTGCAGCATGTTCATGACATTTCTTACAAAGTAAGGTTTATTTGCCAAGAAAAAAAACAAACCAGTGAATAATTTCAATTACAAATGAGAAATTTATGATAATTTCACAGAAAATTTGCAAATCGCAAAAAGGAGAAATTTACCTCATTATGCATTGATGATTCTTTGCTAAGTTCATAAACAAGTATTTTTTTGTTTAAAAAAATAAGTAAAAATAGTATATACCTATACATTTTGTTTTATGACGAACATGTTTTGAAGTCTACTTTCCCAGTTTCAGAAAATACAGTGCTCTGTATCCTGCAGTTGGTAGTATTTATAGAGAGGAGATGGGGTATGCAGAATCTTCTACATTTTTTGACACAAGAAGGTTATTTGAGTTTTTTTTATGTTCCATTGATGTATGTGGAAGATGCAATTTTTTTTAACTATATGGTTTTTCAGCATACACTTTCTGTCAAATTGTATACCCCCAGAACAGTAACATAGCTAATTACTACTGCCAGCTTTATCAATGCAGTTTTAGATGCTTTACCAGCTTATCTTTTGAAATTCTATAATACCTGGGTATATGTTTATAATGTGTACTGTTTTGTGAGGTTAAATGTTTTGGAGCAAATTCAAACATTATTAAAAATAACAAAAGTCTCCTGTGCCCCACCCTGAAACATATTTTTTTCAGTAAAAGGAGCTAAGACCCAGTAAATAAAAGAAATGCTTTTCTAGACCAAACTGTGAGAGAGATGGGTAAAATCAGAGTGCTCCAAAAGTTTAAATAACAAAACAAAACATATTATTTCAATAGTAGAACCTGTCAAGACCGGTTTAAGATAAGCTGTGCAAAAAGCTGTATGAAAGCTCTTATTTAATTTTAACCAAGTTTATATCATTTTAGCCTAAGATAGGTTTTAAATAAAGTGAATGAGCTACTTTTAAGCATCGCTAAGTGTGTCTGCACAGGCTTCCGACCAGTTTAACCAATTTTAAAATCAATGCAGGTTAAACATTGTAAATGCTGTGTGCATAGACACCACTGCCACAGATGCATTTTGTTCCATTAACATAAAATATAAAAACAAAGTTCTCTGGCCAGAAAGAGCATTTAAGGAATTTGAGACAGAATGAAACTATATTTGAGAATTGCTAAAAGTTGACATAATTAAGCTCATTATAAAACTATCTGTACTTTTAACAGTGGAGTCACTTCTGTGGCCTATATAATAGACTAATATAAAATTCATATTATCACAAAGGGATTGCAAAGATTACAGATGGATAATTAACTAGTCCATATTTGCTACTTGATTCCAAGCTGTAAAGCATACTTTTTTGTAGCAATACAAATATTAATTAGATGCTAATTAATAATTTCAGCTCTGAAACATTTACAAAACAAGTATGCAAATCCTCACTAACCAACTTGCACTCTAGTGATGATTAGACTATCATTATGTTCAGTAACAATTCTCATGAGAGCATAAGCCTTTGCAAATCTGGCCTGAGATTTCAACTAAACTTTTTCAGATTTATACCTATTTTAATATTTCATCTTCAGAATAAATTATCCCAACATTGGATAAAATTGTAATTATCCATAATCTTTCCAAGCTAATGTCAAATCCTTAAAATAGAACCACTTTAGGTCTAATTTAAAATAAAGTTTAGATTAATAATCTGCATTTTGAGCAATAAATGTGAAGTATATTACTGTATATGTCTTGTCTTATTTAAGTCAACAGGGGGGATCTTCATGTGCTTCTTTATATCATGGAAGTTTTCTGTTGTTCATTCAAATTTTAAACATTTTATGCAGAATACAGATATGATTAACCTTGAAGGGTTTAAAGCAGGGTGGGCAAAATGGCAGATCTGACTGGCGGCTGGACTCAATTTCCCAGCAGCCCCTGTCCATGTTGCTGTGGCCTGTTTCCATGGAGACCCCAGTAGTGGTGGCACCATGACAACATGGGGCCAGGGTTTCCATGGAGACTGGCCCCAGCAATGCTGGCAGGGCAGGCGGCTGGCCAGGTCGCTGCTCTGGGGCCCAGGCTGGGATCTCACAGTGGTGACAATGTGATCTGGAGCTGGGGGCAGAGTCTTGGTTTGCTGCCTGCGTGCCCCTGCCTGAGGTGTGCGGGCAGCAGATCATAGCTCTGCCCCTGCTCCAGACCACGCTGTGACCACCACAAGATCCCAGCCTTGGAGCAGTTCCCCACCCACCGCATGCCCTACTAGTGCTGTTGGGGCTGGTCTCCATGGAAACCAGTGGTAGTGATGAAGGCAGGGGCTGCTGGGAAATGGAGTTTGCCCATCCCTGGTTTAAAGCATTGTGTAGCTACAATTACAAACTTTCTCTCACCTGTAAAGTAAACATCTCTGGCTAGAAAGTATTCTCTTTTGCGCTTTAGAAGGTTTCTTAAAAGTTGGGGGCATTTTTGTGTATGGAAAAGAAAATAGTTTAAATTGTGGTATAATTCTAGTGATGCCTATTTTGTAACTTACCCTATTGCAAAAATGCCCTTTCACTTTTGACACTTCTAGAAATTTCAGGCACAAGCTCAGCTTCATTATAAGGATGTCTGTTCTAACACTAGCTATAGCTCAAGGTTACTTACTATACTTTAGCTTCCAGCTACATCAAGCCCAGTCTAATTTTCCTTGTTAACACCTTTTTCAAGTCTTCCAACGGTTTTCCTCTAATGCGGGTGGAGTGCATTGCGTTTAATGAACATAGTCTTTCAAAGTGTCACAGAAGGTGCTCTTAATGCAGGTCACAAATTTTCATCAGGTTACTCCAGAACTTTTTGTTATATATTTTGTTGTATTGACACTGAGTGTACTGAAACTATGAACTGTACTGTAATGCTAATGTGCTGTATCCAGACCGACTTCTAAAATGTGATTACCATTACATATGTTTCTGGTAAGTCTTGAAATGTCAAGACCCAGTAAGTAATTACAGTACATAACTAACTTGTATAACAATGTTTGAGACCCTTATTCTCTCCAGCATGATTTAAATCTTGAAATTCAGTGCATACAATCATTTTATCTCACCCAAGGGTTGCTACTGTTGCTGGGATACACAGCACAGGCACTGATAAAGAAAGTTGGTCTAATTGATCCATCATCCAGTGTTTATCCTTGGTTCTGGCTTCATGTGTATATTATATTTTAAAGATAATTGTGAAAGCTTGTTAACCCATTTTCTTCACAGCTAAGCTACTGGTGCCTGTGCACACTGTTGCAATTAAGACATTTATCCTACCACACGCTAAATGCAACTTTTGCAACTTTAAAGGTATGTGATTAAAAACAGGTCTTTATTTAAAATAATAATAATAATAATAATAATAATAATAATAATACTTCCCAAAATTCCATAACAGGTACAACATCACTCTAATGCTAAGCCAAAAATTGCCATTTGGAAACCCCACTCAGCTCCCACCTAACACCCAAAGGCGCCTACACTCACTAATAGACTCCTTGTTTGACTTTACATTTTCCTGAGCTCCTGGAATTGTACCTCTGCATGTGCCCAGACCTATCTCAGTATTCATAATGCTGAACCACTGAAACTAAATATTCCTCTGCCTAAGATCAAAAAGAGCATTTAGGTATCTATATATTACAGAACTTCAGCAGTCTTTAGGCTTTTGTGGCCAAAAAATATTTTCATTGTCTAACTGGAAGCACTGGACATTAAGTTTCCTTCCTGCTGGGTAGTAGTTTCCTGTGGCACATGAAGTTCTATTTCTGCAGAAGCCCTTGCCTGAACAGCTATGCACTTAGGCTATATAAAAACTGGTTCCTAGTAATATAATTGGAAGTTAACAGAGTTTAGGTTCCCAAGCTACAAAAAAAGTGATGCAAATAGGCCCTGGATGAACAGCCACAAAACTTATTAGGCACCTGAAATATTTTCGATTGCAGTTTCCTAGGCATCTATACTAGGGGTGGGCATAGTCACAAGGGATATATCTCCATGAGCGAGAATGTGTGTTTCCCCATGGACAAGAAGCATAGGCATAACTTGTGCTGTTGCTACTTGTCCCTGGGGAGCACCCATGCCATGTGCACTCTGGTGTGCAGCATGTTACCTTGGGTGGGGTAGAGGAGGTTGGAGCTAGTACTATGCTGGCCCCAGCAGCCTTCCCTGGGGTCCTGGGGGTCTTGGAGTTGCAGGGGGGAACCTGGCTGGCAGCTGGAGTGTGGCTCTGGCTAGCCAGGCCCCAGTTTTGGATGGTGAAGACTGCCACCATGTGCTCCACCCTGTTTTTTTTAGGCATGGGTTTTTTGACCCTGGGATGTCCCAGGGTCAAACCCCTCTCCCTGCCCTGCTGCAAAGTAGCAGCGTGGGGAATGTCTTATATGTGGCATGTGTGGTTTGTGGCACCTCAGACGAGTCTGTGGTGCTGCATAATATATAGCTGCACTCACCTTGATGCACCCAAGGTGTGTCTAAACTTTTATCGAAGCTCTTTTTAACTTGTCCCCAGAGAGGACTCCATCAGTAGATGATAATAATGCTTCTCTTCTATTAACAAAACTGAAGGCACATCTACACAAGACGTATACTGTAGAGCTGACTAACTAGCTCTGCAGTAAACACCTTAGCACATCTACATCTACACATACACCCCTATTAGTGCTCAGGAAACTAATAAACTCCACAGCAGGAGGACTTATAAATACAAGTCCTGCCCTGCTGTGGATTTTTTTCATGTGCAGTTTTTTCATGTAGCTGCTGATCCAGCTGGTTAGGGCATAAGGGTGCTTCAGTACAGGGGCTGCCTGCTGGCTAGCTCTGTATTGTAGCACCCTTATGCCCCAACTAGCCCCTCCACAGCACATTAAGTCCAGATGGAGCAGCCCTGGGCTTGCAGGCTGACCACCTGGGTCCTGTGCCAGCTGAGGCTGCTCTGATCTGGCTCAATGTGCTGTGGTCTGGGTGCATGTATAAATAGCACACCCAGAAGTTTCCTGGGAGTAATAAACTCTGGAGCAATAAGCCCCAGAGTTCATTGCTGCACATTAATGGCACATATAGATGCGCCCACCATTCATCTAAAAAGCAGCAATAAATTCGGGTAAAAAATTATGGTGCTGGTAGTACAGATGCCAACTTTCATATATTATAAGACCGGAACAGTAATCAAGAGGGAGCATGTGTCTCTTGCAAAGTGGTCACAGTGTTCCCTTGAAAGATGGGAGTCCTGGGTTATGGTTCTTCCCGCCAGGAGTATTGATTCATTTTCCCTTAGACCTCCACTGGTCAAAAAATTGAAATGAACCTGACAACAGGATCCAGAACCCTGGACTCCCCGTTCCCACAGGAATGTTATAATGACTAGACTACAGAGGTCAAGCACTCTCTTGTTTTTTCCTGTCACTGCTTATGCACTTCATGCAAGTGGGTCAACTGTGTTTTCTTCTACAATAACCAATGACTTGGTAGTTAAGGCACACTCCGGGAAAAGAAGAGATGAATTAGAATCCTTTCAGTTAGAGAAAAGAATGAGCAGTCTGCTCTAAACATAGGTTATCCTATGACAAGTGTGCTGTTTCTTCATCAGCTGGTTTTAAAGGAAAAATAATGGGTCTTTATTTCAACCTTTAAAAAGGATGGCAGCCACTGTAGGTCGATAAGTAAAATGAAGGCTGTGGCACCCAATTGGATGGAGATGCCTCCATGAAGCCCTAAATGTAGTACCTGAATACCTCTTTTTTTCAGTGTTGCATACTAGCAAGTTTTAAGAAGCTGTATGCTGAACACGTTACCTTCAGGTGTCTCTCTGCTCAGCATACTGTTGTACTGGATTCTGGTCTGAGGTGCCTTACTCTCATCACATACTTTATATGGAGCTTAGATGTCTTCTTCAAGGTTCTAGATTTCATTCCAGGTTACAGCACCCAGCTTTTAAGTAACTAAATACTTTGCTGAATCTATCATTGATAGCTAGGGAACAGATCTAATAAAAAGACTTAAGTTCCTATTGTCAATCTGAAAACCTCACACAACTAGTGAGCTGTCTGGAAACAGGTCATAGAGAATCCTGACTGGGAGCCATGTCTGAATTCTCATTTCTCTCTAGAGCTTAACTACCTAATTTAGGATGGGGAATGAAGCACCTCCACCCATCTGGAATACAAAGCCTAGGAACCTCTCCTGGGATAGATACCTGTAAGTAGTCTCTCAAATAACTGAGAAGAGCTCATTCATTTCCAAACCTGGCCTTTGGAGGAATAGGTTGTAGTTGTCGTACAATGGGTGCATCTACATGAGACATGTTAATGCAGTTTAACCTAAGTTACTGTGCAGTGTGGGCACGTATCTACGTGTGTGCGCCCTTACTGCACATTAATTTAGGCAATCGCGCCTAAATTTGAGACATGCACATGCAGGTATCAAATTTAGTCATGATTAGTTATTGCACAGTAACACACATGTAGATGTGACTCAGCACTAACTTTATTGCTGGTTTGTCCAGCCACTAGGGAGCTGGCCTGAGTCCAACCCCAGAGCTCCTGGCTGGCCAAATCTCCAGTTCTAGGGCTGGGCTGCTCTCTGGTAGCCCCTGGCTGCAGGGTATAAAAGAAAGCAACCACTTTATGCCTCAGGGCACAGACACCAGGGAGCCTGTGGGAGGCTGTTCATTGTCCAGGAACCCATCAGGCCTTGTGTGCCCTCCTGGACAGGCCACAGGCTGTCTCTTCTGGCCCTGTTTCCTCTGCAGAGCTGCTGCTTGGCCACAGGTAAGTGTTGCAGGGGCATGCATTTGCTGCACCCTTTGCCCAACCTTGAGATCCCCCCAGGACTGCTGGCTGGCTGTCTCTGGCAGCAGGGCCAGAACCTGCTCCCCACTGCTGCTCACCCCCAGCAGTCTCTTTGCAGGTGTGCAGTGAAGTGCTTCTTCTGTGCAGCTCCCAGTCCCTGGCTATGCCCTTCTGCTGAGCGCTCCTGAGTGCTATCCAGGGCCGGCCACACAGGGACAGCTGAGTGGGGATCCAGAGAGCCAGTGCATCATGAAAATGTCATCCTTGTCATCCTCTCTGTCAAGCCCCAGCCCCACTCACATGAGCATGCCCGTGCCTACCATACAGGCCCCCAACTGGTCCTGGGAGCAAGTCGGCAACCTTCTAGTGCTCTGGGGCCATGCTGACATGCAGAGGCAGTTTGCACAGTGCAGGCACTTGTGACACCCACATTTATGAGGCCCTGTCAGGTAGCATGCATGCACAAGGGCACTCCCGGTCAGCATGACAGCATCACAATAAGTCAAGGCCTTGCAGGCACAGTGGATTGCTATGACTGACTACAATCATTGGTGCAGTCATGCTCATAAGACCATGGCCTTCATGTAGGAGCTGACCCATGTTTTGGTGCCCCAGGACCCAGGCCACATCCCTGCAAGTGTCACCAGCAGGGGTGGCCTGGCTGAGCCTACACCCTGCCCTGACTCCTCTGGTGACATGTCACCAGTGGAGGGGCTCTCAGGCCTGCTGTCTTGCCTTTGGTGCAGCCCTAGACCCCTCCACAAGGTGCAGCCACCCATGACAACACTGACTGCCAGCAGTGCCAGCCCTTCCCTTGGTGGGGGCCCTGTCTGGGAGCTGGCCTCCTATACACTGTGGGCCATGGACACTGGGCACAGCCATACACTGTTGCCAACAGAGAGGCCTGCACCAAACCACCACCAAATCCCTTGACTTGGAGGAGCACCCCCCCCACCCAGTCTCCAACCTTGCCCCTGCTCCCTGCGCCTGGCCCACCTATACTTCCCTGGCCTGGGTTCCCCGCCCCCCCACTACAGTATGCAGGGAAGCTGGACACAGTTCAGAACTTTATTCAGCAGCCCATGTCCCGACAGCCAGATGAACTCTGGTCTTTCAAATGCTGATGAAGGTGTTGATGCCAGCGGCGATGTCCTCCTCAGCAGCGGGGAGTTGGGATGTGTAGCACTGCCACTGGTAGCCCTCTAGATGGCAGTGGAATTTGGGGGGCAGCCCAAGCTTGCTCCCCACACCATCATAGCTCAGGGTCCCAAATGAGGAATGCAGGGCCACCAGCAGGTTCCACAGCAGCAGGGCGTAGTAGCTTGGGCATCCCTGTGCCTGTACAAACACTTCATTGTACACCCCCAGGGCACACACAGCAAAGGCACACTCAGGGGGCAGCTGGCCCCACGGTGCCTCCTTGAAGAGGCCCACAGTGTGAAGGCTGGAGGTACGGCCAGCCCTGGTTGTCCAGGAGCCCTGTGCACCCTGAGCTGGGCAGCACCCTGGGCTGGGTGGTAGTATGGAATAGAGATTGTCCTGTAGGGAGGGGGCAGGGTGTAGGGTCTGGAGTTACAGCAGCAGGTGCTGCCAGCAGCCGGGCCTGTCCCACCCTGGGAAGGGAAGGCGGGGAGGCAGGCTGCCTGCAGTCAGCACCTAGCAGGCCACTGGCCCCAGGGGAGCAAGCAGAGATGGGGGATCAGCCAACAGCTTCCTGGGCCTGGGCCTACCCAGCCAACTTACCATGGCCCCTGGGCACCCATGCATGGCCAACCCCTGATCTGAGGCGAGGCAGCTAATAGACATAGATTCATAAATCCATAGACATTATGAGCTGGAAGAGACCTTGGAAGATCACTGAGTCCAGCCCCCCTGCCATAGGCATGAAGTCTGCTGTGGTCAAATGACCCCCACAAGATAAGCATCCAAACACCATTTGAATGAGTCCTAAGTAGGTGCTTGCACCTCCTCTGTGGGGAGTCTGTTCCAGACCCTGGACACTCGGACCATATAGAAGTTTTTCCTTATGCCCAGTCTAAATAGGCCTTCCAGAAGTTTGTGGCTGTTAGACCTTGTCATCCCTTGGGGAGCCCAGGTTGACAACTGTTCTCCCAGATCCTGCACCCCCCTTGTGTTCTTATAGGCTGACACCAAGCATCCCCTGAGCCTTTTCTCCAGGCTGAAGAGTCCCATGTCCCTCAGCCTCTCCTCATAAGGCTTGCTCTCTTGGCCTTTGATCATGTGGATGGCTTTCCTCTGGACTCTCTCAAGCTTATCCACGTCCCTCCTGAAGTGGGGGACCCAAAACTGGATGCAGTACTGCAGGTGTGGCCTCACTAAGGCCAAGTAAAGTGGGAGAATGATGTTCCTGGTTTTGCTTGGGATGCATTGGTGGATGCATGCCAGAGTTTGGTTTGCTTTGCTGGACACAGCATCGCATTGGTGGTTCACATTCATCTTGTGGTCAATCAAGACCCTCAAGTCTCTTTCAGTTGTGGTGCTCTCTGAGGGCACATCTACACATGAGCTTTAATGCACATTAAAGCATTACATAAAAAACTATGACATAGTCTATTGCACATTAAGTGACACTAAAAAATGTACAAATGCACTAGTGTGCATTAGCACAACCTAATGCACATTAATTTAGTACCTCATAGTGAAGGAACTAAATTTAATGCACATTAGAAAAGGCACATTAATTTACATGTAGATACACCCTGAGTTTCTAAATGAATGTTCTAACCTCTAGACTGTTATATAACATCTGAATTGTGCCTGATCCTGCCAATGAGTGTTAGTCATGCTCTGAACACACGTATTCAATTTGGATCCTTAGAAAAAGACTTTACATAGCACATGTCTACATGAGAAACTGACTGCACAGAAGGTCATTACTACTGCACAGTAGCACTGTGTGGCAGGAAGCATGATGCAATGCTACTATACAGTGCGTGCATCTACATGAGATGATTAACTGTGCAGTAGTATAGTCTATGAAGTAAGGATGTGCATCTACATGTGCCCATGCTTACTACACAGTGAACCTCACTAATCATGAGTAAATTTGCTACCTGCAAATGCAAGTAGCAAATTTACTTTTGATTACTAATGATGCAGTAGCACTCATGTAGACAACTAAGCAGAAGCAAATCTGCTCCTGGTCACCTTTCCACCAAGAGGTGGGAGATTGCTTCCTGCCCCTGCTGTTGGGGACTATGTCCCCCTTCCCCAGTAGGAGAGAGCTCCAAGCCATTATCTCCCAGCCCCTGCTCTGTCATCATGATCAGAGAGAGGGGACTGGGGGATCCTTATTTCCCAGCACAAGCTTCATGGGCCTTGGGCTGGCATTGGAAGATTCTTATCTCCCAGCAACAGCTCCCTGGTTGTGGAGATGGCACTGGGAGATCCCTGCTGGTGGGGGTGAGGAGCCTGTTCCCTATCCAGCTCCATGAGTGCTTTTCTGCATGTGTAGATGTCTACCCAGGAGCATTTACTCACAAATAGTTTACCCATGAGTAAACTGATCCTAGATCAAATGCATGTGTAGACATGCCCAGTAGTAATGAGCTACTGTGCAGTTAGTAAGCATATCTACACATGTATTTACTCCGTCTTAGATTTACTCTGGTATAAACTAAACCAGAGTAAGGGTTTTTGGGTAGGCATCTATACATGCAGGGATTAGAGAAAAGATTTTCACTCAGTTCCTTGCAGCCCTGCAATGGGCCCCTGCTGCCACTGGGGGGAGGTCCAGACTCCCCCTAGGTGCTAGTCCAGGGGCTGGCAGGGAGCACAGGGCTAGGAGGGGACTGCCAGCTGTGGGGGCAGGGGCAGTGTCCCCCAGCCCTGGCAGCAGTGACCTCCTGGCCCTGGCTCAGGGAAGGGCAGGTCCCAGCCCCCTGCCCTGATCCATCAGCGAGGCAGCTTGCTGCTAGCTGCTCCAATAGCAAATTGTGGCAGGGGGCGGAGACCTGCTCCGCCCCTGTAGCTCTTTCCAAGCACCATGCCTCAATCACCAAATTGCAGTGTGGAGCTGGGCCCTGCTCCTGACCAGGGCAGTTCCTGGCTATCTCCCGCCCCCTGGTGGATGGCTGACCAGGAGCAGATTTTGCTCCTGGTCCGGCAGCTACATGAGTGCTATGGCACTGTTACTAATCCCAAGTAAATTTGCTACCTGCATTTGCAGGTAACAAATTTACTTGGGATTAGGGAGGTTTACTGTGAAGTAAGCGTGTGCACATGTAGATGCATATGTTTACTTCTCAGTAAACTATGCTAATGTGAAGTTAAGTGTCTCATGAAGATGCACCTAGTGTCACATATTGCCATTTGCTGATGCTACTGCACAATAGCTCAGGTTACTGTGCAGTCATTTAGTATTTGTTTATACAAGTACTAAATGACTGTGCTGTAACAACTGTGCAGTCCGCGTCTCATGTACATGTTGCCAAACTTCTGTATTCCAGTTAGGCCTACATGGGAAGTATGCGCCAAATCCTCAAACAAGGGCATTTCAGAGCATGTACTAAAGCAGATTTTCATAGAGAAATTTCAGATAAAATAGGGAAACACTTTGAATACCTCCAGGACCAGGCACATATTGAATGTTGTTTTTTTGGACTAGTATTTTGGACTGAAGACTCTAAAATCCATCCCTGTCCTGTTTTAGATTCTTACTTCTTTTCTTGAGTCTGGTCTATGGTTCAGACCTTCAAAAGATCTTTGGTTTGTGTCTAGAAACATAAAAGTTAGCTACTATTTTAAATCTTAATTCAAATTTTGAGAGCTTTTTTACCAGTACATTTTTCAATCTTGGTTAAATAATGGTGTGGAAAAGATCTGGATACATCATTCTGTTTGCAAAATTTGGTACAGAATCAGAATAGCAATTCTTAAGTTATCACAATGCAAATTAATGAGTAACTTATTGATTACTTTCTGTAATGTGAAACTTTCATCTCAAGGCATATAGATTGCAGTAACCTAGTATAGTCCCATCCGCATTGATTCTGATTGTCAAGAATGTCCAAAGTCATTCTTATTGTCAAGAAAAGAGGGAAAATACAATTATTCCAATAAAAATGGTTAATGGAGAAGAAAAAATTAAAATAGTTAAAATAAATTTCTGAAAATAATATGTAAAAAGTTGATATTGCCACAACTCTGGGCTGGCACAAGAATGTTGATCAAAGAAATGGGTGTAGTCTCTATGGTACACCAGGGATAAAGAGTAAAGAAAATAAAAGGCCTTCTGGGTGTGACAGCTGCCTTTCAGAAATTTCTAATGAACTTTACTGAAAAGGATTCTTAAGTGCCAAGGGACTGTGGCATAAGTAAGAACCTAAAGTAGCAGACTGACCATTGCTTCCAACATAGTCCCCACTGTCCTAATGAAGTGTATAGGTGCCCCCCAGTGAAAGACAATCCAGTTTAGGCCTATTAGTGGAATTAGGTAGAACTATAACAACTAATGAGGTTGTTCAATAGCTTAATTTTATAATACAAGTTTCATAACAACTCATTATTTCAGTTATAATATGAATGATCAGCTTCAAAGGCAGTTAAGTTCTATTACAGTAGGACTTAGAAAATATAATAAAATATCATTAAAGACTTTTAACTTAAAAGATTTTTGAGCAATTCTCAATATTTTCAGATGTAATTATTGTGATTATTATGACAATTAAACCAATATAAGAAATCATAAAGCTATAACTGAGATAAGGACTGACAAAAAGTTGGAAACATACTATTTTTATTTGTTTTCAATACAAAAGTCACTTTTAAAAAACTTGACCCTTTTTTTAGGTTCATTTTACTATGAAATGTGTACAAATAAGCCAAAAGTTATTTAAAAATGGATCCTTTTGTTTTTACATTTGCTAGCAGTACTAAAAATCCTTGAACTCTGATAAAAAAATCAAAATTTCAGACAACTCTAATAAATGATATATCCATCTTACCCAGAGGCTGTTCTGCTTTTAATGTGTTTTTCCTCCAGATCATAATACACTGACTACACTGATACACAGTTTTTAAGAAAACTGTTATCATGTGTTGCAGCAACTACTTTTCTGAGTTATGTAAAGTCAAAAAAGTTGACTGCTTCATACTTTCTCTGCAACTGGACCCTTGAGCAAAAAACCTTTGAGATGTGTGTGATGTTTGTCTGAATATGGACTTCAGAATCACCTTCATGTGTTGATCTCAGACTGGATTAGGAAGTCCACCATCAAAACATATGATAGGAAAAAGGGACTAACTTTGCCTGGTGAAAATTTAAATTGTATAGCAAAAAATATTACAGTCAATCTGTCAAATGCCTTTTTTATGTCTTAATCAATTTTTATTTAGTTAGGATGATGCATTGTATTTCAGATAGGGGTTAACTTTTATATAAATGTGCTTTTTCCGTTTATAGTTTTTGATCTCAATATTAGTATTTTCTGGCCAGATTATGACCAGATCATCATAAATACACAAATAGACACAACATACACAATGTGCCTCCTTGTAAAAAAGAGACTAAGATAAAGTGCTTGTTCTGACAAACTAGGAACATCTTGATCCTATAAACTGTAATCTCTTTGCAGAAAGAACAGTTATTATTTAGTTTGCACAGGGCATCCAATGGGATAGTGATGTACGATTGAGCCTCCCCATTGTGGCTACAATACAAATATTTTTAAGCCACACACATTTGTGCCTTTGGTTGCTGTGTATTGTGGGTGGGGGGGAGGAGGGGGAGTGTCCTGTATTTATCTTTTTTTTCCCTTTTTCTTTTCTCCTCGGGGCTGTTGCTGAGGAGAAAACGTGGTCTAGCCCTGTGGGCAAGATGGCTCCTGTTGTTCTGGCCATGTGCTTTGCACATGGAAAGCTGGAGCCTTGTATCTGGGCAAGATATCTAAAATCCTCTGGCCTGATTGGCCAGGAGGAGCAAAGACTTCTTCAGGTAGACTAGAGAAAGGGGAAACTTAGGTAGAGGAGAGAGAGAGGGAGAAAGAGAATTACCCTGGTGTCTGAGAACTCCTTTCTCCTTTTCTCCCTGCTTTTCTGAAGTTTTAAGGGATGAACACTGGGGAGGAGGGTGTTGATTCCTTGGGTTGGCTGGCCAGGAATTCGGTTTGGTAGTTTTTAAACAGAGTTGAAATCTTGGAGTTTCTAATCCTGCCAATGTTGGGCTAGGGTTGAAGTTTGTAACCTTCTGCTCCCACCGGAGCTGTGTGGCCCAGACTACCTGCAGACCATGCCTAGAGGGTAGGCCTAGCTTTTCCCTTTTGATGGTCCTTTGCTCCCTCCAAACTGTATGATTGGGCCAGCTGTAGCCAGTAACCAGCTTGGCTCTCTTTTGAATTTGTTCAGCAGTTTCTGTCTCAGCAGGCTGCATAATCCAGCCCAGAAGTTTTGGGGTGTGAGCCATGATAGCTGGAGCCATGTCACCCCCTCCCCCCCACACAAACACAGCCATGTCACCTGACTCCCCCCCCGCCACACACACACACACACAGACACACACACAGCCTCTCTATGGGAGCAAAGATTGGAGCAGCTTCCCAATGTGTGGTGACCTCTAATTGTAAGACAGCTCTGGTGTGGTCCCTGGAACTAACCCTTGGGAGCTCCAAGTCCCAGACTGGGCTGGGCTGGGCTGGGCTGAAGTGTTTCTAAAGAGGTTCAACCCATGAACTGTAGTTATAAAGTTTGTTTATATTGTGTTTAAAGTTTTGGGTTTTGATTTGTTTTAATTGTGTTTTGATAACAAATTTGTATTCGTGGGTTTATATTGCTTGTAAGAATGGGGCTCTGTCTGTGTAGAATATCCCAGTCAAATTTAGTGTTTCCATATTATTGGGTGGAGGCTTGAGCCAGTGGTATAATTCACTGGGTATCCTGGAATGTGAATCCAGCCTTTCTTGCTGCCGACCTTCTTGCAGTAGAAGGGTTACATATTAATAAGAGTATATGGTCTATCCATGGGAATGTTACTGATTTCCATGGAATTCTGTGAATTGTGCTTTCAGAATCAGACCATAATCCTGTTCCTGCTTCCCACTGAAAAAAACTGTACTGGCTTTAATAAGGATTTTGTATGGGAAAAGGATTACAAGACTGAAATATACAGAGATTCCTTTCCCTGCTGGAATTTAGTTAAGAATATTTTGCCTTAATTGCACATATGTTTCAGCTTTTAGTTAATTCAGAAGTTAAAGGACAATCCCAGGAATGTTTAAATAATGTTAAGACGACAGATACTTTTGCCAATATTGAGGTTCTTCTACTTCTATAAGACATTTTTTCTGTGTCCTATTTCAAATGATGCTGTCAGATTTATTAAAAATACTGCACTGCATTTCTCCTTGCATTGCTACTTCATGCCATGCTTCTCATTTTCATTTTGTTTATCTATTTTGTCTTTGTTTTTATTACTAAGGGAACTGAGATTTACATGTCACTTCCTATTTATAAAAAAGTAAAATAAAGTACTGGCTAAATGATTTCATGTAGCTATCAGATATCAGGTCAAGCGTTCATTTACAACTGAAAGTTCTTGGAGACATAATGTGCTTGGTTTTGTTGACATGGAAAGAAATCAGTTAAAGAGAACTGAACAGAGAACAATATACCTCAGTGACTATGTGTGTTACTAAGGAAGGAAGCAGAGTTCTGAATTCACCATACAATGGAAGACGTCCAGTATTGGAAAGAGATCCCACCATATTACAAAGTTACTTTTGAGAAGTATGGTTTTGAAGTAAAGTTTTTATAACCCACATATTTTTAACCCAGATATGTAATTCTTCTAATAATAAGAAATATAAGGATAAATAGTCAGCTGGTGTAACCTGTTATAGATGTACTAAAATAAAGGAACATCAGATGAGGATGTCCTGTGGTTTTCAGTATTAAGCAGTAATGTGGGATCTCTAAATCAGTTTACAGTTAAATAGTATGATAAATCTATCTGGTTGTTACTCTGCTAAACTCCAAATAATTCTCTCTCACCTCACTTCTCAAAGACTTAAATCCAAGGTTAAAATTTTCAACCTTGAATGCTTGAAGTGAGGAACCTATATCCATGTTTAGACACACAAAGTGAGATTTCTAAATATAAGTAGCCTGTTCTGCAGATGCACTGCTCCATTGAAGTCACTAATTTCCTTGTGCTTTATTCTTACTGAGATGGATGGTAATTTGTCCATGTGTGTGTGATTGTCTTCCATGATTCTGTTATCTGTGGGTCTGAAGATGGCTGACAAGGCCAATCCAGGATTAGCAGACTCTGTTGCAATTTTGGCACGTTTCCATGTGAGGTGGGTGTTTTGGGTTCTTGGTTTGATCTGTGAGATACTTTTTATGCTGCTCCTCTTTCTCTGTCTCCTGTTGTTGTTATAAGGATTCAAAGTAATGATATCCCTGAAGTAGACTCTTTCTCCATTTGGGGTGGTCCTGGGTGTTAGTCTCCCACAAGTTGATATTGATGTTCAAGCTGGCCTTGAGGATATCCTTGATGAGCTTTCTCTGCCCTCCTCTTGAATGTATGCTTTGACTGAGCTGGGAGAATAAAACTTGCTTCAGGAGTCTGGACTCAGACATCTGGGTGATATGGCCAGTTCAGTGTAGTTTGTGTCAGATGATCATCACCTCATTGCTTGTGTTGTTTGCTTGCAAAAAGTTGCTAATGTTGGTGTGTTTGTCTACTGACTAGATTTGAGGATGGCACTTCTCCAACGACTTGAGGTGTCTCCTGTACATTGTCCATGTCTCAGCTTCATACAGTAAGGTGGGGATCACAACTGCTTGATAAACCATGAGCTTGGTTCTGGGTCTGATGCTGTGATCTTCAAACATCCAGTTCCTCAGGCTTCTGAAGGCTGCACTTGCACATCTGAGGTGATGTTAGAATTGTTCGATGTTAGCCTCCTGTGAGAGATTACTTCTGAGGTATGGGAAATAATGCTTTCCAGAGTCTCACCATGAATTTGAATGACCAGAGCTGGAGTCTGCTCATTAAGAGCTTGTTGATGGAGGACTTCAGTCTTCTGAATGTTAAGCATTAATCCCATTTTCTTGTATGCCTTGGTAAAGACACTGACAGTTGCCTGAAGGTCTGCTTTTGAGTAAGTACCCAGTATAGCATCATCAGCATACTGGAGCTCAATGATTGAGGTCGGGGTGGTTTTGGTTTTGGCTTGGAGCTGGCTCAGATTAATTTCAGTGTAGGTTTAGGGAATCAGGATGCACAACTGATATGATCTTCAATGCTCACCAGCTGCAGGAAAAATGCCAGGAACAACACAAACCCCTTGACATGGCCTTCTTTGAACTTCAGGAAAGCCTTTGACTCTGTCAAGCGAGAAGCATTGTGCAGGATCCTTCTGAAGTATGTATGCCTGCTGAAATTAATCGTCATTCTTTGCCTGCTTCATGGCAGTATGCAGGCGGTGGTTCTCAATAATGGATCTATCATAGATCCCTTTGAGGTTAAGATGGGAGTTAAGCAAGACTACATCATCACCCCAGCACTCTTCTCAATATTCCTTACCACAATGCTACGTTGGACTACCAACAAGCTTCCATACGGAATGGAGCTAAACTACTGAATGGACAGTAGGCTCTGTGTGTGTCATACACACACACACACACACACACACACACACACACATACATACATATTCATGTCCAACTTAAAAATAAAAAATCTCTGGATAACATGTTATAGCCCAACTGGAATGATAGCAAAACTAATTTAATCAAAGTCAATTAGATGTCTTATGGCATATCTATACTATACTAGCCAATTGCCCTTCAAGAATTATGGGGGGCAGGAAGCGGGGCTGGGATGGAGTGCTGCCACACCCCAGGCTGCCACGGTTCTGCCTCTTGCAGGGAGCGGGGTGGGGGATCTGAGGCCTGCAGCTCTGTCCAGTCCTCTGCATGGCTTTGGAATCATAGCGATGCTCCCCCACGCTTGGAGCACTCTGATTGGCTGTTTGAATGATGAGGGGCATGAGGGGACAGAGGCCTGCGTCCATTCCCTCACCCCATTTCCAGCTGGGGCTGGGCCCATTCCCCCTATCCCCCCCTGCTGCTTGGGGCCATAACACCCCCTCCCCTTTCTGCTCCCCTCTCTCCCCTGTTCCCCACTGCCTCCCCTCCCTGCCTGTTGTTTTTGCAGGGGTGGGCACCAACCCCTGGCTCCAAGAAGCAGACCTAGGGGGGTGAGGCCAGTGCTGCTGGCCTTGCCCCCCACTCCACCACCTCTGTTGTGGAAGTGCTTCAGTCCCCGTAGTCCCCCTCTGCCTCCAAGGTGCAGGGGAGGGGGGTGAGGCCAGCAGAGCCTCCCCCCCGCCCCACCACTACCCTCTGTCCCCTCAGTCCCCACTGTAATGGTGGCACTCCGCTGTCTGTCCCTGTCTGTTTAGGGCACTCTGATTGGCTGCCAAGACAGCCAAGCAGAGTGCAAATAAAGCATTATGGACAGACAGACAGACAGACAGACTTAGACTTTTACAATATTAGAATACAGTGCAGTGTAAGGTATCTGAGCTATCTTGTGACATCTAGTACTGCATCTAGTACTTGAACTAACATAGGTATCTCTACAGTGCACTGCAATATTCAATATAGTTTGATGTCTTTGATTTGGGTCAGCCCCAAAAAAGGACTTAAATGTTAAATGTGGTACTTAGATGCCTTGGTCCAAAATTAAATTTCTGGAAACCTCTTCTTAGGTTCTACCTAACTGGCAGCACCTAAACTCACTAGGATCCTCAGCTCACTAAAGTTCTCCTTCTGTATGTGACCAGCAATGGCTTAGTCTTGACAGGTCTGAACAGATTGATGCCTGTGTCACATCTAAAGCCCAATTGGAATCCACTAACTGGAAGGTCCTCTGCCTGTGCCCTCCTATTCTCTAGGGATGGATCCAAAGCAGGTATTATAGTATGGTAATGCCCTTTTTTGTCATTGAGAAATTGGGTCTCAGCCACCAGGCGCATGTGCAGTTAGCTATCTAACATTGCTGTAGCAGCCTTGTTTTCAGTGTGCTGGATCTGCTACTGGTAGGCTCCATTTGGTAGATGTTCTCAAGGCAGGATGGACACAGATTTACAAGATTAGGCCTTAAGTGGCAGTTGTTATTTTCTTTTAAAATATGACCAGAGGAGGAAGAAGTGTTGTTGGTCTGCTTGTCCAACTTTTATCATTGGGACTAGTGGTTAAAGACCTCACACAAGAAATAGGTGATAGTTTATATTTCCTTTTCTGCCTGAGGAGTTTGAAACTCACATTTTTCACCTCCCAGATTAGTACCTTAATAACCAGGCTAAGCTATTCTTGGAGGAGAAAGCCAGTCTGCCCTTCCTGTTTAATGTGGCCACACTGCAGAAAAGGATTTCAAAGAAGCACAGGGATGGAAGGAATCTCAAAGGTCATTTAGCCAATACTCTGCACAGATATAGGATTCACTGGTCCTGAACCATAACAGGTAGAACCCTGTCCAGTCTCTTCTTGAAAATCACCAGTGAAGATTCCCCAGTTTCCTTAGAAAGTTTCTTTCTTTGTCCTACTGGAAACTTACAATTCATTGGGTGCATCTACATGTGATGTTAATGCTATAAACACTAACTGCACAGTAAAATTCTGCTTAGTAATTCTTCCCTGGGAGCACGTCTACATGTGCTCCCTGTTGGAAGCAAATCTGCTCCAAACACTAGCAGCCCACTACAGAGCTGCTCCTACCCTGCTATGGCCCCCTGCAGCCACTAGGGGGAGCTCTAGGCTCCCCCAGGGTGCTAGCCCAGGATCTGGCAGAGAGCACAGGGGACAGTTCCAATGCCTACAGGCCTAGGAGAGCTCTGTCAGCTGTAATGGCAGCTATCTCCTGGCTCCATGCACATTATAAGGAGCAGATCCTGATGTGCACAGGACCAGGAGACAGCTGCTACTACAGAGCTTTTCCAGCCCTGTGCACATGGGGACAAGCCCCGTGCCCAGTAAGGCATCTCTGCACACCTGGGGGCTAACTGAAAGCTGCTCCAGAAGTGAGCCAGCTCTTGGCCAGCCCCTGGCTGCTCAGCAAAATCCCCACCCAGCCAGGGGCTGGCTGGGACCTTCTCCAGAAGTGGGACAGCTTCCAGCCAGCCCCCAGCTGTTCAGGGAAGTAGAACGTTCCCCAGTCCTGGTGCTGCTCAGCTCCCAGGTGCTGGGACAGGGCAGGGCAGAGAGCTTTCTTGTCCCAGCACTGCTCAGCTCCCGGGGGGAACCATGAGCTGAGTAGTGCCAGGACTATTCCTACCTTGGAGGACTGAGGGAGTTCCCTATCCCCTGTGGCTTTGTGATGTTTTAGCTGATTGGGAGCAAATTTGCTCCCTGTCAGCATCTACACATGTGCTACTGTGCAATACCTACTGCGCAGTTAGTTTACTACCTATATTTACATGTAGTAGCTAACTGCACAATAGACTAATTTACAGCACAGTAAATGGTATGCATGTGTAGATAGTGGGCAAGGTTCTTTAGGTAGATATGATATCTTTTGTTAGAGTGACTGCACAGTTGGAACAAAGTTTTTTGCAAGCTTTCAGGCACAAGTACACTTCTTCAGGCATAGGGAGACCCCATTGTTGTTCTGAGATTGCCAAGGAATAAAAGAAGCTAAAAGTGTGACAGGAGGTCAATGTGAATGTAAATACGCGGAAATTTGGGAACGAATGGGTAGAGAAGAGAGTTCAGGTGGGGAATGAGGGGGAAAAATAGGTGAAGGAATGGTAAAGGTAAGCAAGGGACACTCAGAGCAAATAGCTGGAAATTAGGAAACAGAGGGTAGAGAGGGAGGGGAGGGGAGGAAGGGGGGGAATGTAAATGGTAAGTTCAGGTAGGTACCTGGTGAATCAGATGTCAGGCTGGTTGTAATGTGTCATAAATCCAATATCTATATTGAGCCCATGATTTTTTGTATCCAGTAGATTTATGAAGTGAAGTTCGTAGGCTTGTCTACGAAAGGTGTTTTTAAGTTCCCTTTGAGGATTAGAACTGAGAAGTCACAGAGAGTGACTGTCTTGTGAGAAGTGTGCACCCACAGGTAATTGGATATTTTTGTCTTTGATGGATTTTTGGTGTGTGTTCATTCTGGTACACAGTTGTTGTTTGTTTTCTCCTACATAGTTTCCATCAGGGCATTTGGTGCACTGGATAAGATATATAACATTTCTGGAGGTGAAAGATCTAGGAATAGTGATGTTTCTGTTGTGGGATGTGGTTACTGTGGAAGTGGTGGAGATGTGTTGGCAGGTCTTGCATTTCTTGTCCTGGCATGGTCTGGATTCATTTTGTGTGGTTTGGGTCATAGGGAGGTTCCTTTGGTGGTGAGGTTAGCGAGGTTTGGTGCTTGTTTAACCTGTAGATGGTTGCACTTTACCACACAGCAGATTAGTATACTGCACAGTAAAGCCTCTCATGCAGACACATCCATTGAGTCAGAAAACAAAAGTGACTCCCAAGCTTAGTGGTTAAGGAACTCACTTGGAGAGGGGACCCTGGCTACCAGTTCTTGCTCAAAGGCCAGCTTCTGAATTTTATCCCATGACACTTAGTATTAACGTAGACAAATAATTCTGGGAGCAGTGAACAAAACTGTACAAATTGATTTCTGTAGCTCAGTTACCTATTTAGTGAACCAAAATAAAACCACTTGTCTTTGCTTCTGCCATAAAATAAAATATTTGAGCTTGGCAATATGACTTGGCAATATTACTGTTTGACTGGACAGAACACAAAGACTAATTTGCTGATGTCCACCACAGGTTTAATAACTATAACCCCTCAATCAAGCTTTTCTGGAATACTCCTATAATAACATATTTTCTAGACACCTCAATCCATGTCTGGGATAGCACACAACAAACCACCATATAAAAAACCTATGGACCACCTTACGTATGTCCACAAGACCAATAATCATCCCAAATGAAAACAACAAAATTTATAATCTAGTTAGGTCTTGAGATGCTACCACATATGCTCTAAGGAGAACACCCTTCATGCCCACCTGGCCAACCTAAAGTCTATCTTTATATGAAATAGACCATATCTTTGAAATTGCCACCCAAATACCCTGCAGTAACTTGCTACAATACAAAAAGAAACTTCCTTGTGACTGCACACTTGTGGTGGTCAACTACCCACTACCCAGTACCCACTAGAAACAATTAGAAGAATCATTAAACAACTACTATCTATACTCAAAGATCAGACATTGAGAGGAATATTTCCAGGTCTTCTGTTCCTGGCTTTTAAACAACCCTTAAGTTTGCCCAATTCATCATCAGAAGCAAACTCCCTACTGCTCTACAGACATCAAATGGGACACAGGGGGTGCATCTACATGAGATACTTTATTCAAGATTAGAACTAATTACTGCGCAGTAAGTATCACCATCTATGTGTGCAGATGCTTACTGAGCAGTAATTGGAACTAATCATGAGTAAATTTGCTGACTGTAAATACAAGTAGCAAATTTACTTGTGGTTACTTACTACACCATACGGCATGTTTAGATGGTCATTCAGGGGCAAACTTGCCCCTGGTCAGCTGGGAAGCAGGAGGTAGAAGATTACTCCCTGCCCCCAGGAGCTGCCTGCTGCTTAGGCACTGGAGCCCAGGTAGGAACCAGGCCACAGCAGCAGGGAGCTCCCAGCCCCCACTCCCCAATTGTGATCACAAAGTGGGGGTGTGGGGATGCCTCCCAGCTGCAGATCCATGATCGTGGAGCTGGGTGGGGAACAGGCTCCCAAGACCCCCCTCTGCAATCATGGAGTCGGGGCTACGAACTGTCCCAGTCAGGGGAAGATCCCAGCCCCATGCCCTGATTGGGTGATCAAGGTGTGGAGCTTGGAAAAAGCTGCAGGGAAGGGGAAGCTCCCAGCTCCCTCCTCCAAATGGCTGCTAAGGCAGCTAGGAGCAAGCAGGGGATGGGCAGCTAGATGGGGTGCCCATCCCCTACAGCTCTTTCCTAGTCCTCTGCCCCTGATCAGGGAGCTGGGGCCAGGAGCTCCCTGTTGCCCGGACAAAGGGACATTGTTCCTATCCAGCCTCCAGTGGCAGAGCCCATCCTAGCAGCAGGCAAGCCCCTGGGAGCAGGGAGCAATCTCCCTACCCTCCACAGGAGACAGCTGACTCCTGGCTCCATGCTCCTTGCCAGCCCCTGGACTAGCACCCAAGGAGAGCCTAGAGCTCCTCCTGGCTGTTGCAGGGGGCCAGTCCAGGGTCAGAGGAGGAAGAAGCAGACTGCTGCCAGGAGCAGCTGATCTGCTTCTGCATTCCTGCATGTGTAGATACCTGCCCAGGGTGGGTTTACTCTAGAGTAAACCTACCCCAAGCGAATGCACATGTAGATACACCCAGTCTTGTCTTAACAAAAGATGCTTCAGCCAAGATTTCAAGGAAAAGGGTGTAAGTACCTACTTTCAGAAAAAGGTTCAGACTGTAAATCCTGTGGTGTTCAGTAAAGTGGCTGAGCATTAGGGAGAGTCAGCACTTAAGTCACAAATCAGTATTTCTCTAGTGGCTTTCTCTAAGCCATTCAACCTCCAGCCCTCAGGCCAAATTGGGTCCATGAGGCCATGACATCCAGCCTGAAGGGCTCTCCCACAGGTCAAAAAGCTTGGGAGTGAGGAGCAGTAGAGGCTCTACATGACCAGCTCCAGCCTCACCCAGGCCATTGCCTGAGCAGCAGGATCAGGGCCAGGCTACATACCACACATCCAGATCCAGCCAGGTTGCTCTCCCACATCCACATGTCTAGATTAGGGACACTCTGTCCCACCCTGTCATGCATTCATGTCAGGGCTGGTCTGCTCTCCACTTCCCTGTGCACATCTGGAATGGGGCTGCCCTACTCTGTTGCACCCTGCCCTGCACATCTAGATAGGGACCAGGACACTTCTCCCTGCCCACCCCACCCTTGCTCAGGCTGCTTTGTCCCAACCCTGCTCTGGGTGGATGGATCAAGGTTGGGCTGTGCAACCCCCCCCACCGCTAGATCAAGCCTGCAGAGGAACCTGTCATTGCTTATCTGGCCTGTAGGGTAAAAACGTTTTAAGCTGATTTATTGTTAAGGGTACTGGCTAGTTTGGCTTGCATTTAGTAACCCTAAGTGACTGATTTAGGATTCTCAATTCCAGGAGGCAGAGTCCTAAGAGTTAGGGTTGCCACATCTAACCCTGCAGAGCCTGAGTACCTTGTTGTGTCTGGCCCCTTGTCCTTATAGATTCATAGATTCACAGATGCTAGGGTCGGAAGGGACCTCAATAGATCATCGAGTCCAACCCCCTGCATAGGCAGGAAAGAGT
>NW_005842393.1:422380-422742 GCF_000455745.1 Alligator sinensis
ATCCACATCCCTCTTGAAGTGCAGTGCCCAGAATTGCACGCAGTACTCCAACTGTGGTCTGACCAGCGCCCGATAGAGGGGGATTATCACCTCCTTGGATCTGTTCGTCATGCATCGGCTGATGCACGATAAAGTGCCATTAGCTTTTGTGATGGCTTCGTCACACTGCCGACTCATGTTCATCTTGAAGTCCACTAGGACTCCAAGATCCCTTTCTGCTTCCGTTCCACCAAGCAGGTCATTTCCTAGTCAGTAGGTATGCTGGACATTTTTCCTCCCTAGCTGCAGCACTTTGCATTTCTCCTTGTTGAATTGCATTCTGTTGTTTTCTGCCCATTTGTCCAACTTGTCCAGGTCTGCTT